>NW_006913054.1:283869-590378 GCF_000271625.1 Coniophora puteana RWD-64-598 SS2
TGGCTCATTTAATTGCCTCGGATGATGGGCTACAGACTTCTATGGATTAAATATTACAACTATACTGTGACAGAACTCTACGATATACGCATGTTTACGTCTGACAGTAAATAGAGTAAATCTGATGCTTCACTCACTCGAGTTGCAGGCGACTCGCAACCTAGTCGGAGTTGAATCGTGGGAGCGTCTGTAGTGCCATAATTGCCTTTCTTGGCCGACTTGCGGCTGTGGTATCGGTGACGCGCGGCTTGGTGTACGGGGTCCTGCATGGAAGGTCTTGGTCCGATATTTACAAACGTTGTGACTGCCCCTTGGCGGTTGTGGGTGCTCGCTGGTTGCTGTTTTTTAGTTCTATGAGCCTCGCGCACGTGAGCCTGACGGCGTGTGTGCGCGTTGGATCCTGTGTGTGTCAGCATCGCACCGGTCGGTCTTCCCACTTGCAGGTGACGGTGCTGATGAATACAGCGATTCGCACATCCTGCGGAGGGTGCTGTAATGCATGAGTCACACAGCTTGGAGGCTCACTCAGCAAGCAAGGGAATATGGGATCCTGTGGGTAGCCGTTGGGAAGCCGTTGGGTGCGATGAGGCAAGGGATGATTGCAGCGGGATATCTTATCTTTATCTCTCCGAGATGCTGACGCCGAGGCACCATGATCAGGATTGGCTGCGGACTCGGTACTGGTCGGTTCCTGGGAGACAGGGGTGCTGCCGAGGGCATACCTGGCCGGTGAGTCGACTGCGTATTGGTTGGGCAAAGCTGTGGAGTGGCATGCCGTCAGCGTCTGACCTCATCACGTTCATGTACAGGAGTTATTTCTCCTAAAATAGAAGGATAGGAGCTAGAGCCGCCCCCTCGAGCTTGTGATTCCACCACACGAACCCAAAGATGGCCAGTGCGAGTGTGCGCATCGTAGGTTATGTTCCGGTCGGGCGATTTCGTGCAGAATGGGAAACATCTGGAAATTTGTTGAAGAGGTAGGAGATCGGAGTTCTACATCGGAGGGAGTTGACGGTGAGCCTATCGTGAACGGGCCAACAACTGTAAGATAACGCGTCAGCCATGGCGTACGTTGGAGTTACTGGACTGAATACCTATCGAGAATGTTCTAACGCCGCCTCGAAAGCATCCACTTTTTCTGTCTCGAAAGAGAAAAATTGGCTGACAGGAATAAGTACTGTACGCGTGTTTGTGTCTGGAAGATCAGCCAGCCTACAGCACCCATTCTAGCTGTAGAACGACTGAATATGCGATTGAGCGCTGCCCGCGAGATGTAAGGCCGAAGTTGAGTGGTTGGGCCTGCGCAGGAACGAGCGCAGTTGGTCCATAGTCAGGCACGCCCGAGGAGGGAATGGGTCCCTATTAGGATACGTTCCCCTGAGCGCTGGGATCGGGGAGGATCGGGTTGAGGTTTGCACTTTGGGTAACTCGGGTTCGCGCTCGGGTTCAGATGTTGTGGGCGGGAGATTTCGCCCGGGTGTGCGCACGATAAGCATATGCGAGTGGGTGATTGGAAAGCAAAGGGATGCTTACGATTATCTGTGCGATCGGACCGAGGGGCCTTACTCATGTTTTCTCGAGTGTAAATACGAGCGCGCTGTTCGGGCCATTGAGCCGCAGCAGGTGAGGGCTGGACAGGGTTCGACATGTTGGTGGGTCTGGTGTGTATGCTGGGAAGGGGTTCGATAAAGGAAGGGGGAGGGAGGGGTCACTTGGCGAACCTCGTTGGTCGCGCGTGTGGGATCGGATTCGTGTTCTGGTGGGGGACACTGCCGGGACGGATATGGGGTATCGCCGCGTCGTGTTCGTGCGGCAGATGCGGATCTAGGACAAGATCTGAATGCCATTTTGAGGGCATCCAGATATGGAAGTGGACTGAGATGATGATTACGCAGTGCAGCGAGACACGCCTCGGTTTGTCTTACTCGGCTTTGTCACACCATGTATATATACGCCTCCAGCATCGCACTTCCTCTCCCCCCGAGCATACCCCCGAGTCATAAATCTCGCCCCCACATATCCAGGGCCTTGCATCTAGCAGTCACTCTCGACTCCTATCGCACTCTCAAACACTCAACCGAACGGCTCAAACGCCTCCTAGCGACAGCCGTCAGCGACCCTAATTAGCGTGAGTCCCCGAACATCTACATCCCCGCGCGCCACACCGCGGCTAACCCGCGCTTTTTTCGCAATCCTTTTAGGGGACCAACAACAATTCAATACGTCGCGCGCACAAATAGGGCGCCCTCCTCAGTCAACTCTTCCTGAGATGCCACACATACTCTCCATGACCCCCACTACCATCTCACCATCACTCATGCTCCCATCCTCATCCTACTCGTCCTCGTCGACTGCTTCGACATCGACGAATCCTCCCGCCACACCTCCTCCCACCCCACCCAGCCACCTTCACAAGCTCCATCGTCGGAGGTCACCATCTCCCATCCAAAATCCCTTCCACAGTCGCCCCTACACCCCAACGACTCCCCTCAACGATATTACCCGCATCCTCGACCCCGCATACGCCCCTGCCTCCGCCAAGACCCTAACCTACACGCAGCAATACGCGTACGTCGACGGCCGTGGCGAGCTCCACGACCCCGATTACCGTGATTTCCGTCTCCCGACTGCCCACTCGCAGAAGTACAACCAGCGGTACTCACATCCATTCGGCGACGACGGCGACGAAGAGGAGGAGGAGGACGAAGGCTCATGGGAAGTTGGCCGCCGGCGGTCGAGCGAGATTAACCAGCGTCGTGATCGCCTTCTTTCGGGTTACGATACCCCGCTCTACAACTACGAGCCAACAACAGCCTACGAAGAGCGCGGCCGCCCGCAGGAGACCAAGGAAAGCACCCGCTCATGGGTTCGCCGCCGCAGCGCCGAGCTCACGCGCAATTACCGCGAGCAGCCAGCTCGCGCGGTTACGTTCGAGGATGACGAGTACGATCTCCCTGCCGAGGACGGCGAGGTCGAGGGCCAGGATGAGGGTGCCCTCGAGCACACCGAGAACGAGAATGAGAAGTTGGACGGCGACTTCACGTAAGTACTCTTCGATTTCTTCTCCCGACGCGACGCTTATCATTGCCCGCCTCGCTTAGGCCCACGTGCACCCACAGTCTCCGCCGCCAGTGGCACGCCGTCATGCTCGGTCTCCGCTTCACTGTCTTCCGCACGAAGCGCCGCATTCGGCGCCGTCTCTCAGGCTGAAGAAGGCCTCGATCGACCGTACATACTTCAGCACCGCCTGTGCCACGCCATTCTGTCTTAGA
This sequence comes from Coniophora puteana RWD-64-598 SS2, assembly GCF_000271625.1. Taxonomy (NCBI): domain Eukaryota; kingdom Fungi; phylum Basidiomycota; class Agaricomycetes; order Boletales; family Coniophoraceae; genus Coniophora; species Coniophora puteana. The sequence goes on from NW_006913054.1 coordinate 287,142, forward strand.
CCGACTACACTGAGATCTTCGCATTCTCATCTGAACTGGGCCGCTCCGCTCTCTATCTGGCGACAACTCCACATATCTCCCACTTGGACAACCCCCAATATAGACGGGAGAAGAGAAACGGTCGCTCATGGGCGGCTAATGGCCCCCAGCGACATGTGCTCGGCGCATATATGCGCATATACGCACACCCCAGCGGTCCCCAGTGCCCACTCGAGGATGCGCCTGCCTATTCGGTAGACGTCCCGTTCCTCGCTTTAGCTTCACACTCCACCCACCCTCCTAGTCTCGTGGCTACCTATATTCTGCTTCTTCCCCGGATCTTGCATTCCACCCCATCCTATGCCTCTCCCTTCACAGTTCTACCTGTTTCCCCACCAGCCCTTTCACGCCTCAAGATTTACTCTCTCACGCCCACGTTCTCGTTCACGCTCTGCAAACACTCTACACGGACACGGATCTCACATTGCTTCACGTCTCTTTTATGTTTATGCATGCACACGCACGCTCGGACTTTCATTCACCACGGATCGCATTCTCATCATCATCATCATCACCATCCATCATGCTCATCATCACCACCACCTACATCATCATCGGATTTAAGACACATTTTCACGACCCCATCGACATCTATATCCTGCATTTACGGACGGACAACCATACCTCGGATCTCTCTTCCTCTTGTTTTCACTTCTTCGCATCGTCGGCGCTCGTTATGAACGGCGCTTCTTTCGCTTTGGCTCTTCTGTGAGGGGCTCATTGCACACTCTACGCATATGTGGGGATGTTTTGGAGTACGAAGATGGAGTTCACGCATACGCTAGTAGTCTACATGTTCACGACGCGGTTCTGGTGAATGAAATGGTTTACTACTTGACATGACAGTGTGTGAGTTTGATTTCGAGTGACTATGAGAATCTGCTATATGGATGTGTCTCAGTATGCTTCATTGAGTTGCAGTCGCAGACTGATTATGAATCGGACTATGGACGTTATAGCATTGCGGATTAGCCCCGTGCTAATCTGGAGTGAGTACTTTTGGACTCTGGCGTAAGTCCGTCATGGATAGGTTATAGAGGGGGCCGAGGGACGAGGAACGAGGGGCACTTGATAAAACGTATCTCCTGAATCCTGAAACCCAGAATCTGACCCTGGACTAGGGAGGCCCCAAGGGCAAGGGGCAGGAGTGCTTACTGTACCCCTAGCACGATGCAAAATATGTGATGTGTTGTTAACTTTGCCATGATTGCGGCGGTGGCTGACGCAGACGATGTCGATAAACTTGCGATGGGGCGACTTGGCCGTGAGAGATCGAGGCACGGGCTACGACTCACGAGATGCTGAGGCAGAATGAGAGCTTGGCTGTGTGGCGGACGTTTTGAGCGGGCGGACGTTGCCGTGTCGTAAGAGCGGCGTCAACGGCCGCGGAGACTAAGTAGTGCTCACAAGAGCGCCACAGCCACGGAGTTGGGCGAGTGGCGTTTTCGGTTGGACACACACAAGAGCGCTTGGCTTGTTGTGTTGATTGGTACCATGTGCACGTCACGCTGATAACAACAAGTAAATGAACGGGCCTTGAAGGATCCTGACAAGAACGGTAATATGATAGTTCGTGTTCGGAGCTCGCAACAATCAATTGTTTTTGCCCAATAAAGGGCGCTCTAGGTTGTTCATGAATGGATGCATGTGCAATTACAACTCCCATCGTGCGTGCTACTACCCTAACTTAACACGTTGATGGACGAGGGGCTATCCGAGGATTTGAGGACCAGCTTACAATAACGACGTCACGCCACTGCTAGTGGTTGAATCGACCTTAGCCTTAGTGGTTACGGCACGTTCGTGTGTGAGTGTATCCGGCCAACTGTCAAGAGCTATCTCCGCGGTTTTTGTTCGGTCCCGTCGCGATATTGGTCGAGCGTCAAGATAAGACCAAGTGAAACTGAGTTGCACATGATGATAGATTCAGCACCTCGCAATCGAGGCTGGCCAGATATTTTGCATCGCCTTTGTGCGACTAGTCGGAACAAGAGGCTTGTCAAAACCGTCGTAAAGCATCGTGGAGCATGTCACTCTTGAACGTTGAACGTTTATGTCGAAGTGGTCGGGTTCCAAACGTATCAATGCTCCTGGAACCGTGACTTTTACTCACTCCGAACCCAATAAGTTTTCTTCTGTCAAGGTCCCGAGCTTTCTGTGCGTTTGTTCTAAATTTCATCGTGCAAATGAGCATGCCATCACTAGGGGTACGGTTGCTTGATAAGTTTCTAGGTGTCCCGCGAAGAAGTACAACCTTCCCTTTGGCATTCAATATTCAATTTCTAAGCTAGCCTTTAGTAACTTGTGCTTAGCTGTTTGACTTGACCGAAATGTCAAACGCACGAGTGAAAGCCTGGACTCCGAGTTGTCTCCAGCGTCGACGGCAAAGGGACCTTGCAACTTGGGTAAGTAAATTTAAAGTCATCAGAAAAAGGTTCAACGAAAACAAGTTTGTCTTAGCGATTGATGCACGAACTTATGCGCTTGTTGAGCACGCATTAAAGTGGCTGAGTGTTTAATGGAGCCAACATGGGAGCCACACGTTCCTCGGCATCACGAATGAGAATGTAACACCCCCGCAGTGTACCCCGCACACGCTTTCGAGGTCGCTGCCGTCATGACTCGTATGCATGGTCTCCATGCGCGATGTATCACCTGTTCTAAGATCAAGTTGGGTCCATCTGAGTTCCACTGCCGACTCCGGGTCGGATCCACAGACGTTGGTCAGCTTTCGATCGTGATTCGTGGACGCGGTGTGGGCAGATGTACACCAGTTTTTCGGGGTATTTGAGGAGTTGGATGTTGCAACAATCAGGGATGGCCAGGTTAAATTTCAAAATACTGCATAATGAGGTTTGGAAGCTGAGAAAAGAGTTGACTGCGAATGACGAACACAGTGCCAGGTCAAGGAGCCAACTGGCGTCGGGCGCCTGTCGCGCGCTTATCTCCGCGTCGGGATCGGCTCGGCTAAAGCCGCCGGCTGTCCAATGCCATTGCATCGGAGATCGATCGCGGCGGGGTCGCGAGGGGTTCTCCCCATCTACGATTGTGAACACCGTAGGTTCAGGGGAGGGTCGCAGTCTCTGACCAATGCAGGAGATTTCCCCAGAGTTCCGACGGGACGAGTTCCTAACGAGCCCGAATGCGTTGTGCACACCCACTGGCATGGCCTGCGTCGGAGTGAACTTGCAGAGTCAAACCCGCAGTCGACCCGAGGATAAGTGCAGGTGCGCAGACGCGCGTGGAAGCCCGGCGGCCTCGGGCACACTCTCGGGACTGACAACACCCCGAAGGTTCTCAAGGCTTGAATTGAATTGAATTGAATTGAATAATCATTTTAATGTCCTGAGGGCAATAAGCCCCATGACGGACAGTACTACGCAGTATACACTATGAGTACGCCCTGAACGAATCATGCTTACACGTGCCCGCCGCCCAAAAGGACGTGAACACCATGCCCCTGAGCCGACGAAACCAGAAAGGAGGTAACAAAAGAAACAATCGCCCCCGAAAGCACGCCGGTCCCGTCAACTCTGTCATGGCACAACGGACGAGGCCGCGCGGCGAGGCGGCCAGCGGCCTAAGCCGTAAACTTTCCCCTGTGGAGATCACCATAAGTCTGGCGGAAGCGGCCCGTCGAGTTCACAAACACCATCAACACCCTCACCCCCCTCTCGTCGTTCAAAAGGTACTCCAAGGACTCAGCCCGACGACCTGCCCTTCGCACCACCAACTGCCGCGCTCCCGACCATGCCGGGCAATCAAACAAGAAATGTTGTATTGTTTCGTCCACGCCCCGCGCGCAATGTCGACATACTGGGCTGTCCACCGCGTTGATGCGGTGCAAGAAGGCGTCCAAGGCAATGTGGCGGGAGCGGAAGTGGGTAAGCAGAGCGCCCTGGCGGCGGGGGAGACCAGCAATCTGCTTCATGTGGGCCTCCGATGCCACCTTCCTGTAACCCATGGACTGCAAGCGGGGAGCCCGGTCCGACTGGAGCCACGCAGCCGACCATGCCTCCTTGAGGCGTCCCACCATACCCTGTTTGAGCGCGGACACACTCACCGGCAGCCTGTTCCGCAGGTGCTGTGGCAGTCGCCCTCCCCTATTCACCCTCCTGCCCCCCAACACTGCCTCCTTCGCCGCCTCATCCACCGTCTCGTTCCCCTCCACACCCCGATGCCCCGCCAACCACGTGAGCTCCACCCGCATCCCCTGCAGGTGCCTCCCAATCCCCCGAGCCAGGTCCCAGATTGGGGGCACCAAGTAGTGCCCCGGCGTCCGCGTAGAAGGCTCGCGGGTGGCTGCCAACGCTGCCTGACTGTCGACATACACCCTCACCGTCCTCGCCTCCGCACCCCGTTCCATCCTCAGCAGGTCCAGTGCAAGGGAGATCCCCACCAACTCCGCCTCGAACACCGTATGCTCGGCTGCCGAACCCAGGTGGTACTGCGCCGACCGAGTCGACCCGTCCGGCCGACGTAAGATTGCTGCCGCCCCCACGAGCCCTTCCACCCCAGAACCGTCAGAGTACGCTGCCCATTCATTCCGAGGACGAGCATCATGTTCTTCCACTGAGGCGTCTTTGTCTTTCGCCACACTGACCGTGAACGGCATGGGCACCGAAGGGTAGGGAGTGCGGTGGAGTGGCTCGAGCTCCCCCACGGGGACCCCGAGACGGTGCGCCAAAACGTGTAATGCTGACCTGTGCTTCGCCACTAACCGTTGTGCTGCGTTCTCGAACAGGGCAACAACGGGATTGGAGGAGGGGAGGGTGGCAAGACGAACAGCGCCACGGTGAAGCACCCGCTGTGCGGCAAACTCCATAGGAGGCGCATTCGCCAGAACCTGGAGCACCGCCGTGGGCGTGGTCCTCATAGCCCCCGTCATGGGGCAGAGGGCCATCCGCTGGACTGACGTGAGCTTCCGCATGATACCCAGAGACCCCCGGGCCCTGCCCATATCACCATTGAGCGGAGGCGAGAGCCAGACCTCGCAGGCATAGAAGATCTTCGGCAAAACCACCGAGTGGTAAAGCCGCCGGACCATCTGGAAGGGCATCCCATATGACGGTCGCGCCAGCCTCCGCAGCTGCATTGCATACCTCGCACCCCGTTCCACCGCTGCCGCCGCCTGCAGCCCCCATCGCAGCTCCTGATCCAGCACCACCCCCAGCAGCCTGTGATGCGGAACTGGCTCGATCATCCGACCCTCCACCACCATTGAAGGTCGCTCCTTCGCCCGATTCTTCCCAAAATCCACCAATGCAAACTTCGACACCTCAAACTTGGAGTTGTGCGCACGAGCCCACTCCAGAACTCCACCCTCCCGGTGTAGCATGTCAGAGAGAATCCGGTGAGTCCCGTGGAAAGTCTTCGCCCGAGCCAACAGCGATGTGTCATCGACATACCCGATCGCGTCCTCTTTCCTCCCGGTTCTCAAGGCTTGTTCATGTCGTCTGACTGCGTCCAAGGCTTTTCTGATTGGCTCGCTGGCCGGACGTGTACGATGTGCCGCTCCGGCGGCCACCTCTGTGCCCTACGACCTTGAAGCAGCAAGAACTGCACGGGCTAGGTCATGTCCTCCCTTCGGAACGAGTTGTCGTCTCGGAACGACTTTCAGGCTGAAGCTTGCAAAGAGTACAAGGGCAAGGGTGCCTAAAGGTACATGAGTGCCTCGATGTGAACGTTCTGCTAAGAATAGATGGGGAGAATAAGGTAAAAAGACATTCCTATCCAATTGTCTGAGTTGTAGTCCAAAAGGTTCTGGTGCGGACCTAGAGAAACGTGGCATATGAGGAACCACGACTACCAAATTTTCTTAAATCACTTACGCCACCAGAAGAACACAACGAATGTCATATCAGGAACGAAACGGTATTCAGCTTCAGCAAGGTCGGGAATCTGTAAAGAGATCCGATGTGCAGACCCAAGTTCGTTAGCGTGAAATAGGGACGTGATAATCTGAGAAACTCTACAACAGCACTAGGATCGCTAACAACGAGATGTTTGGTAACACACATTTATGACTTCTAGTGCGGTGGAGGCACCTTATCGAGAATAAGCTTTTTTTTTTTCAATGGTCAGATGAAGCCTCCCCAACGTCTGAGTGCAACCGCACCCCATCGGCATGGACGCCGCGCCCTCATATTCTCTCCGTGCCTTGTCAAGTTTTGCGCCACGCAATGATGGCAGCCCGTATGCACAAGCATATCTGACAGATGGAAATTTTCCACGACTTGAACCGACATCGCTGCCTGTATCAAAGAGATAAAATTTACGATGGAAGCGATGCTGCGTTGCATGGTGAATGCTCGGAAGACTCACCATCATGACATCGATTGCGCCCATACGCATCTTCTTGAGCTATGTAAGGAGAGAATCATCCAGGCTTCCCGGGTCCAGATGAAGCGCTGAAGCAACATGCCCCCGTAGACGATTCTACAGGTGGGGCACCATGAGATAATGACATTCAAGTTATCACTATCTTTGTCTATGTAACGTGGATGAACATGTCTTGGCGTCAGTATAACCAATGACCCACAGACATATGAAGTCATGGATGTCTTGGTTCCACTTTCTCGGAAGCTCACAAACAACTCACCGACGAAACGCGTTCAAAATCACGCATATCTTCCCTTTGACTTCCTAAAGGTTCACCCTAAAAGAGCCCGTAAATGGGGCTTGGAAATAACTGATAACGTGTCGAGAGAAAGAGTGAGCAAAGGTATGAGTGTCAAATGACGTCATAAACTGGGGCACTTCACTTTGCGGAATCCGGCGGATTCCGTCGGTAGATCTTACCCCGCGCGTGTCGATCTACACGACAATGTTCCCTTCCGAGCCGTGGAGTCTGAGACTCCTAGCGGAAGCACCGACGTCATGTAGACATTCCCGCACGGGCGTATAATCTACTGTATTCATTGCCACGAGGTGCGTCGACGGAGGCAAAGTTTGTTCACTGCGAAGAACGCTTTGACTGGGAAAGAGTTTATTAAGTCAGTTCTTCTATCTATGGGTATCCGTGAGGCTCTGGTTCTCGGTGAGTGCCAGATACGATAAAGTAATCACACGCAGTCTAGCAGGGAGAACCAAAGAGGTGCGTGCGCATAATCTTATGTGGGACTTGCTCTGCCGATTGTGACCTTCATCGAGATCGAGCGACATGAGCATGATCTTACGACTTTCAGGTGTAAAGGTTGGATCGGCCATTCATCACAATTGCACATTGATCCTCAGCCTCTGAGATACATGGCAGAACGAATGACGATGGCGATCATTCAACCGATTTACCGATAATACATGAGATATATTCTGAATTGTTGACAGATCCAGGACTTAGATCACGATGCATGGCTGGACTCATACTGAATTAAAGTCGCGATCTGTACAGTCAATGTTTGTGTTGGTGAAATACAGACGCAGATTGATAGCCCTTTGATTAGGAAAATTTCCGGGAACCCACGTACGAGACCGGCACCCGTTTACTTCCCGAAATGAATGTCTAGTTTTTCTGCCAGTTTAATCTGTGCCTGGGAGCTCTGGATCCACGGACCGGAAATCAGCAGATTAGATGTAGATAACATGAGCGTATCATATATAGCTTGGAATTGATGACTGCAGACGACGGCTCAGGTGATGACTCGGAAGGATAGGCAAGGGCAGCGGTCAAGGGTAGAGTCATCAGACTCTGTGTTTAAGATTGGATTAAGAGCTTTATAACGTGTGCGAGACCTTTCTTAGCGATTCTTATTGTGAAAGTGATCATCTGGCGGAGGATAGGGGTTCGTGTCCCGGCATCTACCGGCATTGTTGGGACAGTTCGTGAGAACATCCACGGCCATCGTGGTTAGCCTCAGCGTCGATGTCTGGTCATCTTTACTTCAGCGAGCTTGAAAGAGGTAAGTTTGGCCCAGAGCTGCGCGTTTTAGCTAATGCTTCCATTCTTTCATTAAGGATCTTGGCTCATGATAAGGACACCAACATCTTGAGAGCGAATGTGACCCCCATCAGCACCATCGCGGGTACGGCAAGACAGGGTTGGAGACACTTACCCGCTTCGGAATTAGGTGAGGCTCATGATTGATCTTCTCGCGACCTCCATCGGGTCTTCGTATGCTCTCAGCTCTTATTACTGATCCATGCAGCGTCACGTACCAGTGTCTAGGCTCTGTCACGGGTCGCTAACTGTCGAGAAACTGAGTACTTGACATGAAAAGTGACAGGAACTTTGCGCTGTTCCGAGCCGAGCGCCTCAGAGCCTGGACATCCAGAGAGACCCTAAACTTTTCGAGATATAACTTTTCACCAGTTCTGGAACCCTTACAAGAGGTAGGCTGCAGCCAGTTGAAGGGGTTTCATTCGAACTGAGTTGGCGCAGTAGGTTAATCCGGGCTAACCGTGAGCTCTGACGCCACTCACCCATCGCGCACCGTCCTACTTCACCAATGCTTTCGGTAGGCATTAGTGAGCTATCGTTCGCGACTCCAGCGGGAAACGTTCTTCGGACCTTCGGCCTCACCCATACATCATGCCCTTCCAGGTTCCTTCCTTTTACTGCTCCCTTGGACTTCATGCTGCATGCAACTGGACTTCGATTCCCTACCTCTCCACTACTCCCAGCTAATATAGAGCGCAGTCGAAGGTCCTGCTGATAATCTCTCATGACATGTAGATGAACGCCGTTTGGTGGGTGCACAATTCCGGTGAAATATCTGATCATGAGTGCTGATAATCGCGTGGCCCATACGCCCTCCGGTAAAAGCGATAATCGCGTGCCTCTGCACGATCCCATCGTCCGAGGACCTCGGATAGATGTGTACCTCTCGTCTACCTCGTGTAAGGTATACCAAAGATTCATTTAGCTCGTGTCGCGGATTCGCTGCCACATTCGCTCTTGACCCATACTCCCAGGTATTCCGGCATCGATCCTGTGGGCGCCTATAACGCGATCTCTTGGCTGATTGACGCTGGGTGCCGCAGTATGTCACGCCGATGCAGCCATTTTGACGGTGGTATCGTCGATCTCAGTCACGCACCTAACTTCAGGCTTTCTGTGTGACTCGGCACGCTTGAGCACCAGAATCTGGAGGGGACTTCTCGACGCAAGTGGGGCGTATGAGCTAGTATGGAAGCTCGTCGAACTAGAAGACTGGAGTTTGTTGCGTATTGGTGCGTGTAAGTACAACGTTCAGAACGGCGGATTCACTCGGTTCACAAAGCTGCAAGCTCTTGTGAAGGAGCGTGTATTCCCCATTAGCAGTTGCGCACTGGAAACATGTTGACTCTGTCATCTGATGGGCGTCTGTCTATAGCCTTTCGACGTTCTCCTGTGGAGCCCCTTAAGCGCCAACTCTTAGCGCTAACTGATCGTATCAATCCAGAAACCGAAACCCAGAAGCCCGCACCTTATATGAACCTGAATTTAACCCGATAGAGTTTGCCTTCCTGTTGCGTGTTGTTTCAATTTCTGGCCGAGTTCATCTCGGCCCTCACTCCACGTTCCCTAGAATGCTTCAACGTTTCATATCGAAACCCTCAGCACGCGTCATAATACCATTCACCATTAAGTTTACTATTGCGTTGAGGTATGACTCCATCATGTACTCATTTATCTTCAGCTTATCGACTTCCCCACAATCGGGCTTCTTAACGAAGCGGATTCTTGGAGATCGGTTTATAATCAAGACCGACACCCCGTGTATGTTTCTAGAACGAGATCCAGTGAGTCTCATTGCTTGTTTCCGTGTTTATGATTCTTCTGACAAGCTTAGACTCCTTATGACGTTTTTTAAACATCTTCTCTTCCCTTGTCCGCTCGGTTCTCTAAGGTAGGCATTTATCACGCAGGCGGGTCACGTGTTGTTGGCATCGTCAAATTGCGCAACACGCAGCCTAAGCTTAATGAAAATCAACAACGCTGCCTCAACATCCTCTCTCAGAACGTGGCTTCTCCTGAAGTGCTTGACTGACAGATGAAGATTTCCTAACAAGAAACGTGTTTCTCTAGCGTCGCGGATGCGCCGAAGCAAAACTGAGCAGTGTGGGTGCTCGTGGGTGCAGCGTGCCCACCCTCAAAATCGTTCCCCATCAGAAACCACCGGACGTATGACGAGTTTGGGGATCACGAATCACCAATGGCGGGCGCAAGGCGGGTGCTCCCCGACGCGTGTTTGCTCGATTTGGTACCATGGCGCGTTGAACTCCGGGTACGCGGACCGAACTACAGGATTTTCTACTGGTAACATGACACGTGGCTACGGTACCAGTGAACATTCAATTCAAGGACGCCTGTATCCACAAACCTTTCTTGTTATCTAGTGCGGATGCGGTCGGGAAATGGTACGGCATCATTCGGGAGAAGCAAGGTATGAGAACTGTGTGCGTCGTGGATCGGTGCAGGCACATCCACAATTCAACGTACTCGGAGAAATTGGATCGAGATTGGGAGCGAACCGTGGTCTATACAAACTCTTTGAGTGGTGCTTACGAAGTGTGGTAGTGGACAGAGCTGGCAGGCAGAGAGTGGTATTGCTCAGATACTGGGATGAATTCAAATAAGGCTAACCTCGAACGTTTTTGCATCCTTTACTCAACTTGGTGAATGATACAGGTGCGCCAATCTTGCGGACCCGTAATCAACTAACGGTGCCGTTCAGGATCTTCTCCGTGCGACGAATGGGAGTGTCTCCCCGTTAACTCGGTTGGAGGTGGTGGTCTATTCATGAAGTTCTGAGTCACATATTACACGGCCATAACTATGACCTATCTCTGTGATGATACGGCTGCGCTATCGGACTGCAGATATTTGTTACTGACTACAGAAATGTGCTGTCTTTCATGTCGCTAGCGTTCTTCTAGCTCTCTAGTGGCCAAAACGAGGCCACTTCTTCACAAACTGCGATAAAAGCCTACAGATGCTATGGGCGCCCTTTTTCAGGGTACACCAAGTCCGTAATGGCGTACGATATTCAGAACCAAACAAGGTTTAAGTGTTCATTTTAGGAGTGGTTTCATCTGATCATATTCTAATTTCTCAACTCATCTCTGAGTTATAAATCCCTTATGACTCGGGTAATTTCAGGCGTTGAGGGTCGTCTTTCACGTTGATGACTGCTGGAGCCAGGCGGCTTCTTTTTTTTAATGGCTTGATATTCGCTTTCGTTATAAGATATCTTCCGCTCGAGGAGGCTCGAGGTTGCTGAAGTTCATACTCTGACGCTGGCACATTCATTTGCAGCACCGCCTCAATAGCTCCTTCCTTTGCGTCAGCGAGTGCAGTCAACAAATGATTGTGTTTACAAGCATGTAGCATATACCTCAACAGGTCAGCGCGATAAACCGTATACTGGGTCATTTACGAATTTATGTAATTTCCACCAAACATATCTGCCGCTGCTCCCATCGTTACACAAAGAGCACTCAACAAGGAGCTATGTGTGGTCAACTGCACCAATTTACTCAGTTGTTCCTCCTTCGGCTCGTGTAGCGCTGCCGCCTGATGTGATAATCACGGCATGTTCAAACAGCCAAGGAACCTGCATCTCAAACGTTTGATCTGAGTTTTGGCACATCGTTGTCTATGAAGACCAACTTTAGGACGGGTATCGTTGCAGTCATCGTTTAGGTCTAGGATGCGCGAGCCACCTCGATGTTGGCATTGAAGACGGCGGTCAGAGGCCACACCCCAAGCTGACGCTCATCGATCCATTTCCCTCATTCTGCCACGGAGCACCGTTCATGTCGATTCGCTCCCTTCGCTTATTCATAGAGAAGCTTCTCCCAAGATGTCCCACGGAATGACATGTTTACGGTCTTTCCTCGAATCCGTGTGCTTCGAGCGGCTCTTCTCGCGCCGTACCTTCAACGACTGATGGACATCCCAACGCCTAGCCCTGGAGTGTCCCATGCTCCTCATCTGAAGGAGATATACATGTCAACACCAGCATATCTTCGGGCTGGACCAAGGGCCGAAGGCGTCAATATTGCTGACTCTCCGGAACAACCGTCAGGCCTGGCCTGCCACTCGACATAATTACTGGAGGTAATATCGTCTTATCCGACACTGGCCTGATTCGGTTGAGATGATCGGCTGGAAGCGTGGAATAGTCGAGGCGATTGGGGTATGCAAGTATAGGGAACACTGCGAATGAGGACAGCATTATTGAACTCGAATAGCCTGTCTCTGAATAGGTCGATGATGAATAATTCATCGCAAGGAACAGCCCTTGAGCTCCTCAGAAAAACCTATCAGTGGACGAATCGACATCTGTACCAACTTTCTCCTTTCCAAACGTACAGCTGTACGTGCCCTTCCCTCGGTTCGACGTGATGTCTTCCTCCCATCGTTTAATCGCTCTCTTCCTCCACTTCCACCGCGCCCTCCACCTCCCCTCTCATCCTCGGGACGTCCACGTAAGGCACGCGATCGCGGTGCCACCGCCCTACCAGCCAGTCCACGCGACACAATCCACTTGCAGTAGAGCTCGCGAGGAGGCAGGCCCCAGCGAGCCCTGCACCCGAGTGCCAGGCGACGCGCGTGACACTGATGGAGGGCGACCAGGCGCCGGTGCTTATGTTGGTGGTTTCGTCGCTTTCCTAGTGGATAAACATAAATATGCGGGTATTTGAAGCGCAGGATATAGCTATGGCAAACCTTGGGCAAAAAGTTCTCGAGCATCCGATACTCTCCTGATGAACGACTATAGTCGAGCTGATATATCTTGTGATTGAAGTGAGGCTGTCGAAAGTATAAGTGCGAGAATAATGAGGATTTTGAGAAGTGAATGTACCACGAGCCCACCACGTCTCGTCGACCGCAGGATGTTCGTCGTCACGCAAGACCCGTCCGCGGAGCCAACTGCGAGCTGAGGGTGATAGTCTGATGCATTAACAGTCTTTGAAAAGTCAGCTTAGAGAAACAAAACACGGAAATAGGATTTAAGGGACGCACCCATACTGGCCCAGCGGGCTCGACGAGCACATGCCCGCGGCCGAGCATGCTCGGCGCGAGGGCGTAGGCCTTCACGGTGTTATCGTGGTCGATCATAATGGGACCTGATGCAAAGGGGGAGAACGTGGAGCTTGTAATCACGTCTTTTCCCAATCGAGAGAGTGATTGTAAGCATGAAATTGTAAAAGTGGACCGGATTTTCGATCATACCTCTAGTCCTGTTGACGACGTATCCCTTCACTTCCCTGATATCTGTGAGGACCTCGGTGCCGTCGTACCCACCACTAGCAAGCACGGTCGGATCGTTGGGCTCGCCTTCGTCTTCGCCAGACGACGATGAAGGCGAGACGCGAACCCATGACAGCGCACGCACGGCAGACTGATGAGTCGGGAGGTAGTGCGTGGGTAATATATCTACATTCAGACTGGTCAGTATACTTGGTGCTCACTACATGGATATCGCAACGTACCGGGGCCATGTCCATGTTTGAACGCGTTCCCAACGTCGTATATCGCTATGCAGCCTTTTGAGACGCACGTCAGCAGGATAGGTCAGATTCCTTACGACGTCGTACCATTAGTGCACCCTACGGCAAGCATCTCGCTGTTCGCCCAGTCCAAGGACCAGCACGCCGTCTCGGGCATTTCAATGCGCATACGCGGCTCTCCCAGCTTCACTGTCAAAATCCACTTCACATGAGAGGTCGAACGCAGGATAATCTGAAGAAGAATGCCTACGGAAGACTGGTTTTGAGCGGTCGTGCTCGGGAGTCACAACATCGTCTGGGAACGGGACGGCCCAAATGCTCAATGAGCCATCGCCAAGGCATGCAGCTAGGATGCCGAGCTTGCGAGGGCCGACTCGCTCTTGGCTCTGTTCCCCATCCTCGCTGAACTGCGGTGAATGCATATTAGACGACGAAACAAATACCTGGTAACAGGAGGAAGTAGCCAACTCACGCAATCGTGCGCCGGAAGCGGACACCAACGAAGGTCATGAGCAGGCCCGCCGTCGATGCAGAGAATGAGTTCGCAGCGCATCTCTGCAGCTGAGTGTGAAGTTGAGTCTGCACTCGTATCAACATCAGCGACGGGATTCTCGGCTGACATGGCAGAATCTTGCGCGACACCCGTTTCTGGGGCCTCCTCGGCAGTAGCCTGCGGCTCTGCCTCCATGACCACTACATCTGCCTCTGGCTCCGGCATTGCGTCAATCTGTGTATCCGTCTCCGTCTCCTTTTCCTTGCCCTTTCTTTGGTTCTTCCCGCTACCTTTCGGCCTGCCCTTTGGCTTCTTAGGCGACGACGGCTCCTTCGGTACCTCTTTTGGCTTGTCGGCTTCCCTGCTGATTTCCTGCACAGGAAGAATGCCAGACCTCGGAGAGATGGACCAAATCTGGATGCATGCTGGGGCCGGTCGCGTGAGCTTGCTGCCGATGGATGGGGAGTAGGATGCGTAGGGGTAGGGAGATATAGCGAGGTAATGTTTGTAGTTAATAGCTGCAAGCCGGCATCAGCGAAATCAAGCGCATATAGGGACCCAGCACCGAAAAGGTTGAAATCAAAACATACCATGACGATGGTCGACGTGAACAGGACACCAATCGAGGGCCCAGACGGGTGCGCCTGCATTGAAGACATGTCCGGTGCTGTTGGGAATGAGCGTCGCTACATCAGTATTGCTGTTAGAATACCATAGGCTACGTAAAGATGGCGTACGTACAAACGTCTAAAGTGTCAAGCATCCCCACCTCAACAAGCTTTTGTTCCCCAAACTTTCCGAAATGACATTTCAGAGGTGGAGGATATCTTGGATCTTGAGCAGTTGACGGAGTAGCGTCTGCATTGGCATCCACGGAAGCGGAGGGGTCGGCGGAGGGTAGGTATGTTGCGGCATCTCTAAGAGGATGAGTACGGCGCATACAACCAGTGTAAATGTAGAAAATACCTCTCATTCAGGATCTGCCATCCTTTGCCGACTTCCACACCCTCATGAACCCTTGGTCTCCTCAGTGCCTCTCGCTCGACGCCCTCCGTCCCAGCATTATTCCTCTGAGCCTCCTTGAACCACCCCCGATCCTCCATCATCTGCCAAACGGGACCCGCACCAACGCTCGATCCCCAGGCACGATTGATCCGGTCCGTGAGCGTCGTGCTCGCGGCCATGCTGTTCGTCGGGACGATCTCGCCAGGCCCGAAGCCGTACGCGGGCGGGGGATGTGCAAGTCGCTCAACGGGGAGTGTACGAGCGTGGAGAGGTATCGCTTTGTGTCGGTGGTGCGCGGATGGGGTTGGAAGGGAGTACATCTTGGAGGTGCGCGGGGCTAGCGTGCGGGCGGAGGGTGCTGATGATGGAAGCATGGTGGGTGGTTGGGATTGGGAAGCATGTCGAGGTACAGATGGAGCAGGATGTATGGTGTAGGTTGAAGGCGTTATGGAGGGAGGATTCGGAGCAGGTGTGGCTTTGTCGACTTTCTTGGTTTGTGCTTTTGGCTTTGGTGTCTTGCTCTTGCTGACGCGAGGTGTAGCCTCCTCGTCTTGAACGTCACCCATCTCAACATCCTCGTCATCCGAAGGTGCCTTATCAGGAGAGAATTCATCTTCGCTTGCCACCTCATCCTCCATAAACGTGGAAGGGCCTGCTCCGTTTTCATCTTCGAATCCTCCGAGGGCAGCATAACTTGGATGGGACTTGCGAGGACGGAGGGTGCGCGGCATATCAAGAAACTAGATAAGACGAAGGCGCGTCTTCTATTCCGTCAAGAGGAAAAGTCCTGAGCTGAATGTAAGCTCGTGCTCCCGACAACGTCAACAATATGTTTTGGTGCACTACCTTGAAGAGTTAAAATCAGAGTTGGTCGCGCGTCTAGATCTGGCCGTGACTTTTTGTGGTGGCTAGCACTCTCGGCATTCTCCGTGCTGCAGTCGCGCTCATTCACGCCATTTCCCAACCGGCCCGACTTACCTCCTACTATGCCGGTCCTCTTCCCCAGGCGCACCCTTCCCTACTCTCCTCACCTTCATCCAACCTGAACACCACAAAGCAACTGTTAAGACCTTCCATGGCCTCCAAATCTATTCCCAGGACGTCGCGCTCGCTTGTCCTCCAGAAGTCTCCGGCGGAAAGGAAACCCCTGTATCACGACGTCGCCTTAGAGGAGCGACCGATACCAGCACTAGAAGAGGGCCAGGTCCTCGTCAAGATCAACGCTGTAGCTTTCAACCACCGCGATGTGGGTCTTGTCCCTCACGAGATCCTGACTGACATTGGACAGCTCATTTACACTCTGTAATAGGTATGGATACGCAAGGGAATGTATCCCGCTATTGGCGTGGGGTGCGTTATGGGTGCTGACGGTGCAGGTGGGAGTATCTATGTTCTCATATTAGTGCTGCACTGACAACGCGCTGGCTACTAGGTGTGGTTGTGGCTGCCCATAACCCGCACGACCCCCTTCTTCACAAACGCGTCTTCCTCACGCCTTCGCGCGGGTGGATTGACCACCCTGACGCGCCAGAGACTCAGTAAGCGTCTACTCTTCCTCTCCTCTGTTTAACCTGCGTCGTTGCACAATCAATAAACTGACCATAACGCCTACAACAGCGCGTTTAGCGTCATTGGTGGCGTGCGCTGGCCCGAAATAGGCACATTTGCCGAATACATCGCCGTCGAGCGCGATGAGGTGATACCGTCACCCGAGCACCTGGACGATGTGCACACCGCAGCCCTTCCTCTTGGCCTCGTCACAGCATACAGGTATGAGTGGTCTTTGCCTGCAAGCACAAAGAGGTAATGACTTCGCCTTCGTGACCATACAGGGCTACTATCATCAACGCCAAAGTCTCTCAGGGCCAGAACGTTCTCGTCACTGGTATAGGCGGAGGTGTAGCCGTTTTAGCCTTACAGCTCTGCCTTGCTAAAGGTGCGAAAGTCTTCGTGACCAGCGGATCACCGGACAAGATCAAACGCGCAATCAAGCTTGGTGCAAGTGGCGGCGTGAATTACAAGGATAGTAAGGCTCCACCCTTAGTATGCCCTTAAGTATGAGACTCACCTGGGATGTAACCATAGAAGACTGGCCGAACCAGCTCACCGATCTACTCAAGCACAAAACCGACAGTGGCCTGCTTGACGCGGTGATAGACTCCGCAGGCGGTGACATCATGAACCAGACACTGGCTTACACCAAGCTGGGAGGGGTAGTTGTGTGCTATGGCATGTACGTCTTATCCTTGCTTCTCCCTAATGAGAGTCTCAACCTCGTGTGCGATAGGACGGCCGCCCCGAAGATCACATTTACAATGAAACAAGTGATGCGGAATCAGCGTCTCATCGGTGCGTGTCCGCTTCAAAGTCTACTTCTTTTGCTGTTAAGCAGGCTTCTTGGGCTGCAGGTTCTACAATGGGCTCGCGTGCTGACCTAGCTGAGGCGGCTCGTTTCGTCACCGAGCACGGTATCATCCCTGTCGTTAGTCAGGTGGTGAGTGGTCTTGCGAACGCCGAAGAGGGATTTGAGAGTATGAGAAAGGGGGAACAGTTCGGAAAGATTGTCATTCAGGTTGAGGAGAGTCAGAGGGCCAAGCTGTAGGTATTGCATGTAGTCCCCGAAGTTTGTTCATCTATTCGCTTGTCTTTTCTTACTCCTCAGCATGTCTTGAAGTACTGGAACACCAATATGAATTCCTTGTTACATATCACGATATCAAATGTGAAATCTGCAGCGAGACATCCCTCACACTCCCAGCCGCCCATAGATCGGTGTGTGCCACTACCAGCTTTCCCAACGGCGTCGCCGTCTGTGCACGCCTCTCGATCACGATACCACACAATGAGTTTAAAGGGATCTATGAACGACGAGAGACATGCTGAGCTCTTCAAGGCGCACAGCAAGGGGAATGTGACAGCCACTAGTGCTCAGTAGGAGTGGTAGGAGTGGGGTCATGCGGGATATCCGCAACTATCAGCGAGTTCAGGGACTCGAACGTGTCGGGGTTGATCGTTACTGTGCGACCTCTTCTTCGAGGTGTCCATGTTATAACATCGTGGACGATAACTCCTCGGTTGATGGATCGAAGCGGCAGTGCACAACAGCGGGTCACGTTCTATGTCAGCTCTGTTTTCGCAACACCCTCTCCTTTTTAAAGTGTTAGCCCGGAGTGGACGTGTAAGGGAGAAACGATGGTGGCTGATCCCAGAATAGCGGAATGTCATCGCCTGGGACTCCTCTGAAGAGAACGTGTCCAATTTATCTCCGGCGAACTTCGGTGATTAAAGCTACATTCACACATACGACACCGTGGGGTCTTCTGCGCCCCAAGTCGACGTCGTGCACACATGTACTTTTTTGATCGTGCAATCGGTTTATAATAGTGAACGCCTCCAGTAAGAAACATCAACACATGCCCCGTTCGAATGTGGATCGCGGGGAACAGACGCTGGCAACAGTGGTGAATGGAGAGGTCACATGTCTCCCATAGCCAGAGTACCAAGGAATGGAGGTGCTCTTCTGACTTCTCGCAAGCTATTATTTGTCGAACTTGGTGAGCTTGGGAAGAAGGCCAACAAGGTTCGAGCCTTTGTTTTAGCTATGCCGCGGAGTTACTTCATGAACCCCCCTCGACGAAAACAGACACAAACATCACATTGGTACTACATTCGATTGACTTAGGTTACACAAACCAAAGAAGTCGACGGTTTCTATGAAGAACACGCCGGATCTCCCTATGAAAAAAGCCACATGATTTCCCAAGCAACAAATTTTCTCAGACATAAACTAGACCGAATCACAACGCTATAGAGAACAATTCACGAAAGTGAGTATATCACCGACAAACTCATCTGAACCCGCAACCTAACGAGGCCAAAACCAGCTAGTGCGAACGTGTTTAGTATGCGCTACCGGGCAGCACTTAGAGGGCCAAGAGGACGAGCAGGACGGTCAGGCCCAACGCGTTGAGGACGCCGACGATGCTGCCGAGCAGAGGAGTGAGGGCGATGAGCAGACCGACAACGAGAGCTAGGACAATAACGAGGATCTTGTAGACCAGGATACTATGGACGCATGTCAGGAACGAGAAAGTCCAGCAATTATAAGCTCTACCCACCCAACGGCGTACAAGAGCGGGATCAGGATGGCGGCCAGGTCAGCACCGACGATGGACAGGATAGCACCGAGGCCCTTGAAGAGCAGCTAAATTTATAGTTGTAAGTCAAAGTCTAAAGGCTGAAAATAGAGAAGACGCGTACAATGAGATCAAAGGCGATGAGCTGGGCGAGAGCGGCGACAGAGAGGACCTCCGTTCCATCTTCGGAGAGCAGGAGCTGGTCCTGGGTAAGACCCTGGCCCTGGAGTGCGGTGACCGAGGTGAGCGCCGTGTTGAGCGGCGCGGAGATCTGCGAGATGATGGGCGTGATGACCGCCTGTGTCGCGTTGTCGGAGTTAAGGTACACTGTGCAATTAAAAGAACAGTGATGCAAAAGGAAAAGCATAGACGCGTCAGCATGCACTGGGAGACGCCTGAGCGGCACAACGTGAATACTGACCGAGCGACTCGGCGAGCGGCGCGATCTCGGTGAAGGCGGTGCTAAAGATGCTCGCAATCGACGTGGTCGACTGACGGGCGACAACCTTGGCCTCCTCAGCCGCCGGAGCGGCGACGGAGAATGCAGCGAGCGCCGCGGTGAAGACAAGAGAAACAGTGCTGAAGAAACGCATTGTGAATGAACAGTGAGGTTTGGACTTTTTGTAAGCTGAGGTGCTCGAGGCCGACTGAAGCCGATGATGATTTCTGCTGGACAGTCAGGCTAACTTTTATACATCTACGAGGCCATTATGACCCCCCAAGGTGGTCCAAGAGTGTTCGCGTCATCAGGAGCTTACGCGTCATCAGCATACATGTGCTCAGCATAAGTCTTAATGGTGTGAGTGCGAGCCGTGAAAAATAGAACACAACGATGCAAACTCCGGTGCCACATGCAACGAGAACCTGTGCATCCCCTGACAAGACCCTGATGGAGCAGCCACTGTTGGACGACAGATCATAACGATAGTCAGATGATGAAAGATATTGGTCTTCCAAGATGAGGTATGAAAACACCTTACGCATAGCCTGACAATAGACAATATTCTGGAACGATTTGAGATGCCAACGAGATGCCAACGTACGCACCTGCAGCTCGAGTTACTAACCGGTATGTCTTCAGCGACACCGTGGCGAGGACGCGCTGCGTCCGACTTCCACACGAAACAAGGTCGACGACGAAATTGTAAAGTATGCCTGTGACTGAAGCGAACCCAATGACTAGAGAGCTGTGAAAGGGCATCATACTTGCCCCGGAGTATGAATGAAAACCCTGGTCAGTCGGTCAGAACGTAATTGCACGGCCGCGAGGGTGGCGAAACGTTTACCCTTTGAACGCTCAGGCACGATGAGAAGATCCTCATCGCCATGAGGCGGAATACACAGCATGGTTGACGCAAATACGGGACCCGAGCACGAATAAGAGCTTTTTTGACAAGGAATGCGGGGATGGAACATTGAGCGAGTGCGAATACATCTTTAGGGAGTGGGAATGGACATACCAAGAATAGTAAATCAAGCCATGTTACCCGGCGGTGGATAGAACTACTTTGTTGCTTGTGCTCCTCGAGCTTCAAAACTCCACCAATGGGAGTTCGAAGAAGCCCACAATAACTCGACCCCCCGAGAACGTACCTGAGTCTTGGATGGCAAAGGAACAAAGTGATGTCAGAGTACCATATCATAGGCTTGTTGAGCACATTATTGTGGAGTTGGAACACCGTTTCTGTGATCTCTGTGCCTGTCTCAGAGTAAGCTCGCCCGCGGAGACAAACGTTCACCTCCCCAATGGAGTCGTAAACCCGAGGAAAGCTTGGCCTAGCGCAATTCCTTGACAGTAGTACACAAGAATCGATCCTCCATGCGTGCCACAAAAGCTCGAAGCTCTGCATGTGTCCTCGAGAAAAGGTACTACCGGCTACCAAAGCCTCAACGTTCAGGCGAAATAATCCAGCCGTGCCCCAAGCTTGCGGAGCATTCATATGGAAATGCAAGAGAGGCGAGATGTTTGACGGGACACGTTATCTTCGCGTCGCGATTGCAGCAGTGCGAATGGGTTAGGGATGGGAAGAGAGAACGACATGGAAGGCTGAGCGCCAGCTATCGTATGCCAGCGGGTTTTCTATCGAAGGCGGAGCAATAAACATGCCGGTCGGCGAAAAGTTTCGCAAAAGAATGAATGGTCACAGAAAATTCGCTTACCATGTGTAGGCCTGCACGTCCTGGGTATGGTATACCATAAATGAATAACCGGCAGCTAATGCTTGGGTAGGTCGAAAGCGGGACGGAGGAATAGCGCAAGAGGAAAGGGTAGGACTTAGCCGCGTGTCGTGGATTGGACGGTGACATGTTGCTGCGAGGGACACCCACATCTATTGATCGCGTGATTCAAAAGTCCAATAATTGTCCAATTAGCCATATCACAAACCATACACAAATGAAGAAAAATCAACCCGCCCTACTGTACGTATCCCCTACCCACCTCGCCCCCACCCCTAGACTGCCCAGACTTCTCCCTCAGCGCCCATGCAGCACTCTCATCCGGCGTCTGCGGCAGCTGTCTCGTCCTCTCCGCACTCGACACATCACCACTACCACCCTGAACAGGCCCCGCACCTGGCCTCCGGCTCTCCCTCCAGGAGTGATTGTACGCGGGCGGCAGCCGCGTCGTGCCCGCCCGACTCACACCAACCTCTTCGAGAGGACCGAGGTCTTCTTCCTGGTTCGGTACGGGTGCGTAGTACGCGCCGCCAGCGGTTGGACTTGTGGGTCCGAGATCCGGAGACGTCATATTGGATGGCCTGCGACGATGCGAATACGACGTCTCGGTATGCGTGGCGCCGGCGCTGCTCCCGGCGTAGGCCGAGTGGCTGTGCGGGTATGAAGGCTGTGAGGGGTCGCCGCTGAAGCTCATCGATGGGCCGCCAGCTTCGATAGCGCGAATGAGCGTAGGTTCACGTTGGCTCAAAGGTGAGGTGATGCGAGAACGTACCGATTCGAGTACCCCGCTGCGCCATACTCTCAATATATGCGACCCGCTCTCTTTCTGTACGCTTGCGCTTGCGCCAGCAAAACACGCCCAGCCCAACTAAAATCGCCAACCCAGCTAAACCGCCAACCGCACCGCCAACCGCTGCCCCGATGTTCATATGGGATGTGTTGTTGCTCGTTGTTTGACTCGTCGAAGGAGAGTTGCTGCCACTCGAAGTCGATGTGCTAGTAGATTTGCCCGAAGTGGTGCTTGTCGTGGTCGTCGGGCACCCTTGAGAGGTAAATAGCTGAGATGTGTTTGACCCCGCCGTGTTGGCACCAGTCACACCCGTCTCGGTCGTATACTCGCTGTGGCCAATCAGAACATACAAACTATGAGATAGATGATCAGGAAACTCACTAGTACCATGACCCGTCGTTCCAGAACAGCCCATACAAGAAGTTTTGCAGACGTACGCCCGTATTACACGTTGCCAGCTTAATGTTGCTTGGTAGGCTCATGTTCGTGTTTGGCGAGCACCCCATGTTGTCGAGATACATCTGGTAGGCGCCTTTGCCTGCATCGATTCCAGTTGTTGTTGAGACGTCCTGTTGACAGCTTGGGATTCGTGTGAGAAAGGGAAGAAAAGAGGAGGGTAACAGGTGACGTACTTCATGCAGAGCATACTGAGCGCCCATGAGATGGAGTTACAGCAACAGTCAGCTGGGAAAGATGTTAGTTAAACCACGACAGGAAACCAGACGAATATATGCGCACCAACTTGGTCATCGCAGTTGTCCCCAGGAGTGTTTGGACGAAAGCTCGGGACCTGGTCTAACTCACGCGTCAGGGATAGGTGTAGCCACTGATGTCGAAGGGTACATACACTGTGCGTTGCATATCGATCTGAGACGATAGTATGTCATACCTGGGACATTGGGTGAGCAACATCAGCACACGAAGGAAGGCGAAGTAACGTACAAGGCGTCTCCCCAACAACATCCGAATACCAGTTTGTGAAGTTGGTCGCGCATGTCACGTTCCCCTGGGCCGACACTCCATTGGAGAAGAGACTGACGAGCGCCGAAAAGGCAACAAGGAGGGAGATAACGGGTGACAGCACAAGCGTCATGCGCACCGCTGGCGGCCCAAGGGATGCGTGGGCGGGTGCAAAGATGGGAGAGGGAGGGAAAAAGTAGCGAGCACCTGCGAGCACCCAAGGTCCACCCAAAGGCAGCTGGTCACGGCATTCAAGGCACGTCCCGGAACATTAAGCCAAGCCTGCTGCTTTTAATAGACTGTCTTTCTCGGTCGTGGTCACGATGGCGATGAGGTCCCTCGGCGGAACTTTGTTGATGTTGAGCGCAAGCGCCTATCATTGGCACGACACAGACCTGACGCTGCCTATCGATCCCAGCTCGTTTGACTGGGGGATACAATCAAAGCGTGTAGCCTGCAAGCAGCTTGATAAAAGAGCGCGATGCCGTCCCGAGCGGAGGACACTGACAGGACCCGTCGAGGAGGAAAACGTCCTTGACAGTCGTGGGATGACACAAATTTGAAACCCCGATCTGACTCCGTTTCAATCCATTTCGCGGAGGAAAGGAAAACGCAAACATCAAACATCTGTATCCGCTCCTTTCGTCAAGCACTCGCCATTTACGGCTGATCATTGCTCGCGTTTAATATCTGGTAGATGTTACCGATCATGAGCACTAGAGCCTACACGAACAAGACGAGTGTGAGCACTTCAGTCAGTCATTCATCGCTTCGAGGGGCCTGCTCATTCAGGTGACAAGTTTGCTGTTTCCCGCCCACTGAGAAGCAACGTATACATGTATCATTACACCTGCTGTCATCTAACGAAGTTACCATCCTTTTCGTCTCGGGCCTACATCCGACTGCGCCTGGTGCACATCTGCACCTTGATTGTTCTCTATGTCTTGTCTCCGGGCCTGTTGCAGGCGCGATTCCCAACCAGGATCGTATGCTGGCGGCAGTGTCGCTGTTCCTATGGTTGACACGTTATCGTCCAGCGAACCCTGGTCCTCTTCTCGAGGTGGTACATCCGTTCCGATGGTGCACGAGGCTGGACCTGCGGCCCCAGCCACCGCCCTACTTGACGGCGATGTCATTCGGGTTTGCGACACGGGTTCCATCTGCGAGACGCCCAAGCTGGAAGTCTGTCCATGTCTCGTCGAGACGGATGGAGTTGTGTCTATGCGTTGGTACGTTTATCAGTTCGCACAAAGAAGCTAGATGGGTATGACATACGATTCGTTGCATCCCTCTGCGCCATGTCCGCGATGTAGTCATTCCACGCCTCCTTGGTCTTCTTCTCACGTCTGCGCCAACTCAGGAACACTATGCCAGTTAGGATCGCAATGCCAGCAACACCTCCGACCACGCCTCTCACCACTGCGCCGGTATTCGCGTGCGAAGACGAGTTGTTCTGAGTTGATGTCGGGTTTGTACTGGATGAAGTACTGGAGCCAGTTGCCGATGCAATGGCGGTGCTCGGGCATGCCTGTGCAGTGTACAAGGCTGATGTGTTTGATCCAGCCACGCTCACATCTCGGCTCGCAATGCCGACTGTATACTCGCTTATTTTGGTCAGTCCGTACAAATCCACAGTGAATACGAACATGCTTACTAGTACCAATCTCCGCCCACCCAAAATAGTCCATACAGTAAGTTCTCCAGCCGAACATTGCTGTTACAGGCCGACGTCTTGACATCTGCAGGTAAGGATTGATTCGTGTTTGGCGTGCATGTAAAATTCTTCGTATAATTTTCATAGCTTCCCTTGCCAGCGTCTATCCCGCTGGAGCTCAGGTCCGTGACTTGTTGACAGCTAGAATTGATGTGAGCCCAACACGCCACCGCCATCCGCGGAGACGTACTTCATGCACAGCATGCTCAACCCCCATGCTATTGAGTTGTAGCAGCAGTCGGCTGCAATGAAGAGTGTTCACCGGGATATTTCGTGATAAGCTAACCTTTCACTTACAGACTTGATCGTCACAGTAGTCCCCTGGAGTTGTTGAGCGAAAGTTCGGTACTTGGTCTATAACACTCTATAATCAACCATCTATGCCTACAAGAAAGACAACGTGCATTGACTGTTACACAGAGACCTTAAACGATAGTACGTAACACCTAAGCACAGAAAGGTGAGCGCGTGAACGCTCAGTGGTCAAGGAGGGACATACAAGGATTCTCGCCAACCATATCTGAATACCAGGCTGTGAAGTTGCTTGCGCAAGTGACATTGCCTTGAGCTTGAGCAGCAGCCGCACCGCCAGAGATATGAACCGACGCGAAGAGAGTGGCGAGACTGGAGAAAGCGCGCTGCAACATCATTGACCAAACCGCGAAGATGGTGGAAAGATTAGAGAAGTCAAGACACGAGAGCAGTAGCTCTATGCATGAATAACAGCACTATAACGATCATCAGGTAGGCGATGAGCATATGACTATTTTAATACTCCCAAAAGATTGATGCATGGCGTACGGTTTCTATAGAAGCATACACCACCCCGGGACTCTGATAAAATGCCGGCGCAGCTTTGTCGGAGATATAGATTGTATTGTTTGCACTTCCTGTGCAGTCGAATCTATAGCAGATTGAACAATACGCTATTGCTTTCCGTACCGTTAATCAGAAGCCGTCGTGGACCGACAAAAAATCACGCGCACGAGGGCTTGAAACGACAAGGATGGTCAGATAGAGCAGGTAATCATTCGCGCGTTTGTGGAGTCGTTGTAACTATTTGAAACACGAGGGATGGTGTTATTGTTGGTCTGGTTTCTTCCTTTCTTCCAGTCACGGAAGGCAATCAAAAATCAATCAGAATCATCGAGATCGGTCTTTTGCACGGTACCGAGTTGTGGCTTGTTCGGCTTTTTAGCCTCAGTATATTTCCAAAACTGCATTATGCAAGTTTGCGGACGGCAAAATGCTGACATCATCAACGGTTTAACACATATCTGCATCGCCACCCAGTGTCTTAGGTAGTACTTGTTGTAGCACGATTAACAATACAGGTAAATAGCTCTCACCCTTCTCAATAAACTAATACAATGCACTCCTCTCTCTTATACTTCTCCCTTTTCTGCGCCTGGACGTACGCCGTTTGTATTTACGTTCAAGCCAAGATTGAGACTCAACGGTTCAGCAGATTTTACTTCTCCAATCCACCCTCCGTTCGTAGTCTGTCGCAAATTTAATAGTTCGATTGCAGCCATTTCCGATTTTGGTGCCCTGCAACCAGCCTGCAATTTAATTGAAGCGGGAACGCAGCGGAGGTCTCGCGGATTTTAGAGTATTTTTAGCGACTATGGTTGAGATTTTATTACGTCTAAGCTGCAAGCGGTTGCAACGCTCCTCAAAGTGGATTGCAATCGCCCGTGTCAATTGCAATGTGCTTCTAATCATATAAAATTACTATTAAATCATTCTGACTGAACAGTAATTGTAGTCGATTGCGACCGGCTGCAGCCGGAAAATGAACTTTGCGACATCCACCCGTAGTCAAGCCGTGTCACCGGGGGAGATCGCGCCGAGCCAAAGCTAGAACTCCGTGTAACCCTGGTTGTGATCGACATATTATCATCTATGTTTCCCAAAGCATCAGTTAACCAACATCCAACGTTTGACATGCAAAGAGCGTACCGTGAGGCCAGCTGCGCTGTGTCTCCCTTGACTTGTATGTGCTCCCTTTATCTTTTGTTCTCCTCGCACGTTTGCGGCACATGAGAATCCCAAATGCACCCAAAACGGAGATTCCAGCGACGCCTCCGAGTGTTCCTCCTACAGCTGCGCCGACAACAGAATGCGATGAAATGGAACCACTCGTCGCCGTTGTGCTTGTAGGAGAAACGATGTTGCTGGACATATCTGTAGCTGTAGCTGTAGAATTCGGGCAGTTTTGCTTGGTAAAAAGAGCTGCCTTATTGGCTCCATCAACATTGAAATCCGTGGTTGCCGCTTCTTGGGTATATTCGCTGGTCCTTGGATAAACCGAACTGTGCAACACATTAGAGAGAAACTCACTAGAACCATGCCCCGTTAACCCAAAATAGATCGAACAAGAAGTTTGGAAGTTGGATGCCCTTGTTGCATGTAGCACTTTGTATAGTCGACGGCAATGTCTCGTCTGTGTGGTCTTTGCAGAGTCCATCGCTGCGGGTAAGGTATTTGGAGTAGGACCCTGGGTCAGCGTCCGTCCCGTTTGGCGTCTGTTCGGGGTCGTCTTGTTGACAACTTAATGAACACATCAAATATATAGTTAGCTAAGCCATGTTGACCGTCTTTGACATAACAGCGAAAACTCACTTCATACAGAGCATACTTAATGCCCATGATATTGAGTTACAGCAGCAAGTGCCTATAAAGCATGCCTAGCATCATACCACTATCATGATAGCCATGCATACGTACTGACTTGATCGTCACATGTATCTCCGGGTGCGGATGAGATAAATATCGGTACCTCATCTATGAGGATGCGGCTGGATGTCAGGACCCGACAGCCACCTCTTCCACCTTACCATCAACTTACAATCAGGGTTACAGAGGGATCTTAGCCGATAATATGTCATACCTATAATATGTGAGCTAGATTACACGTAACGCCAAACGAGGCAACATACATGGTGTCTCGTTGAGCATATCTGAGTACCAGTTCGTAAAGTTGCTCGCGCAGGTCACATTCCCTTGAGCAGAGACCACATCTGAAGAGTAAACGAGCCACATGACGGCAACCAAGGCCACCATAGCTGCTGAATGCTGTAAAATCATTCGATTCACAGTACCTCAAGGAATGATGTTGAAGAGGAAAAACACGAGACGTGAGACGTGTGCGTGGGACGTGAGATGTGAGACTGACGGGCTCAGAGAGCTACTGAATACTACTGCGATATGTGGCAGTACTGTGATCTAAGGCGGTGATACTCCAACCATCATTAATCAGATGCATGTTTGGACTTTACAGCCACTTTCTTCCCGTTTCCAGGACAGCATTATCATCTTGTTGATCAATTATCATCATCGCTAACTGAAGGACAGTTTGTGTGAGCCTGTGGGATATAACTAACCCATATCTACACGTTGAATGCAAAAACACGGCCAGAGCACAGGCTGATACGGAAACTATCACAAACCCCTCAATTTCTGGAAAACCTTGGCTGAGACTCCGCTTATTCAAGTTCCATAAGGGTAAATTTGTTTTATAAAATATGTTTAGCCGAAGTCGTACGCGGGAGGAGCGCTGTATTGTGACACTCCTCGCATATCTTGCTGCAGTGCCAGATCATGATCTTGTTCTTGTGTGGATTCGTGAGTGGTTGGTGGGCTGCCGCAAGTTAGTCTTGCAGGTGATATGCTGGTGCCTTCTAAACGAGGCACAACGTAATGTGCTCCCTGTGAATTAGAGACAGCTATGGAAGGACCGGTCCGTGTTCCTAAATGCATTTGGGCTAATGTTAGCATGTGTGGAGGACGAGATTCTGAGGTGATGGCAAAAAGACGTACTATTATCTGCTATGCTTTCCATGTATGCATACCTATCTCTTTCTTCTTCTATGCGCTTCCTACGGCAGAAAAACGCCGCTCCACACAGTATACCAAGGCCAAGAACACCTCCAACGGCGCCTCCAGCTATGGCGCCAGTACCAACATGCGATGTAGAAGTATTATTCGAGCCTGCCGGTGTTGTTACGGAAATTGGTGGAGTGGTTGATGGTGATGGTGCAGTGCTTGCGATACTGGTCGACACGGGACATCCTTGTAAAACGTAAAGAGCTGACTTGTTCATGCCCGCTGAACTTGCCTCTGTTCCGGCTCTCTCTCGTGTGTATTCGCTGACCAATAAATATGAGTATATTATTTGAAGAGCCAACACTATGCATCTTACTAGTACCAATCACCACCGTTCCAAAATAAGTCATATAGAAAATTTTGCATACGAATACTCTGACTACAAGTAGCCGATTTGATATTCGTTGGTAAGCTCTGGTTTTTATTTGGGTCGCAAGTTGAGTTCTGTAGGTATATCTGGTATGTTCCTTTGGCAGCATCAGTGCCAGACTGAAGATCGAGTGTGTCGTGTTGACAACTTCACCATGATATTAGTATGATGAATAATTGTATGAGTGATTTGAAACAACTAGACGTACTTTAGGCATAGCATGCTTAATGCAAAGGATATAGAATTGCAGCAGCAATCCGCTTTCAAGAATGTGTCATGAAGGACTATCATATTGATAATGAAACTCGATCCCCACTTACGAACTTGATCATTGCATGTATCTCCAGGCTGTCCTGGAAGAAGGTGAAAGCTTGGGACCTGATCTTTTCACATTGTTACTTCACCAGCAGCGAGAAAGCTTGAAAGCAGAAAACCCTACATTCAGAGTTGCATATTGATCGTAGACGATAATATGTTACACCTGTTCAGAATAGTTAACTTGTATTGGCGACGCAGTTCTGGTGAAGATTCGCACAAGGGTTCTCTCCAACGAGGTCATCGTACCACTGTGTGTAGTTACTTGCACAAGTGACATTGCCCTGGATGCTGGAAGAAGCGGCGACAGGAAATAATGTGAGGCTCAGCGCAAGTAGAACAGAGAGAAATATCGAGAAAAGAGGTGTCATCGAGTTAGATGTATGTGGGCGAGTGAGGGACAGCTGAGGTCTTCTTTCGAAAGAGGATATCCTGTGTTAGACCGCCATTTATGGAGAATCAATAAATAACTGATGATCAGCGGTTTTCAGAGACAACAACACAACAACCGTCTGATAGATTGATGTCCTCGGCGGAGCCTTTACTATACGTTGGCTATCCCCCACAACTCAATCTTACTATGCTGTGCAGATACCAATCCAGGAAAATGCTCCCCCTTCCGTATATTGAATACTAGGAAAGTACAGTGCTTAAAATCTGATGCCTAATCATGTATATGGGCGTAAGATTGGAGTCCACTTTGTTCTGCCCGATCCATTTAGTTACGGGACGGGTATAATCAAGCTACTACTTTAATCTGCGCATCGCCGTCCAGCATGATGTAATGCAGTGTGGCTACTATACTTGATGGAATACGTGTGTACGATCTGCTGGGACTGTGTCAATGTGATGAGATGGTTGGGAAGGTCGTTTGGACATCACATGAGAACAGAAAGTGGCTCAGCCCGTGATTGACGCCACCACTGATCTGTTCACACGTCCACATGGTGCTTGCATCAAATGCAGGCCACTCCGAGAATCCCTGCGTTCGTGAATGATAAATGCAATGCCTGTAATTGGCTGAGGGAGTAACTAGTGGACACCGCCAATGGAAGACAATCTGTCGCACGTTCAAAATGAAACAAATACCCGAGAGACCCGAGAGGCGCTTGGAATTACAAATATAGCGGGAAGCTGAGAGGTGTTGGTAAGGCCGATCGTAAAGTTCCACAACACTGGGCAGGTACACAGAGAACATACTCTATGTAGCCTCGGACTATAGAAGAGAATCTACCGGTAACAGGAGTGGTCAAAAGTTTCTCGTTATACTCTATAGTCGTATTCAAGACCAAGGTCATTTAATCTCAGCGCTTCTATAGACCACAGCTCAGGCTGATAAACCACAAGGCATAAATGTAGCACACTGCCTATGCGCCAAAACTATGGTTGTGTCCGCGCTATAATAGCTCCAACATAGATTTCCGATGTCTCAGAGCTTTCCCACTAATGCGCGAGATGGGGTGGCATCTGGAGTATTCGGTAAATCCCGCAGTCTGGTTGTCATCTGAGGGAGCTCCTCTCTGTGATCTCTTTCCCTCCAATTCAAGTTGTACGCAGGTGGGGCACTGCGTTCCGATGGTTCTGGTATGTCTTGGCTTAATAGCCCAAAATCATGATCTTGTGCTGCTTCGTCAACGTGGGGCGTGTTGTTGAGTGAAGCTGCCGTGTTTGGTATATTATTTATGTCCACGTGAAGCGTGAAATTTCCGTTTTCTGGTAGAAAATTGGGTGTGGAGGAGCGTGTTTGTGTCACTATATGTGCTATTCTTG
Organism: Coniophora puteana RWD-64-598 SS2; assembly: GCF_000271625.1. Taxonomy (NCBI): domain Eukaryota; kingdom Fungi; phylum Basidiomycota; class Agaricomycetes; order Boletales; family Coniophoraceae; genus Coniophora; species Coniophora puteana. The sequence goes on from NW_006913054.1 coordinate 318,237, forward strand.
TGAGAATGCTCATGCAGGGGTTTAGCAATAGTAGAAGACATACCGTTGGCACCACAAGCCATCCTTGATATATATGCATACTTCTCTCTTTCTTCTTTGGCACGTCTTCTCCGACAGAATATCACTAGCCCCGATAATATTGCGAGGCTTAGGGCACCTCCCGCAACGCCGACTGCTATTGCACTAATTCTCACACGCGACAGCGCATTGCTTCTTGAGCTTCCGGAAGTCGTGGGCAGTGCTGTAGAAAACACCGTTGATGTAGCGCCCGTATAGTAATCAGATGCAGGGCATCCTTGTGAGGCATAAAGAGCCGACGTATTTGTCCCTGCTGAGCTCGCGTCTGTTTGAGCCATTTCGCGGGTGTGTTCACTAACCATGGGTGACTAGGCTGCTACGGAAATAGGACAAAACAACTCACTAGTACCATTCACCTTCACCCCAGAATAACTTGTACAAGAAATTTTGCAAACGAATGTTGTTGTTGCATGTAGCAGTCTCGATGTTCGTAGGTAAACTCTGATTTGTATTCGGCTTACATGTCATGTTATTGGTGTAGATCTGATAGGTGCCCTTAGCAGCGTCAGTTCCATACGGCACGTCGAGTGTGTCATATTGGCAGCTGTAAAATAGCATCAAGGCTAATCAAACGAGAGGTCTGTTGAAAGGGACTCACTTTAGACAAAGCATACTGAGCGTAAAAGAAATAGAGTTGCAGCAGCAGTCCACTTGAAATAGAATTTCGTCATTTAAATTGCAGAACGTGAGCAATGTGGAGGTTTCCTTACGAACTTCTCCACTGCATGTATCCCCAGGCTTTCCCGGGATGAGATGAAAGCTTGGGACTTGATCTATCGATATATTTCCTGTTACTAAACGGCGACGTCATTAGAAACTGAAATTCCCACATTCAGAGTTGCATAATAGTCGTAGACGATAGTATGTCTCACCTACATAAAATGAAGTAAGCTCGCATTCTATTCAGTCGCTTGGAGAAACGTCACACAGGGGTTCTCTCCGACAATGTCCTGGTACCACTGTGTATAGTTGCTCGCACAGGTCACATTTCCCTGGGTGCTTCCAAACGAGCCACGAAATAAGCTGAAGGTCAGTAAGCCTGAGAGAGCTATAGTTGACTTTAAAGGCTGCTTCATGGTAAGTTCTAGAAGACGAGGCATGTGCTGGGATAGGTCCGGGAGGTAGAGCTTACATATATTTATCTATGAAACATCCTGTGTTGCATTTGTCTGTGAGCAGACAAGTCCAAACGGAGTCGTGGTGCGGGGTTGTCAGAATGAATGATGTATCAGTTAGCTGATAGTCCCATCTACATTCTACAGGGTCTAAACATGAAGGCCTTGTGAAGCCATCGTCAGGGGCGAATGTTCTCCTGTTCGGAATATGCCCGCGCGCAAGAACGTTTGATTGTCAGCCGATCTAAGCGTGCGAATGCTGATGAAAGCGTTGAGATACCAACATTATTGCTCTCTGACATTGTGTCCCGTACATGAACAAAATCGAAATCACCTATCTTAAAGCTTTCATGGAAGTTATACCAGGTTGACCCAACGGACGTACTCGAGTTGCAAACGGGAGAAGTTGTACACCGGCGTGCTGCACTTCGCTATACCCGGCGGCCGGTGTGTGCATGTCCCGGACTGGTGCGAGAGATCGGAACGCAAATGCGGTGCTCTTGGACCAGATACACAGAAAGGTCGCGCGCGAACCGTGTTTCGGTCATACTGACCGTGATTGATCCTGCTCACCTATTCCAGTGTCTCTTTGTTGTCGGTATACCGATGCATCAAGGGGACACCAATACGGTCGTGCGCATACTTAGTCTCCCCCTCTAGCAGGAATCCCAAAGGAAGCGAGGATTTGAATGGCATTACGCGTATAGTTTTGTGAGATTCTTTTGATCAGTATTCTCAATATACTCGCCATATTTCGGGCGAGCGGGCGTTTCGCAAGCTTTCACTCGTCGCATGTCTACGTGGTAAGCCGACTCAGGAACGTAGTGATATTCATAGATTGGGTTTTAAATTAAGCACTAACTTACAGACCTAGTCAATGCTGTTAGCTGACTATCATCAATCGGAAGGGAAGCAAAAACAAACATGGTCGTCGCCGCGAACAGAGCCCGCAAATTTCCAGCTTATTCCTCCCAAGACACCTTTGGAATGCGATCTCTCAGCCACCGGATATGCGCTGGTTCCACTTCGTAGCCTGCCTCGCGCACCGTAAGTCGCTTGATCATGGACCGCCCAGAATCGATCAAGCGCTGCTCCACGGCATCCTTCAGGGCATCAATAGAGTAGCAGCAGCAGTCGTTCAACTCGATCTCCTGCAAACAAATAGGGAGGAAGAAGACGGGGGTCGTGGCGAGAGGTTTGAAATGGACGCTCTGGAGAATGAGTTTGGTACCTGACCACTCTTGGACAAATGCAGCGGCGTCGAAGAAATGAGGCGGATTACATATCTCGAGGGTGTCTGCTGCCACCCGCAGCTCCGATGGCAGAGACACACAGTCGATAAAGGAAAGCAGCCTTGGCGCGTGGCGGAGGGTGCGCAAGATGGTAGTGATGCATAGTACGTCGATCTCCTTGAACGTCAGAGAGAGCAGGGCCTGAGAGAGAAAGCAAGGCGGGATGACAGAATTCGACACTTGGATCATATCCCTGAAAGTGAGGTGCGCTAGGGAGGGGAGGTTTGCAAGAGCTGATAAGAATATCGGGATGATGCCTTCTACCGTACTGTTGACGAACGTCAAGGAGATGACGTGCAGGAACCTGCTGTCGTGCATCGATAAAACACCAAGAGCGCGCCCACCAAGTGTCAAGGAGGTCAAGTTAGGTGCTCTGGGGCGGGTTTCGGAAGGAGTGTCGACTAACGGTTTGTTGGCGCCTGCGCTCGAGTTGGTGTCCTGGCTGCGGTCGTCGACGTGTAGAGAAGAGAGGAAATCGGCATTCAATGCGGCGTCTTCCCAGAACTTCTCAAAAGCATTAAAGCCTGTCGATTCTTCCGATATGATAGTAAGAGATCGGATACGGCTCGAATGTACAGCTAACGACGCGAACACATCGTCGAAGTCTTGTTGTTTGTTTCCAGAAAGAAGACGGAGTCTGATGTCAATTGGCAGCGCTTTGGAACGCCGAAGGATGGAGGGTAAGTTCACGATGAAGTTCCTGGCGTTCAGCTCAGATAGGTTGCATTCGATGGATGTCCATATTGTAGGCGTCGCGGAGACTATCTCCGACCACTTGTGGCATGTCAAGCGCAGGGCCTGTAGGTCGGAGTTGGATAGATGGGTAGCAAGCTCGAAAACCACTGCAAGGAGTTCCGATGGCAGATGATCAATGGAACAACGAGGCGATGTCAACGTAGCGCTGGTGATCTAGTTGTGCGGTCCGCGCATTTCATTAGTCCACATTTATCATACAACGATCGTGCGAAGCACCTTTTGGCTTGGGGATGCCTCATCCGCCGACATGTGCAGCTGATGCTCAGTCCCTACAGCCATTCATATATGCTTCAGGAGGCGCGATCACGGCAGAAAGGAGCTCTCGGAGTTGTCTCGATGGAATAATGCGACGAAAATGCAGATAATAGCACCCGACGCTACACCTGAAAGGGGTCGACTGTGACTCCGTTACATAACACAATTGATGTCACGACGTCACTAGTCACTGCTTGTCGCGTCTGACGCGCCTTGATATCATACACGCATGTCATTGCGCGACGGGATGGTCAGTCCTGGAGAAGACGACGACGAGAGTCGTATAGCTGGGATGAGTGACTACGAACACGCGCGAACACGCTATGTACCGACTACGCTAGCCATGCCGGCCCTAAACTACGCATCGTGCCTTCCTCAAGGCTTGGTCCGATCCTCCCTAGTCCAGCGACTATAGACCATTCACCTCCAAGTTAAAAGCCAAGCTCCTCAAACCGTATCCTTCAGAGTTTTACTTCAGGGCTGATCCGCTCTCTTGAAAAACGTCTACCCCTTCAATGTTGAGTGGACTTCTCTACTAGGCTTCTCGACGCGATGACTAGCTAACAGGACATATGGGTAAGAGAAAGGAGGGATACGCTGTTTTTCAAGACGTTATAAGGTAGTAGTTACTTTCTATATTTGTCTCTGTGACAGCTCGTAGCCTTACTGAAGCTCGTCCAGCTGTAACGTCGGTTTCAAGTCTAAAGAGACTGCTATGATATATCGTAGAACACCCCATATGCCACTGTCCTACTGTTTTTACAAGTAAGCAACAAAATACAATTCAAATTCCCGATCAATGAGGTGTGGCGTGTGTCCCTAGTGAGCCAAAGCTAGTCCATCCGTAATGGGACCTGTGATCTTGGCTTGTTTCCATCGTCTCATCAGCAATGGGGCTAAAGCCCGCTGCGGTTGCCTCTGCTGTACCGTTATGTCCATCTTGTGGCACGTTTAAACGCTGGGACAAGGAAAGCGAAACCTAAGCTTACCATTTGGCCAGCTGCGTAGAGCTATCTCTTTTGGATCCATTCTCCGACTCACCCACCCGGTTCTCGGCTTGCGCCAACAGAGCAATGCTAGACCCGCTAGGATCACCAGCGCAGCGACGCCTCCTAGAGTGCCCCCCACGACAGCGCCAACGTTTGTATGAGTTGATGTGTTCTCAGTTGCTGTGGCGGTGGAAGAAACGGTGCTGGTGAAGATGGTGACGACAATAGACGGGGGATTCGAAGTGGGACTGGTACATCCCTGAGAAGTGTAAAGAGCTGTCGCAAGTAGGCCTCAGTGTCTGGTACGTCGTGCCTTCAGTCGGGTGGATGAACACGGGGGTAGAGCGCGTTATCGAGGAATAACTCACAAGAGCTTTCTCTGACAGCGTCGGAGTCCCATTTGGTGGAGTTACCTTTACAAGTTACATTGTGCGCAGATACACCAACGAGAACGCAGAGCGACAAGAAACCAGCTGCAATGGGTATACCAGAGGATAACATAGATGTCGTACACTGTCACCCTTTAGTATAGCCTGGTGAAGATGCGGAAGAGTTTCCAGGTACACGCACTTAAGCTTAAGAACGCTGAACATCTCTGACACGAGGTGATCAACAAACAACGGCTCATCTTTTCACATGCGGAGTATGCTGTATACTCCGTTCGAGGGTCGTCATTGGACGAGTATTTTGAACGACAGCTCAGGACTTGATCCGGAACGCTGTCCTTGCGCGGCCATCATGATAACGTTGTTCATCATATCGGTTGTACTCCGGCACAGTGCAATCCCTGTCGACAAGCAAATGCATTGGTTGTGTACCCAGCGGGAAGCGTAGGTGAGGCGGTGCGAGACTAATAAGATCTTAGTACGACCAGTCTTACGAAGCATCATATGAAGGAACTGACCACGGTGTTGGGCAAAGTGTGGGGCAAATAGCCGCAAGTTTGCGGCCCGGACGACCAACGCTGCGGAGTGTCAATTTCGCAACTTGCCGAAGTTTCAGCTCTGTTGTCTCGTCGCAATGCAGCCTCGAGCTCTTTCTCCTTTCCTTGGTACCGTTTGCGCAGAAGCTTCCGATTTTATGATTTAATCTCATCCGAGCGACTCAGGACCGGGACAAACTCTGAGTCTTGAGCACTCGTCGCCTCCAATACCTGGCTTTTGAACCAAACGATGCGGTCGGAACGGCCCCGCACGCGATCTCGGAACAGCTGTTAATTCTTCTGTTCAAGAAGTCACCTGTAGGTCCACGGCTTCTGTGCTCGCCGCATGTCAACTACTATCCCTCCATATGGATTCCCCCGAGTTGATGAGGGAAAACGAGTACACAATAGCGAGCTGTTGGGGAGAAGCATTGTAGGTTACATGCGCCCAAAGTGAGTTTCTTGTCCGAGCATGATGCGACTGGGGCTAATTACTTATATAGCTCCTGCCGCTCTCTGCATTCATCAACTGCGTATGGTGCTCTTCACCTTTAGTTCAATCTCCCTTGGAGCTAGAGACATTGTATGGATCCGCCGTATCTGATCTCGCCGCTGACTCGATCACACCTATCTGGGTCGGAGAAGGTGTCGTTACCTTCCACTCCTCGAAAGGCTACATGGGGGTCCTAGGAAATGAATCGAGACGTAGGGAAGAGCCTCGGACACGATGAGCGCGGTTAGTTCATGGTCATGTTCAAAGGTGCGTATCCTCAGGTAACGTCTTATACATCTTTGGTGATTAACAGCGGCTGGCGTCAACCAGCAGGAGTTCAATGGTCTGGACGATTCTCGAGGTTTGAGAACGAAGGTGAACCTTCCGTGACCTACGCCTTTAACGCGCACCAAGCTAGTACCGCGCGCATATAGCCAGCCCTTCCCCTCTCGGGCTCCTCATCTGTTTAGGTGTTAGTCACTGGTTCGGGAGATTATTACATTCGGTTTATGGTAGATCCAGGAGTCGCACACCTCTGGCATGCCACGCTCAGCATCCATCTCCTACGATGACGATATCGCCACCTCCACGCCGGTGTCTCTTATCGTCGCCGTCGCGCAGCATCTTCCTCTAAATCTCAACAATCACAGCACAACGATCCTCATCTCTCAATCGCATAAACGCTCGCTTCCATAGCATTCACCGCGATGCTGATCGCAGTCCTCGATACAAGCCCGTTCACCCCTCTTGATTGCATTTACGGCATCTAGCCCGAGCCTTATCCGACGTACCCGCCGGACGAACGTAGAGCCTTATCCTCCTCTCCGCTCCGAGGCGCCCGCCTCGTGTTTGACCACGGTTGACTTCCCAAGTCTCGAGGTTTTGCTCTCAGTCGAAAACGCGTCTCCGCTTTCCGTCCACTCGAATGACCTGGTGTTTCATCCATATCATCATGGGACCTTCTCATCGAATAGGGAACGGGTAGCTACGATCCCTTTCTCAGGCATATCAGGTCGGGTGATATCGACTTTGTATAGCCCCTCTAGACACTTTAGAGTGGTATCGCTCGAGAACGGCACCGTACATGCCCTCCTCTGGCCCTCGGAACAGCTGGGCGATAAGTCCATCGCTATTTACTTATAAAGGATGGACACGAAGGAAGCGGCTGCCTTATCATCCTAACTGATGCAGCCTCCGTAGTTAGCGTGGGCTGTGTGCAGAGGAGTGGCTACTTTGATCGTGATGCTACTATCAATACACCCTTGACCAGGGGTTCGTGGCTATTCTTGGGATCAATGGCGCTTTTCATTCCGCCGAGGAGTTCATATATACTTGTCATGCCTGCGATGCGATTTCCTCTCTTCCCTTCCTGTTTCTTTTCGTCGTCTTGGCACTATAGGCGACATGTGAGTACCGATGCTGACGTCGTGCGAGTACTTGGTGAACTGACGTCTGTGGATAGGCATTCTCCGCCTGGTTTTGGATCTGACTATAGCCCGCACGCATTGGCTATGGAGGTACGTATCTCAAAAATCTATATAACAATATATCATATCCTGCAAGACAGAATTCGTGCTGACACCCCTTGGCTTCGTCCGTTGGCTTTTTAGCAAAACCTCATCAAACTTCGCACTCAAATACTCGCGCTCGAATCTGAGATAGGGCAGCTCATGGAACGCCAGCGGGCGCTCAACGCCGACAGACACGTCGTGCAAGCCAAGCGGGCGCACATCCAGCCACTCATCTGGGGCGAGGCTCTCCGCGCCGAACGGCGCACAGCTGTGAAGTCTCAACCACGGCCGCGTGTGAACGTGCGTGTGCCCAGCTCGGGAGAGGCAGATGGGAATGACCATGGCGAGGGAGTGGGAGTGGGAGTTAGAGCAGGATCGGGATCAGGGAAGGGAGAGGAGCAGAAAGATGGACAAGCTGCGGTCGCCACCATCAGCGATGGGATCGCGCAGGAACAGGATCTAGGTTGCTTGCTCGGCGGGGCCCGTCGAGGAGACGGGAACAGTGCACGCCGATCAGAAAGGCCTGGGGGAGGGGCGGTGCCGTGGGTGCGGCGCTCGATCGCGACGCTGAGCTCGGTGCAGAGCGATGCGATGGCGGTGGACAGTCCGATTGAGCACAAGGCGACGTGGTCGGAGGAGGGCGGGGGTATGATGGAGGTGATGCGGAGGGAGTTGCCGGATCCGACGATGAGTGCGTTGCCGACGCCGGTTGGAGGGCGATATCATCATGAGGAGACAGAGGTGAGATTGCTTGCCATTATTCTTGCGATTGTGTTCCCTGTCGCTGAAAAGGATGGTGACGTTCGCGTTTTTGACTGCAGAGCGACCGCTCATCGACGCTGGAGGCCGCCGCCGACGCTGCGTCGACGTACACGGCAGTCTCGACGTCGATGTCGTTTTACTCCCGTTTCTTCGGGTTCACGAGTAAGCCAAATAGCCCGCAGTCGGAAAAGATGGGTCGGGATCTAGTTCCTCCTGTGCCTTCTGTGCCCAGGGGACCTAGACTTAGCAAACCGCCCTCGCGGGCGCAACTTGACAAGAGGGTTCGGGCCTGAGGCCTGAGGCATGATATGAAGGGAGTCTAGGTCCTAAACGCTGGATGTTTTGTTTCTTGTTTCGGCGATGATGAGGTACTGTTAACGCTGTGCGTTGACTTCTCGGACTCTTCTCTGGCTCGTTGGAGGAGGCTCATAGGAAGGATTCGATTGTATATGGCTCGGACCATGACTTGTACACTCTTTTTCACCTGCGGACTGATTGATTAGAACGCTGTTTTGTGTGTTACGTAGCTTGTAGACTTGTAGAATAACCTGATGTATGTCGATTTTCATAATGACGTCGTACAGCCCCTGTCGTGTTGCGTGACAGATGAAATCGCGAACGCGGCATGCGGAGCCGTGCACGAGCGGACCAAGTCAAGTGCGTCCCCACTGACAAAGCCAAATGCTCCAGTTCGTAACTTTCTACGTTTATCCACACCCTCAAAGCATCCTCATACGTCCCAGGAACATCTACAAACTTTCGCTGACCCGTCAGGCACCCCTCCATTACCTCGCCTCAGCGCCATTGACAGCGCGCTGACGTCAAGTCACCCCCATCGAATACGGACACGGAAATATACTTGAACCAACTTTTCGGCCCCAGCACTTCAGCGTTTTTCTTATACACTTCCCATAACCAACCGACTTACATCTGCCCACGCTCGATGGATGCTGACGAAGTCATCCCTGGTCTATGGATTGGCGGACTGGAGAGTCTGAAAGATATCGAGGGCCTAAGAAAACGTAACGTCCGGAGTGTTGTCTCAGCAATGCGGGGAAAGGTCACCATCAACGCAGTGCGTCACATTCTCTTTCATTTCTGATGGCAGCTCTAAGAGCAAGATCCGGCCCTGGTAGACACTGAATAACCATCAAATCAGCATTGACGATACCGTCGATGAAGACATCCTTGTCCACTTTTTACCCTCCATCTCCTTCATCCAGACCGAGCTTGATAAGGGTCATGGAGTTCTCGTCCATTGTCAGGCTGGCGTCAGTGCGTACCTACGGCCCCATCATGACCCTGGAGGTTCGTCTGACTTCTTTCCTGCGACTTTGCAGGCCGCAGTGCTACCATAGTCGCTGCATACCTCATGCACTCCCAGAAGATCGAGGCGGAGGCTGCGCTGGAGATGATCAGACAGGCTCGGCCCCAGGTTGAGTGAGTATCACAATTGATGCATCGAGGAGCTGCCGACTAACGTTGCCAGAACAGACCGAATGAGGGATTCTATGAGCAACTCCTCGTCTTCCAGCAGGCTTCCTACAAGTTCACCGGGCGAGATAAGACGATCAGGATGTTCTATATGCTCCGCACCACGGAGCAAATTCTCAGTGCGTGCCACACCTTCATTGCTCTCGAGTTATGAACTCAAATAAGATTGCTCGTAGATGGCGACGGCACTCTTCCTGACTCCGTGTCGATGTTCGCCAAGCACCCCCGGTCTCCTTCCGATTCTATACCAAATTCCCCCATGATCGTCCCCCATCGTCGCATCAGATGCAAAATGTGCAGGTACGCCCTCTCCCTCTCTCGACCACCATTCCCCACCTATCAAACGTCCATTAAAGAACCGAACTTGCCACCCGCGAACACATGCTCGACCACGGCCAGCTTGGGCCCCCGACGCCCGCTGGGCCCTCCCTCACGCCCGCCGCCTCCCGCCGCCCTTCCATGACCGAGCCCTCGCTCTCCCGCCGCCCGTCCTCAGGCGCTAACCAGCTTCCCGCGCTCAGCGAACTCACACCACTATCACCGTCTTCGCGCAGACCCTCGGGAGCGGGCACGGGACCTGGCGCCGATCTCCAGCTCTTGATGTCGCTCAACCGTCGGCCGTCCGTGGGGAGCACCAGCTTCTCGATCTCGCGCCGTCCGTCCGGATCTCGGCCCGCGCGTTCCGGGTCTAAGTCGGAGAATAGTGGCAGCCCGAATGGCGCTGGGGCTGGGGCTGGCAGTAATGGAGGAGGTTTAGCGCGCCCGCAGCTTGCGGGTGGGCGGAGTCTGCTCGAGAGCATGTCGATGTCTGCGCTGGAGGATGAGGACGACGATATGGACGTGGAGGAGGCTTCTGCACGGTCGAACTCGAGCGGGGCGACCACCGTGGCGGGGATGACCACGCTTTCTATATCCAGGCGCCCGTCTCAAGGTGCGAAAAGGCCGTCATTCGTGTCCATGGAGGGCATCGGGCGGGAGATATCGGATACGCTGGACGCGGCGACGACGCCGGCGGTGGAGGACGAGAACAAGTCGCTCGATTCGACTGGTGCAGCTGAGAAGAAGACCGCGCAGCCTGCCGACGCTGCCCTGCCCGTGGCGTCGCCTGCGCCGATCTCGAGCACGAGTGCCAGCCCTGGATACGCGACACCGTCGGACCTCGCAGCGCAGCTACACACGCACCCAAAGCTCGCTGCGCTGCGCCAACCCGCTGGTTTGAGCATGACTTCGATCCAGGGCCCGTCGTCGCCGCGTGTGATCGCGAGTCCACCGATTCTAATGAACTCCAAGTGTTCAGGGTACTTTGTGGAGCCTGTATGTTTATCTCTTTTCTTCCCATGGTGTCCTTTGCTCTCCCTTCCTTGCCCCGTTACTTTTCGCATAATTCGTGATCGGTGTGGCTGACTTTATCCTGCTTGTCTTGTTAGATGAAATGGATGGAACCCACCATCGAATCGGGTGCTATCGCGGGCAAGATCGTGTGTCCGAACAAAAAGTGCGGTGCGAAGCTGGGCAACTTCGACTGGGCGGGGGTGTGCTGTAGCTGTCGAGAGTGGGTCACGCCTGTGAGTTTACTGTTTTCCTTCTACCTATGGTGGGATCCTTGGGGTGCTGACGATGGTTGTTTGATGGTAGGGGTTTTGTATACATCGGTCGAAGGTTGATGAGATAATCGGTTAGGGATGTACATCCAGCAAAAGAAAGAGTTGTGGGGAGTGCATCGATGTGCTGGTATCTTGCCATATTGTCGGAGTCCTAGGGCTATGCTGTGTATCTGTGCATCTATGCGACGAGCTGGGATATATAACTATGTTCTAACTGGATTTCCGATATGGTGAGCTCGTAGGCTGTTCAGGCATCTCTCTTCCAAGATGAAGGCATCAAATTATAGCTGTTCACCATGGAACACGGGACAGCGGTCGGACTGAGATTAACGCAAGATACCAAAATTTAACTTATATTATACCGATACAGATTCTATTTTTATTGATAGTCAATTACCAGCAAGTTGCGTGGACTACATCATCTATAGTATGTTAGATTTCGCAAGGCGTCGCGCACGCCGACGCGTGTATCGGCTGACGCGAGCAGGATCCGATGTCGGCGTCTACGTCACGGTAGCGCTGGCGTCGTGGCGCCGGGTGCACTACCGCGCCTTGTTCCTTTGCATATACCCATTTTCGTGTCGCTCAGTTGACAGATGTCAGTTACATATCACGCACGTTCGTTTCGTTTCGCTCCCTTGTATTCCATGACATTCCTTTCCGTGATAGCATATGATTTTTCCTTGCTTTTCTGTCCGGCAAACCTGATCCGTACGATACCGAGCATCTCGCCAGAGTTGCACTTATACCAGACGATTAGTTACCGTCACCTCAGCGTTCGTTCCTCGCACGACGACTGAGGTGAGACTTATTCTATTCCGACGCACCTATACACATACTTACAATCCTTTGTAGTTAGCTGACCTTGTGTCTAGGTGAATACATTATTAGCGTTCGTTCCTCGCACGACGACTGAGTTGGCTGACCTTGTGTCTAGATCGTGCTGTTGCTGTAGTCGTAGCCTTGTAAAATAGTATCACTAATATTAGGCCTCTCTCATGTGCTTTCTATGATTACTCTCGGCAACAATACTGCAACAAGTATGAGAGCATGTCTATTACAAGTGAGCATCATAAATTCTGTGCTGATCATCAATGCCTCATCATCACGACCAAAAATGGCTATGCACCAGTGCCATAGGCTGTCAAACCTATAAAAAATTCTCGAGGTATTGATACGGATATAGATATAGGACACACGCCCACGTCAGAGTGATGGACATTTTTCTCATGCTACCTCCAGCACCTACCACTCTACTCTTGGCTTTAATATCATTTTCGGGTCTCTTGGGCCACACACATGATCAAGGCAACGTAACCTGCACGAGTACCTTCACAAGTTGGTACTCGGATATTGTTGGAGAGACACCGTGTGCATTTCATCTGAAAAGTCACAATATTATCGCCCACTAAATTATCTCATCCCTTTTACTAGGTATGACATATAGCCGACTGATGTCCGTATGTGACCTTCAATATACGATGCTCCTTCAATTTCACAGCTTTACCTGATAGCTCTGGTGTCTACCTAGATGAAGTTCCGACTCTTCGCTCAAGCGCACCCGGAGACAATTGTAGCGGTCAAGTCGGTAAGGACGGCTTGCTGATTATAAGCTACAGTCGTGGTTTTCAATTCGGCTGAAATTACAGCCGACTGCTGCTGTAACTCTGTATCGTGGGCTCTTAGCATGCTGTGCATGAAGTACGTCCGCTAGATCGTCATACCATATTCCTTCTCTCATTCAGCATTGGAGCTGTCAGCAGGAACAGAATCAAAGTCAAGGTATCAATGCCGCAGACGGAGCGTATCAGAAGTACTTGACCTCGAACTACGGGATGTGTAGTCCCAGCTCCAACCAAACATTACCCTATAATGTTTCAACACTGGCATGTTATGAGGGCATCAAGCTTCCGAATTTTCTATATGAGCTCTACTGGGAAGATGGTGATTGGCACTAGTAAGTTATCAAGCTCCCTTCGTTCTAGTATAGCTAAACCTGAGAATGTAAGTGATTACACAGCTCAATTTGCAACGGAAGCTGCACAGGCAGCAGGATCGAATGAGTCTTCCCTCTTTACCCTACAGGTTTGCCCGTCTACCTCTATACTAGTACCGAATAATGGAGGGGCGGTGTCTACCATGACTTCTACAAGCGTCTCCGATCCGAGTGCCAGTGTATCAGGTATCAGGTTGACCCAGCACACGAGCATCGGCTCTGCTGTAGGAGGAACAATCGGGGGTCTTGCGGGGCTTGCAACAATTGCAGGTATTGTACTACTTTATTCAAGGAGGCGCATGAAGTAAGGAAAGCGATGACGCCCAGCGTATGTCTACTCCACGTCCTGCAGGATCAGCCCCTCACTGACCATGCTATGATCGAAGTCCGAACGGTTAACCTCTCAAAAATCGTCACTACTTTCGAAAATATCCACCCCCGGCTCATGATACCCGACAAGCGCTCTCGGATGCATGCGGCGGAACAGACGGCGCGTGGTGGCGCTCCTCAAACGACAGAAAATGTAATAAACCCCGTTCATCCAATTAGAGCTCACGGCTCTAGTCAGTCTCTTCCTCGCGGTCCATTTCAAGAAGAGGATTACGGTCCAGTGGAGGAGCAGGAGCTTGGGGAAACAGGGACACTCCGCTTGCCGCCCGCATACGACGAAACGTGGCTACAAGGACGGTTGTCGGCAGCAAGACGGGCGCTAAGCTTGCGGCGAGGGCATAGAGCGAGCCGCTTACCAGCAATTCCAGATGCTGAGCTTGTCAAAGAACTTACTCAAAACTTGGTAATGCTGCCAAAAAAACGCGTGAGCCCGAGTATGCTATGGTATACAAGATATAAAACTGTCGAGGTAAATAGGGGCCAACTAGCTTGAGATTGATATTATCTTTAGACGGAAATAGATCTTACAAACCAGCACCAACATCAATGCCTTCAATAAATATACCCGCCTACACTTGCATATTGGCTTGAAACTAAGAGGGACTGAGGTAAAACTTCGACAACGGGGACAGGCGGTAGAAAAAAAAAGAGTAGCACAGCAGGACATGTTACATTCACTGTTTGAGCATTGGCTGTACCTAATCCGGTGACAGAAACACTCAGAGAGAGTGAATGGAGGTTATCTGATGTAAAATAAGCGGAAAATGATAGACAGATGATGAGCCTTAAATTGTTAGGAAAACCTTCGTTACGAGTGGAAAAAAATGCCTAAATTCCGACGTGTGCGTTTGGTGTGCGTTTAGGGATACAGATGTGCAAGAAGAAAAGAGCGCATTGAGAATGATTGAAGTGGTGTAACTTGTGTTCGTGTGGTAACCATGCAGCGGCCGACACACGGATTTCGCTGCTACGTTGTTGGCGTGGACTGGAGATCGCGCTAAGTTAAATATCGAAAACATGGGTGCATCCTGCTCAACAGGCCAGCGGACATAGCTCAGCAGTGTTTTTGCGAGTTTACGGAGATGAGCTAGCAATGGACGAGAGCACAACATCGTAACATTACTAGACCGTTTCCTAATGTCGGAAATTCCCTTTTTGTGTCGCAACAGCGACTTTACCATTTGGGCCATTGAGGTCATCGCAATACGTTTTATTTCCGCTAATCCCGTGGCAACGCCAGCAACGTTGACCATAATCCCGTCGCAAACCCGTTACAATGTATTGGAATGGTCATTGCGACGAGCATTGCAACGGCAACTTTGTCATCATAACGGCCCGAATTCATTTTTGCCATTTTGGGCATCACAACGCATCACAATGACAAAAAGAGATTTCCGACATTCGCGATCTTGCTGGGAGCAAGACCAAATTCCTGTAAGTACACCCTCGAGAATTGTTTGGAAGCTGGAAAGAACACAATGTTCACCGCAAGCCCGAGGTGTACATAATCAGAGCCTGAGAGTCTATGTTACACCTCAGAAAGCACTCACATGCGCAAGCCACGTATCGGGCTATATTTTGGACAACCGGGACTACGGCTGGTCAGACACCCTTTTTTGCAGCTTGAGCATCATTGTTAGCGGTGCTCGTGAAGCAGTCCCCCAGTAACTACAGCTGACGATAGCTATGTTAGTACCTGTACTTTTCCATTGGTGCCCAGGTTTGATCATTGATCGGACATTGATGCATCAGGAAAGGACAGAGCGCCCTCGCGCCAAGGATTTTTGTTGGAGTTACGGAAGTTCCGTAGGTCACCGGTCACCAGTCAGAAACCATCTGGTGTTGATGAAGTTGGCTGTTTGGATGATATCCAATACATACACTTCAGCTGTGAAACGTTGGTGTCAGCTTCCGCAGCTGATTAAAAGCTCGTCAGATGACGATTCAATTTGGCGACTTGTTTACATGTGATGGACGTGTATAGCCCTTCTCCAACTGCTTTCATTCACTGGGTTTGCTGCAGTAGAGACAGAATACAGTACATTGTTAAGGAGAAGTGCAGTCATCGGATTGGGCGGCTTGTGGATGTCATGTCTGAAGATTTCCTTAGAGTATTCACAGTGCCTTTAGTTGCTGATACACCAATATGTTGTCTAAATGCAAGAGTCCCGATCTGACATGATGCGTATGTGATACGAAATTGTAAGGTAAGTCAGCTTCCTTTGGGTAATGTCGGAAGAGATTGGCATCAATCAGAGACGGCTGAAGTCTGATGAAAATTTTACATCAACCCCACCTACGTCAATGAATAATGGCCAGTTCCGATGATAAATGTCGAGAGTGCGCGCATGGTCACGCATTGTTTCATGATGCAATGCAATGCTGTGAAAATAGTTATACAGGTACCATATCCTACTTTGGATGGGGCCTCCTCAATGTCAAAGGCAGTCCACACAACTTTAAATGAACTCCACCCGGATACAAACACGATTTCTGGCACCGATGCGATGATCGGATAGAGACCTGCTGCGTATGCACAGGATGGCTAGTTAACGTTTAACTCAGTATTTCTCAGGGTGGTACCTTTTAATCCTCCCTTCTCGATCCCCGCCACGAGCATCGACTCTTCTAACATCTCGCACATAAATCCAAGAATGCCATATCGTTCACATTCCTTGGTTCTTGGCACCATTCTTTTCGGCGTCATGGAGGGCGCAATTGCTCAGGGGAATGTAACCTGTTTGAGCAAGAGTACAGATTGGTATTCGAACACTAGCAATGAGTCTCCATGTGCGTCATCTTTCTCCCCTTTCCAATACTTTGGCGCTATCCTCATATTTGTTCTATCAATTCAAAGGCATGACATACTACAGACTGCGTTCCATATGTAATCCAGACTGTGCGCCAGTCGGGAATTACTGACTAGTCATAGAGACTAACCGACAAAAATATATAGATCAGGTCCCGAATTTTGTTAGCGGTCATAGGAGTGTTCCCGGGGATACATGCAATGACCAAAATTGTAAGTGGGGTAACTTACAAATTAGACATACAAAGAGAATGATACATGCTCCACTGCTTTTCTTAGCTGAATGCTGTTGCAATTCTGTCGCTTTCTCACTCAGCATGCTTTGCAAGAAGTAAGGACATCTTTCTAGACTTCGCAAATTACTATATATCTGACGTGTGTACCTAGCTGCCAGCAAAAGGATAGTGACGACTTGTCTTCTGACAGCCAGAACGCGCTTGCGGGTGGTTATGCACTGTACACTCATAACTATACGTGCACCGAAAATAAGAATTCGACTTTACCAGCAGATATCAAGGATGCCGCATGCAAAAAAGGAATTCAGCTGCAGAACATTCTGTACCCAAATTTTTGGAGTGCGGATGGTTCCTGGTGGTAGTAGGTCCTTCGTTTATCAATCCTCGTCTGGTACAAGCATGAGAACCTGGAAACCTTTAGCACGTGGTTTTCACAGAAAGGAAATGAATGGATCCAAGCCGCTGGTTCAAACAAGTCGGCCTTGTTCACTTCTCAAGGATGCTCAATATTGGCCGCAGCTACATCTTCAACTCCAGGCGTTTCGTCGCCCTCCAGCGTTACTTCACCTACTCCCAATGGGTCCTCGCACCCAAGCGTTGCTGCTGCGGTTGGAGGCGCGATCGGAGGCACCGCATTACTCGGTTTCGTAGTGTTGATGTTTTGCCTATGGAAACGTCGACGAGCAGAGAAGGACCGATTTGCGTATATAGCGAGCATAGCTAGGCCTGGTGAGTAATCAAGTTTTCTACTCTGCCTCAGTTCGGATATTCAATAAGGCCAAGGTGGCTTTTCAATGAGGCAGGAATATCCTACTCTCAGAAACTCGTCATCTGCCGTCATGAATTCAAACAATCAGTCTCGCCGCAGCTCAAACCACCACGAACCACATCCTCAAAATCTTGGATTGAGCAACGAACCCGCGCAGGGAATAGAAAATGGCCAAGGAAACGATATTGAGTCGCTTCAAACAAGAACGACTTTGCCGCCTGCTTATAACTCCATGTAACGTCTGCGCCGAGAAGAGCAATGCACGACGATGGGAAGGCAGCTACAGTAGAGAGGGTCCAGCTGGTGTTTCCAGGAGGGTACCTCGCAGGAAGATGTTGGTATACCGCATGTTGTATTCGTAGGCAGCCAGGTAGGACAGCCATAGAAGAGTGACATCGTGGTGAGAGAAGAGACATGTACGGATTTATCTCGTCAATACTTTGGTTGATTAGCACAAGATGCATTCCAACTGTAGAATTAAGACATGTTCCTTTACGCCACCCGCTACGATACGACTCTAGTGACCTCCAGATATTGCCTTGAGGAAGTACGACTTGACCTCTTCGTAGCTAGAAAGCGTGACATTAGCCCTTTTCGATCAAAAATTTAGGGTACCACTTACTACTTCGGCAGACCCTCGATCTATCAAACAAAGGTCAGCTTCCCACGTCATCACTCCCTACAAAGCCCATTGCACGCACCTGCTTGCCCCCATAGCGAACCGCAGCATCGTTTAGCCACCCGACGAAGTATCGTATATCCTCTGCAACCTTCGCTATCAGCACTCATCAGGAGTAGTAACATATCGAGAAGACCCACGTTTGAACCTGCTCGATTCGATCAGATGCAGCCCGTGACCGTGTCCACCCTGTGCGTGCACGCGCTCCTCGTGAATCCTCCACATCTCGTCTTGGTTCGGGAGGAACGCGGTCTCTGACCAGACCTTGGCAAGCGCGAGCGCGAGATAGTCCGTGAAGAGGAATGTTTGGACTCCGGGCCCGAAGTTAACTAAAAGAGAGGATCACATTAGACCACGTTTTAGCAATAGAATGTGTACCGGCGAGGACTCACTGCCAAGGAAGGCGATTGTAGGGTCGCGGATCCAAAATAGGTCCTGGTATAGCTCGCGGATGTGCGTGCCGTCGAGGGGTAAGAATGTCGTGCTCGACGAGTTGGGTGGGATGCTGGGCGCTAGCGACGAGGACACGTCGTCGTCGTAGTATTGCGGGAGGAAAGGGAAGGAGTAACGGTATCCTGTGGCGAGGATGAAGTGGTCTATGCCAGTGAGAATCTATTTGGTGATTAGCTTCGAGTAAACAAATCGCGAGAATGAGTGACGTACTGTGCCGTTGATGAGTTCGACGCGAGCGTCCCGAATAGAGGAGGCGCCGTCTAGAGGGAGAAATTGTTTGATCTGCGGGACCTTGGTTGTATTTGCTGGAAGACGGAGGATGTAGTTGATTGCATCGTCGCTATTGGTCTCTCCAGAGGCTGCAGCACAGTTACGAACGAAGCTTTTGACTTTGACAACGACGTCAACTCACTGTTCGCCTGGGTAATTAGTCAGCTGTGCGCGAGAATGAGCAAGCTCGGGGGCCCCAACGTACCTTAATGGACTGATAGACTTTGCCTGCCCACCGGTTAATGTCCCTTGATATCTCGGCGCCGCTGGTCTGAGGACCTCAGTACGCTGCGCCCACTTGAATCGAGGTCAAAGACGCACCGCTGCACCAATAACCATGACTGTCTTGTTGGCCAGGGACTGAGGACGGCGATACTGGCGCGCATGCATGATCTCGTCAGGGAAATGCTTGACCAGTTCTGCGAGGCCAGGTATCGGCGGCATGAATGGGGCCTGGTATCGTCCTGACGCAATAGCAACTGCATCGAAGTCCTGGAACCCACATCTAAGCGAACCGGCGTGAGCTTCGAATACAAGGCGATGCACACCTCGGTCCACCATGACGCCTCTGAAGTTCCATTCCTGAACACCTCCAGCTTCTTCAACCATAACCGCCATCCCTCCTCTTCTCCATCCGCGTTGACCAGTTTCTCAACCAGCTCCACCCGCGTGTTATACGATGCAGCGGGGTTATCGTCGTTACTGTTGACTCCGTGAAACGATGCAAAGGCGCGGACGTAGTTGCGAAGTTGGTACTGCGTAAGCTCTAGAGTGGATGCATGAGATGAAGCAGGGCAAAAAAAAACACGGAGTCGACGTACTCCAGGGTGTTCCTTCTGGCCATGGTAACTCCGGCACCTTCAACGCCGTGAGCATGAGAAGACAAAGAAGAAAGGGATGTCACACCTGTTGCAATGGCTACCGGGCGACGTGTCCCAGTTAGCCGCCAGCGTTGGATTACATCGAGGACACTTACTGCTGGCGCATTCGACGTCAACGTATCCCACACGGGCTTTGGCCCGCGATGATCTATGCGCATCCATTCGGCGTTTTGGTGGATCTCGGAGTAGGGGAGAATAGCATATTTGGGAGGTAGAGAGGGTACGTAGTCGCCGATGGGTATATGCGCGTTTGGTACGGGTGCATCGGCGGCGGTCTCTTCAGTATAGTGCCAATTTCCTCCGGGGACGCCATCTCTCTCAAACAGGCGAACTTCAAAACCGGCTTGAGCGAGTTCACGGTATGTTACAAGACCACTTTGTTGAGCCAAGCTTAGTGGAGACTCGATATCATGCCATGGGAGCTCACCTTGGGCCGGCGCCGATGATAGCAACCCTCCGAACAGGCCGTCGCAAATGATATTCTTCGTCTTGAAAGATAGTTTCGGAGAATGGATGCTGAACGAGAGCGAGGCTTTGTCCGACGAGAAGAGCGATGAGAGCAACGAAGGGGAGAAAAGCGGTTAACATCGCGTTTCATCGGCGCGACCACCAACACGGGCGCTCAACGTCGCTCAGCTTCCTGGGAAGACTTTGCATCCCTCTCAAGATCCCACCAGCAACCGTGGCCTATTCATGCGTCTGGCTCGTTCAAACTACTATCAGTTGTCGAGTTCTGTAGCTATGAACCCGTAACTTGCCCGACGCCCGTAGCAGTCTGCAGTTACCAGTAGCCTCGCGAAGTGACAGTCCCAGTCCTGCCAGTAGCAAGCTCCGAGCACGCATTTCTCGGGCAGAGTCCCCATTCATCCGCACCGTTGAACGTTGGACATTGAACCCCACCATCCCCTCGACAACACGCCAAACATTCAGCATCAGCATCCACCCTTTAGCCGAGTAAGCATAACCAGCAGTAACCATACATTCTCTAACCACTGATTGTTTCCTGTAAATCTGCTCAGAATAACAACATGTCTAGAGTGATGAATTGGCTCAGTTCGGCTGAGCGCCAGCTTCGCACCGATGGCAATAGCGCTTCTTCCCTAGAGGCCGTTCAGGACAGCATGCAGCGCAACACGCTCGTGCCCATCTACCGTCTCCCGCCCGAGTTGCTCGTCGAGATCTTTGCTTACCTTACGCCCCTATTCACCGTCGATCAGCGGAATATCCTCAACGTCTCGCACGTGTGCCCACTATGGCGCGAGGTTGCCGTATCCTGTCCTACTCTCTGGTCTGCCATCAAGCTCAGAGTCGGCCATCACACCCGCGGCTCCGCCGACCTTTTCCGGATTATGGCAGAGAGGGCGGAAGGACTAGCCGTGACCTTCTGCTTGGACAGCTCCTCATTTACCGTCAACCACTCCGACCTCATACGCGAGATGTGTCGACACGCTGGCCGCATGCGCCAACTCGATATGCAATTCAATCACTTATCAGTTGAACAGTTTCAAAAGACATTTGACTGCTTTCTTTCCGAATTCCCTGCCCTAGAAGAGTTCAGCTTACACGTTACCACGGATGAAACCATCTTTCTCCCCACCGATTTTCTAGTGAATGCGGCGATGCTGCGTCGGCTGCGTCTCCAGAAGTGTGCACCTCCCTGGGGTTCGGCGATTTTCAAACGCTTAACCCAGCTAGAGCTTCACGATCTGTACGATATCTCACCCACAGTAGAAGATCTCTGGTCTCTCATAAGAAGCACATCGTCTCTGGAGGTTCTCATCCTCGACGATGCACTATCACAACTGACGCCCCTTCCGCCTTTCTGGAACGACATCGACAGCTCTCAAGTCATCTATCTCCCGAATCTCCACCACATCGAGATGAACTCAACCGAAGTTGATGCCTACTTCTTCTCCCGCATCCGGGTCGCTAAGCATGCCCACATCCACCTAGTCGTTTATCCGGAAGCTCAACCATTCGGCCTACCCATCCTACCTCCGGCATTTTTCTCCGCGTCGCGGATGGATACGGCCTCTAGGGACATGGTTACTCTCAAATCAGGCATCAACATCAAGTTTGATGTTCAAAGGACGCTTTCTGAACGTCCCAGGCTCCAAGATTGTAGTCGTGTCCGATGTACAGAATGCGAGAATCGCTTCAGCGCTGAATTTATCGGCGTCGGAATGCTCAGCACCGTTGCTATCCGCCTCCTTAATTCGCTCTACGGTGGTTCTCCCTTTCTATCCGTCCATGCCCTCAACATATCCATCGACGTGGCTCACAGACGCGAGTACGTTTCTTGGAGAGAGCTGCTCCCGCTACTGCCTCAGCTTCGGATTCTATGCGCCACTGCCATACACCCTGATTTGCAGAACCTTCTTGTGGTCCTCAAACCTCCCACACAGCCACGCACACAGGGCATCCTCGTTCCACGCCTGGAGAAGCTCGTCTTGTCACGGGCAGAAAGCTACTACCCTACTCCAAGCATCACCGGGCTAGCTGATACACTGGTGCAACGTTCACAGCTAGGCTTGTCTCTCCGTGAACTTGTTGTGACGAAAGTCCGTGTACACGAGTCGGAGATGGTCAGGTTGAAAGGTGTCGTTAAAATTACAAACTTCGCCTAGATGGAAACAGGGCCATCGGCCGCACTACGTATCAACGTAAGAACTGTAGTGTGGATGCGTGCGATTTGCCCAGTAGCTTCGACGCAACCCGGAGGCGTTTGGTCTAGAAACCCTTGTAAGACATCTCCGAGGCACCCTACACTGTATTACAGGTGGAATTACATGTTTTTTCTCAGCAACCATTTCCGTTGAAGTGGTATTCTACTTAAGCACTGGGTTAAGGGTGGTTATCGGGCATTAATTGGATCTATTTGCGACATGGCATAGGGGATCGGTGTCTGGCTACCGAATGCTTTCGCTGTACAAACACATGTTTGCAAACCTCTTCAGTGCCTTTACCCACTCGATGCTGCACAATAGAGCTAACTTCAATTCTCCGGCTACTTGTAAAACGACCAGGTAGCCGGCGTGTTCGGGAGGATATACGTCTGTGTGTTGACGACCATAGTGATTGTGCTCTGTAAGCTGTAATGAGCTTGATCGTTATCGAACTAGGTGCGCCTGCTTTTATATCTGATCTGGGAACTTTGGATCCGGACAGCTGCACCATAAGCGCGTCAGGGTTTGAACATCGTTTCTGGCTTCCGTCCGAGCTCAGCTCTCTCAGGCTGGCTACCACATCAAAATGTACAGAAAAGTATAAGGACATTGGATTCTGATTGTAACGAGAATTTGGCTCCGACACGCTCAGTGTTCTCCAACCGTCGAACAGCCTTGTACTTGATGAGGTGTCAGACTATACCATCGTGTACAAGTATAAACTGGGATGTATTACGAATTGAATATTGAGGAGAACGAGTACAGTCCTCTTGGATAATTATTTAGCTTCATGGTAGAGGAGATTCGAGTCATTTAAACATAAATGGAGAAAACCTGAACGTGAAAATACTTCATGTTTAGTGCTTATACTAATAATAATACTATGTGTTCGCCAATGACCTCTTTTGTCGTCAAGCTTTTGTCGGAAGTCGGAGACTTCCGGCGGCACCGCAAGACGCGGACGTGGCGAGCGTGTGGCGAAGTAGGGGCAAGATCGAAAGTAAGAAAGAAGCACACTACTACTATATATGCGACTCAGCCACTGACTTACCCTCATTCGATTGTACCACGAGCGACAGAGGGTCTAACGCTGCCTAGTCTTAACAGCTTTTGGGGATCCCGTTCAGCTGTTAGCATCACGCATCAGTAGAGACATCCAAGGACAGGCTCACGGTCCGACGCGCCTCGCAGCGCGTTCAGACGTGCGCCTTCTCCCGATATGAAACCAAGGCTAGCAGAGATGATAGGGGCAATGTTCGCTCCAGCACAACGCCGCATCAACGGCCAAGTCGCCTGAGTTCCACGGAGCTGCCACCCTGATGTCGATTTGATCCGGGAAGTCCTACAGAGGAAACAAGCTCAAAGGACTCGCACCAAAAAAGATCACAAGGCCAAGTTGATAACCGAAGCTCAATTATCGGAGTTGATGTCAGTGCGGTGTAGCTATGTCATTTTCAATCCGAGAACTCCATTTCTAATCTCAAAATGATTATCTGTCAACCAGCTCCATCACAACGAGACGCCACTGACAGTACACATTCCAATCACACGCCACACGGATGGACCATAGCGTCGTTCCCACGTCGTAGAGTTCATGATCATACCACGCCGTCTGGATACTTAAATACTGTAGATCTCTGCAGGGGAATCCACCTCCTCGCTTTTCATTAGCTATGGTCACGTCTATCATTGTAGAGCGCTGGCTCTCAACAGCCATTTTACTCGCCTCAGTGGTCGCGGGCATTAACTTTATGCACTCCATTCTACGCCCCAGAGGAAGGCGCTGTACCATCTCCGGGCCAAGACCCTGGCCTCTGCTAGGGAATGTATTAGGTATCGACATGAATGCTCCTTGGATAAGCTACGCAGAATGGAGCAAGACGTTTGGTACGTACATCGATCTTCCATTTCGGAGACTGGAGATAACATGATCTGCAGGCAAGATATTTCTCACCACTATGGTTGGGTTCGATATTGTTGTAGTCAGTGACGAGGCAATAGCTCGCGACCTCCTCGATGCTCGCTCTAGCAAGTATTTGGGGAGGCTACCGTAACCTACAGCCGAGCCGTGCGTGTCTGCGTTATATTCCTGAAATGTCTAATCCCACTAAAACTTCTTCTGCGGTAGTTATGGTTTAGACTTTCATACGGGTCTAATAGATTACGCCGATAATTGGCGCTCTCACCGACGTCTACTTCATCAACGCTTTCGCGCGGACGCAGCGCGGGGGTATCGTGACATGCAGTTACGGAAGGCTCGTCAGCTCATCGCTAGCATTACTGACTCGCCCGAGAACTATCGAGAACATATACAAACGTGAGCAGTTGATATAAATTGGCTATCTACGCGATATCGATAAAAGACAGGTTCTCTTCATCGGTGATCCTGTCGGCCGCGTATGGATACCATGCTCGCCCCGTCAAAGACCAGCTTGTCGAGAAAATGACACACACCCTTGAGGTCATGCTTCAAGCCGCTGCACCAGAGAAGGCATTGTTAGTGGGGTTGTTACCGTTTGGTAAGCTATCCAAGGCATCCCTTTGTAAAATAACTGACCAATGTTTAGTTAAGTACATCCCGTCGTGGATACCCGGTGGAAGTTTCAACGCAGCAAGCTGTCGAAAAAGTATCAAAGAACTTTCCCATGAGCCATTTCTCTGTCTTAAAGAGACTATCGTCCGTACTTCCTACACTAGGTCATCCAAAAACTTCGTCAAATAACTTATCTGTATAGGAACCCGAATCTTCGTTGCCAAGTTTAGGTTACTCGGGAGTATCTCGTCACTCGCAGCTTTCCGTCAATATGCCCCGGGATAGTGATCAGCAACTAGCCCAAGATGTGTGCCTTTCTGCATTCTCTGGTGAGGATCAATTTTCACATTGACTGGTTTTTGATCACTTGACTGATAACATCCACTCATAGCTGGAGCAGAAACGGTTAGTGTTTCTCATGCAGGCACCTTCAGTAGACTTAGTTGGATTTGATCCGTGGCCATATCTGCAGACTTCCTCAACGCTTTTCATCTTCGTACTGGCGATGGTACTTCACCCAAAAGTGCAGGAGCGCGCCTATGCAGAAATCATGAACGTCTGCGGAACTGATCGTATCCCTATGTTTGATGATAGTCCGGAACTTCCATATGTAGATGCCATCATACGCGAGACACTGCGCTGGTATCCAGTCGCTCCCCTGGGTATACACATCTGAGTGTGTCATTTCAAGAGGCTTACATTCAACCGAACAGGTATACCTCACACTGCAACCGAAGATGATATATACAGAGATGATTTCATACCCAAAGGTGAGTTTGAAGGGTTAGTCAGCTTCAAGCCAGCAAGTTGAATAACATCTTTTCAGGCACGATAATCATTATAAATGTGTGGTCAGTCACGTCACCTACTCCGCCATGGCATAGGAATGAAGCTTATATTTATGAATATATCTAGGGCATTGGCCCACGATGAGGCACGCTTCCCTCGAGCAAACGAGTTCATCCCTGAGCGTTTTCTTACCGAAGAAGGGGCCTTGACAGATGAAAGAGTCGACTTCGCTTTTGGCTTTGGTAGGCGTGTCTGCCCCGGAAACCATTTCGCGGATGCATCGCTTTGGGCATCCGTCACCTCTATGCTCGCTACCTTCCGCTTCGAAAAGGCCAGGGACGGTCAGGGAAGAGAAATAGAATTCGAGCCCAAGTGGGCGTCTGGTACAACGTCGTGAGTGGATCTCCATACGTGAACAAGTCTTATTTGTGAAACAATATTCAACGCTTGCAGCTATCCGCGACCTTTCCCTTGTCGCATTGTACCCAGAAACCCGGGAGTCGATGTAAACACTTTGTCGCAGCTGTAGGGGCCCAAGTACTGGAAATTCCTATGCAGTCGTTCCTATTATTAGACGTAGTACTACCACCAGCCGTCGACGCCATCATAGGATACTTAGTATTCTTTCAAACAAAGGCAGTAGTCACAAGACCATCATATCACGCACTGAAACCAACCAGAACCGCCCGTGCTAGCAGCAATTACGTCTCAATGCGATTGCAATAACGCTGGAACCATTCGGAACCGCCTGCACCCAGTGCAACCGCCAATAGACTTCGTGACATTGTCATCTTACATTTGATAATACACCGTATATAAAACGCCAAGGACAATATTTGATACAAGATTAAATAAGTGTACCGCTAACGACACATAAATGCGAAATAAATAAAGCAACCGCTTAAATATAAACGAAGATCCCGACCAACCAAGCGTATGTCGTTATATCGTATTCGACACCCTCAAAAATGCCCCGTGTCAGCCCTTGGATCTGTACAGCTCCAACCTACTCCACGTCCGCGACGGGCAAGGGAGGTCTTCCGCGATGTACTGCATCGCATGAGAGTAGACCGAGGCGCATTTTGCGCCTGTGAGTACTCGCGATCCAAGGGTAGAACGTAGTCGCCGAGCATCAATAGGGCCCACGACCCGCGATCCACGAGACGTCAGACGTTCGTCATGCGAAACTCGAAGAAGAGCTGCGAGAGCTGATGCTGCCGCTACCGCCGCCGCGGACGATGCGGTACGGATGTATCCGCGCGCCCTTGGACAGCTGGCGCTGAGGGCATCGTAGGCGCTCTAGAGCTGGCCCGACGAGAAGCAGTGGTGTCTGTATGGGTCCGATGGCTGCGGAGCTGGCTGTAGATGGCGCGGGCGGGACGATGACGACGGCGTCGGCGAGGGCTAGTGTGCTCGGCACGAGGCGGATCTTGCGGGAGGCAAGAGTAGATGGGGATGTGGAGGTGGACGATGCGGAAGAGAAGCTGGGGGAGGGAGATGGGGGGCGGGAGTCGTCGGACGTTGACGATGCGATGGACGGTGACGGCGGAGGGGACAAGGAGGTCTGTATGACGAGATCAGCTGGGCAATGGGCAATGTATGGACAGCCATGACATACGTTATCCTCGAATGAGTAGTCCATATCGGCGCAGGCGGGGGAGGAAAGCTGGTGCGAGCGTAGGGAGAGCCTTGTGAAGTGTGAAGCCAGGGACGATGACGGAACGAAACCCATGCCAATCGACTTTTATGTTCAGGGTCTCGGAGAAATGGTGCGGGTGGCCGAAGACGCTTCGAGGTCCGTGACGCTGACTGAGATGATGCGACCTGGCGGGTGGAACGGAAGCAAAATAGGTCTGACGTCTGACCAGTCGAGAAAGGGATGGATGGATGTGATGGGTTCGGGGGGTTGATGGGTTCCTGCGCTTGTTCGAATGCGGGCACTGAGCTGGATGGAAATGGGATCGGCGCTCCACCGGGGATATAACCTCTGCGGACCTTTGGTTGTAGAGGCGGCCTATTGTGCGACTTATAGAGCAAGTGCGGTGTATGAGACACAAGTCCCGAGCCAGCAAGAGAAGGAGAAAGTGGAACAAGGCGACTTGGGGATGGACGTGGAATTAGAGACCGACGTCGCATGGATAGCCTTTGCATCTTATAAACGCGATGACATAAGAAGATGTTTGGACACAGGGAGGCAGGTGTGATTGTCGGTTTGATTGGCGGTGAGGAAGATGCAAACGTTGGACACAAAGCAGCGCTTCTTCCATTGTTCCTAGCCGTGGCGTACCGCGCGCCCACAAACAGCAGACAAAGGGGTTTCGTTGTTGCCGCTTGTTTGTCGCTGGTCCTTAAAGGGATGTCGGAGTCGGAATCTGTAGGCCAAACATGAAAAGAGCGAAAAGACATACACTCCTCTAGAGCATCCTAAGCTGCATTATGGATCTGTGAATGTATCGTTATAACTAAACCAGACAAACGTCTCCAGGATCAACACAACTGAAAGGCAGAGGTAGAGACGCCCCAAAGCTTTCTAGGAGACTTTCCTTTTACATCCGGTTGAAAACTCCCACGTGCACGTGAAAGGGCACCATCAACTTGACGCCTTCACAGAGCTCGCTCGAAACAGGAGACAATGGCGGACGCGACCAAGACGACTCCCAAGATACAGATCGTGAGTCTCTTCTCCCCCCTCTCGCTCGCTTTCATGCGTATTACGCGTGCTGTCTTCACCTAATGACATAGCACATTGACAATCCACGATAACTGATTGTTGATTGTATGCACAGCTCAAAGGCGCCGCGGCAGACCTTTCTGCGGCGACATATCAGATCTTCGATGAGTCGCACACGATGGGCAACGCACTCCGCTGGATGCTCATGAAGAAGTGAGTTCATTTCGCTGTTTGGTTGCTGTGTTGCAGTTGTGAGGCGGGGTTAACGGAGATGATCTTTGCAGTCCGAAGGTCGAGTTCTGCGGTTACAGGTAAGTTTCCAGTGCTAGTCCTCCCATTGTTCCCCATATCTTCGCTTTCGCTTTTTGTGACTTTCTGTCGGGCGTGTCGTCCACCGCCTTGTACTAGTTCGCTCGGCCCCTTGCATCGCAATGGACAGCGGGGTCCTAAGCCTCTTTTATCTATGCTTTTATCTTCGTCACTGCCTGCTGACGTCGGTGCCTCCGCAGCGTCCCGCACCCCTCGGAGAATCACATCAACGTCCGGATTCAGATGTACGGTGCGTACATCCCCCTCACCCACCTCCTACCCGTAACCCTCGCCCTACTCATTTGACGCTCCATAGACGAACTTTCCTCGCTAGACGCCCTCCTCGAAGCACTCTCAAACCTCGATGACCTGTGCGAGACCGTCGAGCAAAAGTACCAGGACAGCCTCGCGACGGACACCTACGAGCGGTGGGAGGAGCAGAGCTAAGTAGTGGCCGGTCAGTCAACAAGTACCAAGTACGTCTACGCCCGCACCGTGCACCCTCCGAAGCTTCCGCGCTCCATGCTCCCCGCTCGTCACCCCCGAGCTGCCGGTTGCTCTGCCATGGGCCTAACTTGGTTCCTCCACGGCGGGGTTGTATAGACCTCACACGGGAAAAGTATCGTACGCTCGGCTTGCTGGTTAATTGAATTTGAGAACCTCGTTCTGTTCAAACTCACACTCTCACCCCTCGGGGAGACGTCATATTTGGTGCTAATCGTAGGTGCGTATGTGATCGAGGAGCGAGTGCCGTCAGGGCACCTGTCGGCAGACGATGGGTCTTTCTTTCCTTTGATATTCACCCTCATGTTCTATTTGCGACTGGTCTTTAATAAAGCTCAAAGCCTCCGAGTTCGTGCGCAGAAAGGGCCCAAACGACGTCCTCGCGACGGCCTGAACTCGAAACCGCACGTAAAGTTAGCACGTCTCCTCGACGACCTCCCTCGCCCACGCGGCTCGGCGTCATATGGCCTCGCCGAGTATACGCCGGCACTCATAGGCTCAACATAACATCCTCGAAGAGACGACGAGAATAATCTTACTGTTCTCCCCCCCTCTTATGTCCCGTGGGGTTTTTCGTGCGCACGAATGTCGCCCGGCCCGCGCATGCCAGTATAAAAACCACTCACCCTTTCTTCCCCAGCGACTCCTCCGATTAGCTAGGTAAGCGAACAAGCGCACCATGCCTCGTTTCTCGCTCGCATCGCTATCCCTCCTGCTCTTATCCGTGCGCACGGCGCTCGCGGAGCCCACGAACTGCACCGGGCCGTACGGGAACTCGACCGTGGGCCTCAACGACGCGGCCAAGGCGGCGGGCAAGGTGTACTTTGGCACGGCGACGGACACGAATGAGTTCGGCGACTATGGCTATGTGACGATTCTCAATGACACGAGCATCTTTGGGCAGTTTACGCCGGGCAATAGTCTTAAGTGGGTGAGTCGGGTGTTCATGCGTTGCGCACGTTGGATGCCTTTGGGCCCGGAGGGCAGGGCAAGGCGGGCGAGGTGGGGGTGATTATGGCGGATGCTGACTGGTGCGCGTACGGGGTAGATGTACGCTGAGCCCGAGCAGGGCGTATTCAACTTCACTGGGGGCGATGAGGTGTATGCGATGGCATACGAGACCGGCAAGATCATGCGAGGTTTGTTCTTTGGTTGCCTGTGAGGCTGAGGCCTGGAAGGGGTCCGCTGATATGGGCATCCTCCGCAGGCCACAACCTCGTCTGGTACTCCGAGCTGCCCACCTGGGTGACGGACGCGACCTGGGACGCGACTAATCTCACCACGACGATCCAGAGCCATGTTACTGGCGAGGTGTCGCACTATACCGGAAAGCTGTGAGTTTTCTCTTGAGATGATTGCTGCTCGCAATTGAGTTCTAACATCATATCCTAGCTGTAAGTAACTAGCTGAATATGACCACAGCAAATATAATCACTTACCCTTCGCAAAGACGCCTGGGACGTTGTCAACGGTTTGTGCTCACTCCTTCAATACGGTCACAGTAGTACTCACTCGCACGTTGTTCAGAACCGCTCAACGACAACGGCACATTCCGCTCGGACGTATTCTACGACACCCTCGGCTCTTCGTACATCTCCATCGCCCTGAACGCGGCGCGCGCTGCCGACCCAAATGTGAAGCTGTACATCAACGAATACAACCTCGAGTACTCGGGCCCCAAGATCGACGCGATGGTGCAGCTCGTCAAGGACCTCCAGGCGGAGGGCACGCCGATCGACGGGATCGGGTTCGAGTCGCACTTTATACTCGGCGAGATCAACGCGCAGGAGTTCCAGTGGAACATGCAGAACATCACCGCGCTCGGGCTCGAGGTCGCGATCACGGAGCTGGACGACAGGATCGAGCTGCCGGCGACGGCGGCGGACCTGTATCAGCAGCAGCAGGAGTATCAGGAGATTGTGGGTGTGTGTATGGCTGTGGAGGGGTGTGTTGGCGTGACGGTGTGGGACTACACTGATTACGTGCGTGCATTATTCTTTGTGTGTGGGGATCGAGATGCTGATGGGGTACGTGGACAGTACTCGTGGATCCCGTCGACGTTCGCTGGTTACGGTGCTGCGTCCCCGTACAATGAGGTACGCTTATGCTCTTCATCGGCATGATTCATTGCAGACCATAACGATTTGTCCCCTCAGTGTCTCGAGAAGAAGCCGGCGTATGACGGTATTGCGGCCGCGTTCACGTCTACCTGAGCTTCCAATCACTCCTGGAAGTGACGACATCGATTGCTTTTGTAATGGGACTCGATAGTTAGTAATGAATAGGCGCCCTCGGTGGTTCGCTCGCAATTCACTGCTGCGTGGTGTCAGCACGTGTGATCCAGAGTCAGAGTTATCAGATAGCGTGTTTAGTCAGACGATGGGCTTGGCGTCCTTGGCAACCATCATTCGGCGACAACTCGGTACCGGATGGATCCACCGGAGATCACTGCACTACGATTGGCTGGTGTCGAGGGAGACTTGACCGCCGATTGGCCCTGAGAGACTCGCCGGCGGTATGCATGCCCCAAGTGGCATTTCTTGGTCCGGCGGATCAGACTCGGCCGTGCATTTGTCGTAAGGATGAGGTCAGCGTAGCGCTTCCGTCCGACGCGGACGATTCGTCTGCCCCCTGTCGATCGCGGCACGTTCTATGTTCGTTCGGGTCTAACCAGCCCTCTCGACTTTTCTGGGCGGTTTTTGAGGGTTGAGACGACGCTGAACACACCTTCATGCTTGAAGATACCTCTTTAGTCATCTCAGTCCATGGATGTTGCGCAATGGACGCGCAAGGTGTCAGCAGATGGGTCACAAGCGACGCGGTCTCAAATGAATTGAGTCAGCGGCTTCACGTCAAGCTGACAGCAAGCCTTATAAGAACCAGGAACGCGATGCCGTTCACACTTGCGGCCTCCATCGTTTAAAAGCCCTTGCACGGCGCCGACGACCCCGTCGATTTCTCCAACCACTCCTCCATCTTCTCGCTCTACCTCGCCTTGCCCGAGGCTCATTCTTACAGGCAGCCATCCCAGCGAGACAGGAGCCATGGCTTCAACACAAGAGCCAGAGAAGCAGGAGCGCAAGGACAAGTGGCAGTCCGAGGAGCAGGTCATCCCCAAGAACAATCTCCCGCTCGTCTTCAGTGGGTTGATGTGCGCCGTCTTCTTGGCCGCCCTTGACCAGGTGAGACATATTTTTACCCTTTTTTCATGCTTTGAATAACCCTTTTCGCTTCCGCGTAGACCATCGTCGCCACTGCTCTTCCGACGATCGTTCAGGACCTCGGCGGAGGTAACAATATCAGTTGGGTCGGAAGTGCGTACATGCTCGCCAGTGGTGCGCTCGGACCCCTCTACGGCAAGTTCTCCAACATGTTCGGTCGCAAGCCCGTTTTGTACAGCTCCATCCTCGTGTTCCTCGTGCGTTCGCCTTTTTAGTTGCTCTACTTTCCTGTTATTGACTGACAACCGTGTGTAGCTCGGATCCGCGCTCTGCGGCGCTGCGCAGAACCTGACGTGGCTGATTGTTTGCAGAGCTGTTCAAGGCCTCGGAGGTGGAGGCATCATGCAGATGGTCATCATCACCATGTCGGACATTGTTCCGCTCAAGGAGTGCGTATCTATTCACTTATCTTTCATCTTACGCGCTTAACTCACACTTTCTTGTAGTCGAGGCAAGTTTGGTGGTCTTATCGGCTCAACGTTCGGAATTGCCAGTGTCGTAGGGCCGCTTATTGGAGGGGCGTTTGCCGATCACGTCAGCTGGCGGTGGTGTTTCTTCGTCAACTTGTAAGCTTAGACTTCGAACATTCGTCGAAACCTCTCTCATGTTTTCTTGTCAGGCCAACCGGTGGTGTGGCTGCGGTCATCCTATTTTTCTTTCTGCACCTCAACCCGCATGAAACGAAGCCCCTCAGAGAGCACATCGCCGAACTTGACGTTGTTGGCATTTTCCTCTTCATCACCGGCGTTGTCTGCCTCCTCCTCGGGTTCAACTTCTCCCAGACCTCCTGGTCGACACCGCAGACCATTGCACTCCTCGTCATTGGCGTCGTCCTCCTGGTCGCTGGCACAATCAACGAGATCTACACACCACGCTCGGCAATTATCCCGCCGCGCGTGATGAAGGCCCGTACACCCGCGATCATGATCATCTCTGGCTTCCTGCACGCCATCACGTTCTTCGGCGCGTCGTACTACCTCCCAACGTATTACCAAGTCCTCGGCGCATCGCCGACGTCTGCCGGTATCAGGATGATCCCATTCTCGTTCGGCGGCGCCATCTTTTCGACTTTCTACGGCTTCCTCGTCTCCAAGACGGGTCAGTACCGCCCCGTCATGTGGTTCTGTTGGGCGATCATGACGCTCGGCTGGGGACTCATGTACACGCTCGACTTTAACTCGTCCACCGCGAAGAAAGAAGTGTACCCGCTGATCGCCGCCATCGGTGTCGGCGGACTGTTCCAGGCGCCCGTCGTCGCAATCCAGGCGAGCATGCCGGCAAAGGACATGGCCACGTCCACGGCCGCGTTCATGTTCATCCGCACGGTCGGCGCCGCCATCGGCATCAACATCGGCGAGGCGATCATCTCGAGCGTCCTGCGCAACAAGCTCGCGAGCGTCCCTGGGCTGAGCGGTGTCGTCGGCGACACCGCGGCGAGCCTGAACGACGCGCTGCGGAAGATCGCGTTGATCCCCGACGCGGCGACGCGCGATGCGCTACAGCATGCGTATTCGCGCGCAATCAGCACGATCTGGCTGATGAACACGCCCATTGCGGGTGTTGGTCTCATTTTGTGTCTCTTTGTGCGCCATTATTCGCTCAACCGCACCACCGTGCGCGGGGGCGAGAAGAAGACTGGAGACCTCGCTGTCGCTGCCGCTGCGCCTGCTACGACTGCGTCGTCGACGGACCTCGCTGCGGACCTCGAGAAGTCGGAGAAGCCCATGGACGACGCTGTTGAGGACGACAAGAAGTCGCGCCCAACGACGGCGGGCACGGAGCGGACGCACGTCTAGTCGGATTACAACGTCGGACTTTTTCGTCTTTGTCTTTGTTCTCGCTTTCCCTTTTCACATTTTGGGACAGGGGTGACATCTAGGTTCTCCGGATTACTAAAAGGCTATTCGCATCGTTACGGAACGGGATACAACATCTACCACCGATTCCCCCATTTCAAGTTTATTTCACTCTCATCTCACGACTCAGTACTCATCTATAGACCGACGCATCTCCTCATCATTTACTACGACCATATCCACGCCTGCACTATCTACGGCTGCACCGGCTCCCTCCCGCATTATACACTGTGCACTTATTATTCATTATTTCGGGTACGAGTAGGTAGTAGTCATGACCCGTTTATGACGGTTGCACAAATAGCATTAAATGAACCGTTTTGTTTTTACATATTGTTTGAGTTTCAGTTCCGAGCTCCTCAGGGACATAGATAATTTCAGCAACGTTTATGTTGCAGTAGGTACTCACGCTATGTAATAAATACTCTGGTCATACCGACGCTCAGGTATGCACCGTGTCTCCCTCGCGGCTCCGGTAGTCCGGACATTCCCACTCCGTGTCTAAGTAATTATCTACCAAAGTTGCTACAAGACATGAATGCGACAAAAGTATGCACGAACCCAGCCCGGCGCGGCCCGACTTCGGTTTAGCGCGAACACTACACATTTGCAAAGAAGATGCACGAGTAATAACATATCGTTTCCATGCATGTTTCCCATTTGGACTTGTCATCGTTAACGCCGTCTTCTTTGGCCGCTGGCAGTGGTGCGTCTTGGTAGGAATACCCCATCTCCGTGGGAGGATAAGCTGTGTTGGTCGTGCCCACCCGGGCCGTGCCAGTAGGCGGTGGGTCGTACAGCGGCTGCTGATGGTTGTTTAGTAGGCGCGTGTTGTCATCGCCTGCAACAAATGCATGCTAAAATGACAGAGAAGTTGGAGTTAAGTAGGCGTCTTGTGCGCTGGAGCAAAGGTGGTTCGCGCTGTCAGGGTGGCTCGAGGAATTCTAAGCTCGGTAGTTAGCACACTTGTCTCGTGAATCAAACATGCAACGCACCTCAAAACTTGAGTATCTGTCTGAGCATCCGTCACTGGAGTGCGGGACTGCGTCGTTTCGCATAGCTGCGTGGTGATACATGGAAGTGGAAAGTGGTAAGTAACTTGAACGAGGGATATGTAGGGAGGTATGAGAGACCAGGAGAGCACTAACGTGGCGTGATTATGATTCTCCCATGCACAGTACAGCGTCTTTATATTTCAGTCAAGGCATCCACATCTGATCAGGTGCATTGTTTAAAGGCCATCCACTAAATGCTGGGTCCCCAATCCACTCGCCGCATAAAAATACACATTTGATCCACATCTTTCTTTTCTCCCATTCTTATGTGTTTATTCAGAGCCACGATCTATACTTAAAACAAGCGCTCGTGTATGTCGCTCATGGGCTTTCGCGGGGATCTGGCCAAGTTGAAAGGGGTTTGTCTACTAAAGGCACTAACGTAACGCACGTCTCAAGTCACATGCAGTGTATTGTCTGTTTTTGATGAAACCGCCCACACCCGCGGAGGGCATGTAAATGAACGCCGAGCTATCACTTCATCGCCCATTGATTCTAGAGCGCATCATACACATTTATACATCATAACCGTCTGTTCGCTCGTTGGCTCAGCATAGCATCCATTTGGTGTAACTCGCAGTGCATCATATTACATCAGCATTGGATATCTCGGAAAATCTGGGTGGTCTAAATCATTCTTCTGCGGTGCACAGTAGGTAGTTAAAGAATCCGGATACGATTGCGGCAACATGCATGGGAAGCCGACTACTGGCACAATGCACACGTCCTAAAGTTTATCGAAAGGTGTAACCCAACCCATTAAACCGTCACCTCCCGCGTCAAAGCATTCGCCGCAAAGGTCTCCTCAACAATACATCTATCTCGTAAGCACAGTCATCCCTCGGTGTTGACCCTTCCTCGGTGATGCTCCCGTTGGTGCTGGTTTCATGCCGTCGGCGCGTAAACAGGGCCTTTCTCTGCTCAAGGAAGGATTTGATTCAAGTGAGGAAAAGGTGAAAAAGTGAAAAACGATGAGTAAAAACACATTTGCTTGGCGTACACTACTCACATTTCATCTTGGCAAGAGTGACAGTCACCAGGACCGACCGACGTGGTGAAACTCGACTCCTGTCCGCAATGCGTCGCAGGCACGCCCGCCATGGTGCGTCAGCGAGTCAGTATCGAAGCTAAACATCTTATGGACGAGCTGCGTGATTACGAGTATGAGATATAACATACGTATGACGAATAGATAATGCACTCACGGGATGTCCGGACACAATCTCGCCTGATTGAGCGTCCCAAATAGCCAAAGTAGTGAAGAAACCGCCAACAAGATAGTCTCCGCGGGGAGAATAGCATATGGAGGTCATTCCACCGATTGCTTCATCCACGCGCACGAGCGGCTCCCATATCTTTTCTCCCGTATAGGCGTCCCAGACGATGAAGCTGCCATCCTCCGAGCAATCGACGATGCGACCGCCATCCGGAGAGAAGCATAGCCCATTGAGGATGCCGTAGTGAGCGACAAAGGGGCCAGCGATCTCCAAGCCAGTCATTGCGTCGCAGATCTGAAATCCTGGGCCATACGGAGCGGGCCCAGCGATTCTCAGGCCGTCGGGGGAGCCTACGGGAGCGTATTGGTCGGATGATCCGAGCGACAAGTTTACCGTATCGATATCTCCAGTCCACACATCCACGACGCGCATCACCATGGGCATGTCGTCGTCGATCTGATAGACGAAGCGAGCGTACCGGCTGTCGGGGGTGAACGGTAGAATGGTCTCCAGCGTGCTGTTAGGGAGTAGCTCCATGATCTGCAGCTGCTCGTGCCCATTATTTCCAAGTTGCACCATCCCGACGCTAGAGTCGCTGCCGTAGACGAAGAACTTGTTGTCCGGAGAGAACTGCTCGAAGCATGCTGACGGTTTTGATTGGAAAAGAAATTCGGCAGCGCTTGGGTGCTCGTAACGCCTGAAGAAGCGCTCGACTTCCGGCTGAGCTAGGCACAGGATGAATGTGACCGCTTTTCCGGATTCGTCTGCCATGGTTCCGGCCAGCATCTGTCCATTTGGCGAGAACAAGAGAGAGCGGACCTCGGCAGTTAGGTATTCGTAAACCCAGAAAAGACTCCTTTCTGCCAGGTTCCAGATGCAGATATCCTTGCAGGTTGATGCGGTTGCGAGCATGGTGCCGTCTGGCGAATATGCGATGGCGGTGATGCATTCGTCGTGCCCGATGAGGTCGTCGCCTTCTACGAGCTGGTCTTCGCCGCTCATGGAGTTGAAATCGGATCCGTCGCGCTTGTGAAGATCGTCCTCTTCTGAAACCCTGAGTTGGACGCCCACGGGGTTAGGGACAAAATGGGACTCTAGGATGGACATGGTGGATGGAGGGGGTAGGGTTGTGCTATGCGTGATGATGTCGATGAACAGGTGAGATGCTTGGTGGGCGTTAACTAGCTCGACGAACCGCCTTTATATGAGTGTAAATGTGCTTGGCCAAGCTGTCGGCCGTGCTGTATGCCAGATTAACCATAAAGCATCGCAGGGCTGTCATGGTCAAGTCGTGGTTGCAAAGAAACGAGTACCTCGGGAGCAAGCTCAGGAGATGCCGACGTGTTTTGGGTAAGCGCGCGTTGCCAATGCAATGGCACAGCCACCTCCTCAGAACAACGACTTTGCAAGCGACGTCGACTCCCTTCCAACCCCTTCCTTGTTTTCTCTCTCACTTGTTCTCTCGTCTCTTTATGCCGCTTGACAGCTCAGTTCATGTCTTGTACTTCTGATCTCCATCGTGTAGATGATCACTTGGTTTACTCAGATTCACGAAACACTCGTCATCAGCAATTCGTCAATAGTGCCCGCCGTCCCGGCTTCCCCAGTTTCACGCTATTCCTAACATAAACGGCACAGGCTCGGAGCATGTGGCCCGCTTCAACGTTCCCAAGCCACCATTGACATCTTCAAACCCTCATGGCATCGTACGACTTTGTCATCGTTGGCGGTGGTACGGCCGGGCTCGTGCTCGCCAGACGGCTCAGCGAAGGTGGCAAGCACACTGTGCTTGTCCTGGAGGCGGGGAGAGCTCCTACTGCGGAGCAAAGCGCTATAGTGAAAATGACGGTAAGCACTTCACTCTGCGATTCCTCTCATGATGTCGTCTGACCGCTCTACTATTCCATAGGCAATGGGTCTACGCCTCCTCGAGACCAAGGAACTTACACGTCAATACCCAACTCCCCCTCAGCCCGCTCTGAACGGCCGCTCGTTCGACCTCCAGACAGGGTGGTGTCTCGGTGGCTCAAGCAATGTCAACTTTGCGCTGTGGACCCGTGGCGCGGCATGCGACTACGCGCGCATCGCAGACATCACCGGTGACGCGTTATGGAACTTCGATGCTATAATATCCTACTTCAAGAAGGCGGAGACTTATCACGCCCCTGAGCGCGGTCGAAACGGGCTCGCTTCAACGATCAAGACAGAGCTACATGGGACAGATGGGCCGGTGCATGTGCGCCCCATCGATGGTGTTGCGAGGACATGGCAGAGATCGGAGGATTGTCGGCAGGCATACATGGCTGCTGGGATGGAGTATCGTGAGGACGGGAGCGATGGATTTATTCTCGGGATTGGAGAGATGGCGTCAAGCGATTGGTTTGCGGGAGGAGGAAGGCAGAGTTCGCAGGCCTACGTGACCCCAAGGCCGGAGAAACTTGAGATCTTGGAGAACAAGCAGGTCGGGAGGGTAATATTTGAAGGGAAGAGCGCAGTGGGTGTCGAGTGCATCTCCGGGGAGATCTTCATTGCCACGAAGGAAGGTCCGTGTTCACTAGCTGTGCTCTTCGACTCTCGGCTTGATGTCCCTGGACAGTCATCTTATCGGCCGGCGCACTCCAGTCTCCTGCCATCCTTCAGCGCTCCGGCATTGGTCCCGCAGATATGCTTCAAAACCTCAACATTCCCCTCGTTCACGACCTTCCTGGTGTTGGTCAAAACCTCTGGGACCACTTCATGGTATCCCTACGGTGGCGTCTCAAACAGGAATACACCGGAGGCACACTAGACGATATAAGGGACCCCGCATTACGAAACGTCGCTCTCCAAGCCTACGTTCAGAATGGAGGGGGAATGCTCGGCGGGCCTCCGTTCGAATTCGGTCTCTGGCGTAATTTCAATGACGAGATCAAGGAAGTGGTTCGTGACGACAAGGTAAATTTCTTTCTCCTAGTTTCCCTAAGGGTGCGACTCATGTTGCAGTAGACGCTCTCACCCCGAACGCGCGACTACCTCCTCTCCCCATCCACCCCACACGCCCAATTTCTGCATGTGCATGGCTACGTCTTTGCACCCGACTCGCACCCGCCGACCCGGGCACATATATCCATCCTCCCCATCGTCGCCACGCCCACCTCGCGCGGCACAGTCCGCATTACGTCCTCCGACCCTTCCTCTGATCCCATCGTCGACCCGAACTGGCTTGCGACGGACGTGGACCGTACGATCGTCCGTGCCGGGATGCGTTTCGCGGACAAAGTTATGTCCAATGCTACGTTCGTCGAGACGGAGGTTTCCGGGGAGGAAGATCAGGTTGGGTTTGAGAGTGACGAGAAGATGGACTACAAAGTCAGCAAAAACGGGTCGACGGTATATCATTTTGTGCGTTCCCCGGTCCCTTTTACGTCCAAGGCGTGTTTGGATTGTAATGGGGAACACAGGCAGGAACGTGCGCGATGGCATCGCCGAACAGCACGGAGGTGCTCCCGGTCCTAAACTCACAGTGCGAGGTGTACGGCGTGCAGCGCCTGCGTGTCGTCGGTGAGTGTTTAGCGCCGCATTCTGTTCCTGCATGCTTTCAGCGCCAGAACGTGTGAAACGATCATGCGAGCGCTAATGTCTGGTCCTAATCGTTCTAATCATGTCCAGACATGAGCGCATACCCGGCGCCTATCTCCGCAAACACCCAAGCGCCTACGTACGCGCTCGCGGAGAAGATTGCAGACGTGATTCGCACCAAGTATGCGGATGCTTGATGGTACAAAGTAGGTATATCAAACTCTTGTCCGAGGATATGTGCAATAGATAACTGATCCCCCTAAAGCGTACAATATAGTTCGTGATCAAGGGTATACAGGAAGTAAACCCGTGTTTCTAATACAAATACAAAATCCCGTTGTTGCAATCCCCAAATTTGTCCTTCCATGAATCTCGTCTAACCCTACCCTAACACATGTGCGTCTTATACTTCGCGGGATTCGACTTCGGCGGTGATTTCCTGGTCAAGGAAACATGTTCACGCGACTGACATCGAAGATCGAGGGAAGAATAACTTTACTTGGATTTGCTTGCCGAGTTGCTTGTTGTGAAATTCGATGAGTTCTGCATACTCTGCCCTTGTAATGGAACAGGGTTGCTCCCTTGTCCCTGGGCGGATGATGGTGTACTTTGCGCGCCAGAGAGCTCGGAATTGTTGAAAAGTTCTTCATCAAACATTCCATCTGCGTTCAGCAGTTGGGTCCTTGCTCATGCATCAGCTTGTTGCTGTGTAACAAGATAGGTAATTGGGTTACCAGTGGACAAACTCTGATGACATGTTTAGTTGGTGAGTGAGTGTAATCGGATGACGTTCGTAAGTGTGAGGATGGGTGCTGAGATGATGTCTCAGATACAATCCTCGAGCGTCTTTATACTCCCAAAGACCCATCGCCTCGTGCTGTGGTAGTCACACATGCCGTCCTCGAAGAATGCAAGATTGTTCGCTCCCTTGCTTATCGCAAGTTCAGATTCTAGACTCGAAGGCACTCTCGCCTCCCTGTACACTATGCGGCGGTTCCACCGAGTACTCCCCTCTACAACTACACAGTCCTCGTCGCGTGCTTGCAATCTCAATTTAACCTCTCTCGACATTTTGGACACCGATAATCACAGCGTGGTCTTCGCATGGCATCGGAGGCGATGGCCTTCTACCTCCCTAATATCTGTAACCACCCTGTTGTATCGCCTGCGTGCTGTCATGTTCGAGGGTATTCTGGACAGGCTACCAAGCGGAGCACGGTGAGGACACCTTATTAGGCCACATACAGGCGGAGACGCCACTCCGCACTTTCGAAACCGACACAGCTTTTCGACTGCGAGTGGGCAGCCGAGAATAGATAGGAGCGGCCATAAACCTAAGGCTATAGGCTGCGGTCGGCGTTGAACAAGCAGCGACGTCGAAAGCTCGAAGAGAATGGAGAGTTGGAAGATGGATGTCATTGGCGGATGGGGTACCGAAGAGTGGTGCGGTGTTTGCCGATACCGTGGATCAGTCGTACTATCAGACGCTTAGATGCCTTGCGAGGCTGTACATTTTCTGGAGGGAAACATACGGAGCACTGACATTGCTCATCTCTGGAGTGCATGATCATTCTATTCCTGCGAAGTGGAACGTCTACCAGACACATTCATTAAACAAGACATTAATGAATTCGACTGAGAATAGTTGCAAGAGGTAGTCAGGTTATCTCAACATATAGGTAGAAGCAGTACTGAGCAAAGTATTTGCGCAAGTCTAAATGTCTGCATCTGCAGCCAAAGCCGATCACTGCCAGGGAAGTGATTAGCACACGTTACACCACCGACGTACTTAGGAGAACTGGTGTCAAGGTCTGTAAGGGAGACTAACAGGGTCAATGAGGATGTGTGGCGTGGCGTGAAGTCCGTTATTAGGACCTCGTGTATGCCGTGCACCTGTTTAGTATGTTACTGCCTATATTTAGTTTATCGTGAGGGCATTATCCATAGCAATAGAGTACACGGACATGAATACGATGATACTTAAACCCCAGTTTCTTACGCCACGATGAACACCGTCGAACCCTTCAATCAGTGAACCTCGTGGACGTCCAAAATTTCACCCACATCCGAGGCGCTATGTAGACTCTCTGGGAACGAGTCTGTCAGGTCGACCGCTCAACCAGGCCATCATGCAAGATGATTCCAGCCTTCGGGTAGCATCAACGGGCCCAGAAAATGGAAGCGCTGACTGCATGCTTGAAGAAGGAGGAGTCCACAAGGAAACGCGGCGAAGCATGTTGAGCGCTTAATTATTCAACGAATGATAGAGATCAGTCTATATTTAGGCGTTCTCGTTGAAAACATAACCCTTCTCGCGCTGGATCGCGTCGAACTTTAGCTCGTCGATGACCTCTCCCTCCGGCGTTGTGAGGACACACTCGACACTGTCTCCTGGGGCAACTGGGCCGACGCCCGAAGGCGTACCCGTGAGAAGTAGGTCACCCTCCTATACAGCACACGCACAACGCGGGGGTGAACACCGAACATAAGCGCCCAAATCACTGGAATATGCGAATCAGGAAACTCAGAAACGCACCTCGAGGGCCATGATGGACGAGACGTGTTCAATGAGTCGAGGAATGCGGAAGATCATGTCGGCGGTCGTGCCATTCTGCTTGAAGGCGCCGTTGATCTACGTTTCTCATGAGTCACATCTCGAAAGGCATGTTAAGGGTGTATAAGGAGATGCGCAAAA
This sequence comes from Coniophora puteana RWD-64-598 SS2, assembly GCF_000271625.1. NCBI lineage: Eukaryota > Fungi > Basidiomycota > Agaricomycetes > Boletales > Coniophoraceae > Coniophora > Coniophora puteana. The sequence continues at coordinate 361,065 of NW_006913054.1, forward strand.
ATGGAAGGACAGAGGAAGATAGGGTCAACGGCTCACCTTGAGCGATAGGCGGAGATCGTGAGGGTCCTTGATGAGAGTTTTGGGCTTGAACTGACTAGATAAGGCAGATGCTCAGTCAGTACTGAAGATGGAAGTGGAAGTATTAGCAAAAGAACTGCGCGACCTGACGCAGCAAGGACTCTCTGTTGACATATGAAGTACACGCGTTTATCACGCGTATACTATAACCAAAAACCAGGCAAAGCGCAGCTGCTCATAAGAGGGAAGAGAAATATACCCAATAGGCGTGAATGTGTCAAAGCCCTTTGCGGCAGTCCACGGAAGCCCCTTCTTCTTGACTGCGTCCTGAACATTACGCGCCGTCATGTCAACAGCAAGAGCTACGCGTCATAACACCTCAGCACGTTCCAGAAAGTTAAGACATGAGGTAGTGGGTCCAGGGAGCAAAGTACGGTCAGTGTTTGGTGCGTAAAGTGGACCAATGGGACGCACCATAACCAGCGATGTACTGCTCCGCGTCTGCCTGCAAAATGTCCCTTCCATTCTTTCCAATCACAACGCCAAGCTCAACTTTGCACGCATATATCCACTTGAGCATGCGTTCGTAGTAAGTAGAGAGCTATGACATACCTTCATGGTGCGCAAGAACGCCGCGTGGAATCTCGACTGGGCTACCCGACGGCACGTAGGACGACGTGGGCTTGAGGAAGAAGAAAGGCTCCTTAGGCGCCGTGTTGTTGAGCTCCTTGACATGCTCCATGTAGTTGCGACCTATGGCGACAATCTGGTTGGAGGTATTGAGTGGTACTGACAACTGGTTGACCTTGGGGAGCGCAAGCGTTGAAGGGTAGCAAAGGGGTGTACTTACCTTCTTGCCATTGCGCACGAATGAGGATGCAGTCGACATGGTGGTTTTGAGGTGACTTGGGAGGTCAAGAAAGCTGCGGACTGATAGAGGTTGTCCGTCAACGTCCGACGCAGCGCGGGGACGGAGCGGTCAGCGGACACGGCGCGGCGGTCCGTGGGGGACATCGGATAAAGTTCGGATTTGGTTTTCGGGCAACAGTTACGCGTCGTTTTTTGGGCCTTGTTCCAACTCCAACGTCATCATTTCAGGCTTGAATCCAAGTGCATACCATCGTTCGTCAACGAAGGTGCGCCATTCATCGTGAGCAAACGCACACGCCGAGATCTAATGTCGAGTAAAGCATGTTGAAAGAATGGATGCCCTCCAGTCATTTGCAAGCGACAGACTGTCAACATCTCTGCTCCCAGATCGACCGTGAAATTGATGCACATTATGAAGCAATTCAGGAGCTTCGTACTCGTCGCAATGCCCTCTTAAAGATCTGCTGTCTTCCTCCAGAGGTCTTGACCGAGATTTTCATCTACGTCACGCCTATCCTTTGTGATACCGCACGCGACCTTCTCAACATTACACACGTCTGCCACCACTGGCGCGAGATAGCCCTCGCATTTCCTCAGCTTTGGTCAACTATCAAGATGGATCGCAAGAATACGCCTCGAATACGTTCGTTGATGCTGGAGCGGGCAAAGAATGCCCCACTGACCTTCGCACTAAACGATTCATCCCTTTACGAGCCTCGACCCACCCTCTTTGAAGAACTTTCCCAACAGATCCCTCGCACTCGCTCTCTATCTTTGAGGATGTACGGCATACAGACGCCTGACGTTGTCTCCGCCATCAATCGCATCGTCTCAAACGCTACTCTCTTAGAGCACTTCCGGCTTTGCGAATCGCGAGGTGTCCAAACTGCAATGCTTCTGCCTAGGGAGTTCCTAGGGAATGCACTTAGATTGCGCAGTTTGACCCTTACAGCATGCGTTCCGCCTTGGGACTCGCCCATCTTCCGAGGTCTCACTCATCTCAACCTCTCATCCTTGTACCAGTTGTCGCCTACACCAGATGAGTTCTGGGCTATCTTGCGCGGATCGCCCGCCCTCGAAGACCTTTGTCTCAATGACGTCCTCGGAAAATTTACGTCCGCACCATCATCGTGGAGCTCTATTCCTGATAGCTACATTGATCTTCCTAGGGCTCATCACGTTTCCATCCAAGCGAAAAGCTTTGTTTCCTATGCACAGCTTATCGCGCGAATCCGCATTCCTGCCCACGCACACCTTGACCTGCATCTCGATCTCTACGAAGATGACGCACCAAACAACCTCGCCATGTTTCCCTCAACATTATTCGAATCAATCCGCGCTCATGAGGAGCCTGGGTATACCATCTCTCTTAACCTTTGGCCTCTTTGTTTGGTGATATACAGGGAGCGTTTTCAACAACCAGAATATTGCGACCGTCGAATGGGCCTCAGTTGCGGGAGACGGATCACAGCGCATTGCTTTTCTCAAGCCTCCATCGATCCTTTCAGCTCCTTTTGCACCTCCGCACCCTTGGTGTCTGTTCATACATTGGTACTCAGTGCACGATATCACAAAGAGGAGATCCCCTGGAGCACCGTGCTTGCATCTCTTCCTCGTCTTCGTTTTCTTGATGTGAAAATCGAGCGACCGACGTACCTGTCACTGACAGATGCTTTGACCCCCCGTGCAGAACAGATCCTCGTGTCTGGTCTCAGCGAGCTCCGCCTATCATCGGCTTCGGAAGCCCTCCCTCATGGTGATATCCAAAGATTGATCGACGTCTTGAACAGACGCATACGGGCTGGAGTTCGCATTGATACGCTCAGTTGCGCGGACATTCTGATATTTGGCTCAGAGTTGGAGCAGCTGATGCGTATGGTACGGAACGTAAAAGCGACCGGGAGGCTTCTCAAAAAGAAAAGATCATTCTTGGAAAGCCTGGCTCATCTGTCAAGTAGCAACGAGAGTGATGCATAGGGGGCACGACCAATAGGTATGTGTCCTCGACTAATATTCATTATGCTACCTAATCTATTATACCCCCAGTGGGTTAACTCATATGTTGATTGTTCGAGTTGTTTCCCAAATTATACGCAATTTTGCGCGACAAAATGTTATCCTCGAGTAATTTGAAGCCTCGAAGCCTCGAGCCTTTGCGCCCTCCTTAGAAACTTCCAGCACTTGGATCTCTACAGCCGTGACAAAGTGTTTTCATCGAATCCCGGATTTCTGGGTACTATGCGACAAGGGAAAGGTTGCGGATACCTGCAAGTGTTGATAATTGTTTCAAAAATAGGACTTGTCCACGTATGGCGATCCACTCACGACGTTGTCCCAGACGCCCACGCGGGTTCGAAGTCTATGTCTCTCCCCTGTTCATCCTTGACCTTTTCGAAGCGGAACGCAGTGATCATGGAGGCAACGGCTGCCCAAATTGATGCATCCGCGAAATGGTTTCCGGGGCAGACACGCCTACCAAAGCCAAAAGCGAAGTCCACTCTTTCGTCTGTCAAAGTTCCTTCGTCGGTAAGAAACCGCTCTGGGATGAACTCGCTTGCTCGAGGGAAGCGCGCCTCGTCATGGGTCAATGCCCTAGAGAGAGATATACACGTAAGTATGATCAATATGTCACAGAGGGCTAGATGGCGTGACTGACCACACGTTTACAATGATAATCGTGCCTGAAAATATGCTATTCAAGGAGATTTAAGCCGAATATCTCTTTAAGCTCACCTTTGGGTATCAAATCGTCTCCGTAGATATCATCTTCGGTTGCGGTATGAGGGATTCCTGTTCGGTTGAATGTAAGCCTCTTGAAATGACACACTCGGATGATATACCCATGGGGACGACTGGATACCAGCGCAGTGTCTCGCGTATAACAGCGTCCACATAGGGGAGGGCCTGACGATCATCAAAAGTAGGGATGCGACCAATGCCGCAGACGCTCATGATTTCTGCGTAGGCGCGCTCCTGCACTTTTGGGTGAAGTACCATCGCCAATACGAAGACGAACAGCGTCGAGAAGGTCTGCGGATATGGTCACGGATCGAATCCGACTCAGTCTACTGAAGGTGCCTGCATAAGAAATACTGACCGTTTCTGCTCCCGCTACGGGTGGATGTTATCAGTCAAGTGGTCAAAAACAAATGGATGTGAAAATTGCTCCTCACCAGAGAATGCAGAAAGGCACACATCTTGAGCTAATTGCTGATCGCTAGCCCAGGGTGCGTTGACGGAAATCTGCGACTGACGAGATACTCCCGAGTAACCTAAACTTGGGACCGAAGATTCGGATTCCTATACAGATAAGTTATTTGACGAAGTTTGTGGATCACTTAGTGTAGGAAGTACGAACGATAGTCTCTTTAAGACAGAGAAATGGCCCATGGGAAAGCTCTCCTATACTTTTTCGACAGCTTGCTGCGTTGAAACTTCCACCGGGTAACCACGACGGGATGTATTTAACTAGACATTTGTCAGTTGCACTACAATAGGAGGCCCCGGGTCGCTTACCAAACGGTAATAACCCCACTAACAGGGCCTTCTCTGGTGAAACGGCCTGAATGATGACCTCAAGTGTGTGTGTCATTTTCTCGACGAGCCGGTCTTTGATGGGGCGAGCTTGATACCCATATGCGGCCGACAGTATAACCGACGACGCGAACCTGCCTTGCATCAACATTGAATAGACATTCAAGTGAGATCAACTGCTCAAGCGCTCACGTTTGTATGTGTTCGCGATAGTTCTCGGGTGAGTCAGTAATGCTGGCGATGAGCTGATGAGCCTTGCGCAACTGCATGTCACGGTACCCCCGCGCTGCGTCCACGCGAAAGTGTCGATGAAGTAGACGTCGATGAGCGCGCCATTTATCAGTGGGATCTATCATAACCGTATGATAGTCCAAACCGTAACTGCAACAGCAGAAGCGTTAGCGTCAGTTGTTATTTCAGGAGGATAATATTGCAGATACTGCGTACGGCTCAGCTGTGGGGTACGGCATCCTCCCCGAATACTTGATAGAGCGGGTGTCGAGAAGCTCGCGAGCTATTGCCTCGTCGCTGATCACGACAATATCGAGTCCAAATATAGTAGTGAGAAATATCTTGCCTGGAAACCATGTCAATTCCACTCCGCGAAATGGCAGATTGATATACGTACCAAAAGTCTTGCTCCATTTTGCGTAGCTTAGCCAAGGAGCATTCATGTCGATACCTGCTACGTTTCCTAGAAGAGGCCAGGGCCTTGGCCCGGAGATGGTACAGCGCCTTCCTCTGGGGCGTAGAATGGAGTGCACCAAGATAGTACCCGCGACCACTGAGGCGAGTAGAATGGCTGTTGAGGGGACGCGCTCTAAATTGATAGGTATGGTCATAGCTAATGAGAAGAGAAGAAGGGAATTCCCCTACAAAATGCTACAGCTTTTAAGTGTCGAGACGGCGTATTATTTATTCATAAGCCGACGAGCAACGACTCTACGACGTGGGAACAAGGCTATGGTCCATCCGCGCGATCCGTGCGATTCGGAACGCGTGCTGTCAGTGGCGCATCCTTGCTGTAATGTAGCCGGTGAGCAGACAATCGTTTTGAGACATAGCATTGGCGTTCTCAGGTTGAAAACAAGATATAGCTAGGCCGCACCAACATCAATTTCGATCATTCACCCCGATGGAAGAGAATCGCTCAGCTGGAACCCCGTGCCCCCGGTTTCATGACCCTCATAGACGCCCTTCCACGCCCATGGCACGCTACGATCATATTCCACCTCCGCACTGGCCACGTCCAACTCAACAAACACATGTCCCGCATTGATCCAACCATCTTCCCGCTGTGCGCAGCCTGCGACACAGCTACAGAGTCTGTCCATCACTTCTTGGCGACATGCACAGCCTACCGCGCCCCCCGCAAACGCCTCCAGGTGGCGATAAAGTCACGTCGCGCCCTCGACGTGAACCGCCTCCTCCAGGGCCCTGGCCTAGTACGACCGCTCCTTTGCTATATCAACGAGACCACCCGCTTCGAGTCGATCCTTGGGAGCCTCTACCCACCCACCCACCCCGCTGCTTACTCCTCTTCGTGTCCATTGCAACCAGAAAGGTGAGGAGACGATCGCAGGCGATTTCAAGCGCAACCCATCTTTAACATTTGCGACATTATCATCTTCGCCTTCTAACTGATGTCCCTCTGAGCTTCCTGGAACAAGTCGACATCAGGGTGGCAGCTCCGCGGAGGTCAAGCTACCTTGTTCATTGATGTGGCGTTCTGTTGGAGTGAATATTATCCGTGTGATCTCTTCTAGCCTTGGTTTCATACTGGGAAAGGGCATCAAACACGAGTAGACATATTGCCTGTCGATATCTGCCATAAAGCCCAGAGCCATACATCATATACAAATACTGAACACTAACGTCAAAGCGGGAGACATACCACAGCCACAAACCCAAAATTTTACAATGCCAAGCCAGGCATAACCTTGAATATACGAGTGATCGACTCCAAGGGGAACCGAAGGCACATTCAGGAGTACTGGGTCGATTCTGTGTCCTCTCCGCACCCTGCTTCACCTCATGCATGCGCTCTAGAGCTCATTCGGTATCAACTTCGCGAGCGCGTCTACGTCTCTGTATTGTTTCACGTAATAGTAGAAACAATGACCTGGCGACATAGTAAAATGCGTGGGTGGAGCTGTTTGAGAAGCTGGATGACACGGACGGAGAAAAGGAGGGATAGAGGTTATGGTTTATGAAGCTGTATGTGCTCAGGAATAAGACGTCTGAGGCGACATGGTCGACTGAGGTGTTGCATTATATTGTATGCGAGGTCCATTCAATTTTGTTCAAACGGAAACTTCAGGACATTGATTCAGCTGCCGCCGTGTCGGGACGAAATCAAGCCCTGTTTATACCTCCTACCGTGTTTTAAGTTGTTGATACGATAAACCTGGATAGTCATTGATAGTAGTACTACGTCTAACACTAGCATTAGATCTATAACAATGTGCAGATTTTGGATCGCTAGAGCTACAACAAAGTGTTTACATCTATTCCCGTATTTCTGGGTACAATGCGGCAGGGAAAAGGTAGTGGATACCTGCCAGCGTCGAGAGTCATTCAAAAAGAATTCGCACTTAGGGAAGGGTTATTGAACTCACGATGCTGCACCAGATGCCCACTCAGGTTGGAAGTCGATATCTTTTCCCTGTTCATCTCTCGACTTTTCAAACCGGAGTGTGGCTAGCATAGAGACAACGGCTGCCCAAAGTGATGCATCTGCGAAATGGTTTCCGGGGCAGACACGACGACCAAATCCAAACGAGAACTCGACTCTTTCATCTGTCAAGGTACCTTCGTCTGTGAGAAAACGTTCCGGGATGAATTCGTTTGCTCTGGGGAACCGTTCCTCGTCGCGAGTCAAAGCCCTAAGCGAGCAAACTGGTGAGTAGTGCGCCACGGAGAACTAGCTAAAGTGACTGACCATACGTTTACAGTGACGATTGTGCCTGGAGCATTCTTAGCTGGTCTCCTGCATTCCGGCCAACCTTAACGCACCTTTAGGTATAAAATCTTCTCCGTAAACATCATCCTCGGTAGTGATGTGAGGGATTCCTAGTATGCACAGTTTACCAAATATCAGCATTACAGGAGACTTCATAACATCAATATGCTTACCGAGAGGAATGACTGGATACCAACGCATCGTCTCGCGTATGATGGCATCCACATATGGAAGAGCTGGACGGTCATCAAATGTAGGCATGTGTTTAGCGCCGCAGACGTTGATGATCTCTGCATGGGCGCGTGCTTGCACTTCTGGGTGAAGTACCATCGCTAGAATAAAAGTGAGCAGCGTCGACGATGTCTATATGTGCGAATGAAAGCAATGTCAACGTAATGAACGCGTCTGACAGAGAAATCTCACCGTTTCTGCTCCAGCTATGATGTAATGGTAATGTCAAGGTGACTGTGGCTACGCATGGGCGAAGGTTTTGCCTCACCTGCAAACGCAGAAAAACAAACGTCTTTTACCAGGGACTGGCTGGCGGTCTAAATCGCGTTGTTCTGACGAGATACGCCCGAGTACCCTACGCTTGGCACCGAAGATTCGGGTTCCTAAAGCTGGAGATGAGTAACGCATCATGCAGTTCTGGTCGTCAAAAAACGCGAACAATAGTTTCTTTGAGATAGAGAAATGGCTCTTGGGAAAGTTTTCCGATATTATCTCGACATGCCGCCGCATTCAGGTTTCCACCAGGCAGCCACGATGGGATGTATTTGACTAAACTATCTGTCAGTGGTTTTTCTATCGTAGACCCTGTGTTACTCACCAAATGGCATCAAGCCAACCAGCAACGCCTTCTCTACCGCAGCCGCCTGAAGAATTACCTCAAGTACATGGGTCATCTTCTCGACAAGCTGGTCTTTGATAGGAAGAGCCTGATACCCATACGTGGCTGCCATGATGACCGAAGAAGCGAACCTGCTATGCATTAATACCGGGTGGTTAAAATAGACAGACAAAGGCTCACGTTTGTATATGTTCACGGTGATTGTCCGGGGACTCTAGGATGTTGGTAACAAGCTGGTGCGCCTTGCGTAGCTGCATATCACGATACTTCCGAGCTGCGTCCACACGAAAGTGTTGATGGAACAAACGCCGGTGAGCGCGCCATTAATCGGTATAGCCCATTACAGCCGTATGAAAATCGAAACCGTAACTACCCCGGCAACGGCATTAGCAGATTAAACTAATAAAGAGGCCAATGCGTGCACGTACGGCTTGGCTGTCGGGTACGACAGTCTCCCTGAGTACTTGCTAGAACGAACGTCGAGAAGTTCGCGCGCTATTGCCTCATCGCTGATGACGACGATATCAAGTCCGAATGCGGTGGTGAGGAAGATCTTGCCTAGTGACCGTGTTATATCCGATTTCACTCGTCAGGAATCAAAGGACGTACCAAACTCCTTGGTCAAGTTCATGTAGCTTAGCCAAGGTGCGTTCATGTTGATTCCTACAATGTTCCCGAGCAAAGGCCATGGTTTAGGTCCAGAGATGGTACAGCCCCTTCCTCTGGGACGTCGTAGAGAGGACAATATGAACATCCCACCAACCACTGAAGCGAGTAAAATGGCTGTTGAGAGCCTGTGCTCTCCGATGATAGTAGTGATCATAGCTAATGAGAAGCGAGAAGCGAGAGGATTCTCATACACCACAGTATTTAAGTGCCAGGTGGCGTATCACGGATTCATTAGCCGACGTTCATAATCTTTTACGACGCGGGAACAACGTTACGGTCCACCCTTGTGACGAGTGAGTCGGAACGTGTGCTGTCAGTCGCGCCTACTACTCGTCATGGAGCCAGTTCACCGGGAACGACATCAACTATTTATTCCGCTCGCAAAGAATGTGGATCTCTGACTTGAGCTAGCTTGGAATAGATGGATTCCGTGAATGGTGTTCTTAGGCGTTGTAGGAATATGTCCGAGATCGTGATGTTGTGCATGAGCCTGAGCCTGTTGTGGCATGCGGCCTGCATGAGTGAGCCACTGGCAGCTCCGTGAAACGTTGGCTACCCTGATCGCCTAATAAAGATGCGGTGTTCTGCGGAAGCGAACATCACCCCGTCATCTCCTACAGCTTGGATTCATATTTGAAATTTCGAAAAAGGCGCATATCTTAAACCATCGTGAAATATTGACGACAAAAAATGTTTCAACGGACACAGGTCGCACGAACCAACTTGAATACTTCAGTATTTTCACTGCGTATGAATCCAACCCAAACTGAAGCTGTGTAATGATATAAAAGCACTTTGTCCGTGTTAACTTCAGCCTAGTGGTTAGTTTGCTTCGAGGGGAGTTCACTTGCACTTTTAGCAGCCGGCCTGTAAGATGTACGCCAATGTCCCCGTATCTCTCCAGTTCTCAATGCATTCCAACGTTTATTGTTTTACGATGGTGGAGTCTGACAACATGGGCGAGTAAAATACTGTTTGACAGTTCAACGTTGAAGGGTACTGCCAAGCGTCGCGGAGCCAGATTCCTGTTACGACCGGAATCCAACTTCTCGCCATTCTACTTTTCCGCAAATTTTGGTGTGACAGCCCCAGGGCTGAACACAGATTGTGGCCGAACTCACTGTCAGAATCTCGGCGTCCTTGTGGTGCAGCTGTCCGAATCCAAATCTCCCTAGCCAGATATAAAAGCTGGCGCACCTAGTTCAATAACGACCGAAAACATCACAGCACACAGGGCACAATGGTCGCCAACGCAGAGACGTATATCCTCCCGAACACGCTGGATAGCTGGCCGTGGAAGCGTCCGATCAATCCCTACTATGCGAAGGTGAAGGCGGAGGCGACGGCGTGGATGCATGCTTTGCAGCCGTTCAAGAATCCCAAGTCTCAGGCCGCGTTCGACAAGGGCGAGTTCTGTGAGTCCGGGCCGAGATCTCGTGTTCCTCAGGCTGACCCTAGTGTGCTGTAGGCCTCGTCGCAGCACTGGCGTACCCTCAGATAAATGAAGGTGAGCTACTGTCTTTCGAAGGCTTATATACGGGTTTGAACGATTGACATACCGCCGCTTCTAAGCGACTTACGTACCGGGTGCGAGCTGATGTTCTTCTTTTTCATCATCGACGAGTATACGGACGTCGAGGACGGTAAAGTGACACGCGAGATGATCGGCATCGTGCGCGACGCTCTGGAGCACCCATGTGACCCTCGGCCGGAGGGCGAGGTTGTCCTCGGAGAGATGACGCGCCAGTGAGTCGAATGCACTCTTCGTTAATGGATCGCTGGGTGCGCATGCTAATCACGGCATACCATTCGCGCCAGGTTCTGGGAGCGAGCGTCCCAGCTAGCAACGCCCAGCGCTCAGCACCACTTCATGTTCCAGATACAGCGGTATCTCCAAGCCGTGGTCGACCAAGCCGACGACCGGGATGCCGGACGCTGCCGTTCGGTCAAGGACTACCTCACCGTCAGACGCCCCGGATGTGGCGTCGACGCGAACCAGCTGCCCTACGAGGCGGCGCTCGACATCCCTGACGACGTATACTTCCACGCTCAGATCGAAGAGCTGAGATTGCACGCTACAGATATGTCGCTCATCGACAATGTAAGCAAACCGTCAGCTCTGCGCAATCGGTCTGAGCAAACTCACTAAGCATTTGTTGTTTTGGGGCTGAATTTCAGGATATGTTCTCCTACAACCGCGAGCAGTCGACCGGAGACGAGAACCATAACCTCATCACCGTGATCATGCACGAGCGCGGCTGCAGCCTGAACGAAGCGTTCCAGATAGCAGCCGGGTTGCACATGGATGCGCAGAGGGCATTCCAAGAGAAGATGAAGAGCTTGCCGTCGTGGGGGCCCGAGATTGACCGGGCCGTTGGCGAGTATGTCGAAGGGATGGCGGTCTGGACGCGGGGACACAATCAGTGGAGCTACGAATGCGGGCGGTATTTTGGCAGCAGGGGCTTGGAGATTCAGCAGACGGAGGTTGTTCCGCTTCTTCCCAAGGTTAACAAGTCAGGGCGTCCGAAGGGAGACCAGGTTGTGGTGGATGACATACCTCTCTGAAGCACAGTAGTGAGACGGTTTTCTTGAGCAAGTAAAGTGAGACGTTAGAACAGCGAAGTCCAAATGCGACAGGATGAATATACGTTTTACCCGGTCGAGAGCGGTGAGGTTACAATCGATCGTTCGGGAGATCGAATGCAAGTAATACATTACGCTATATGTGTAGACCGCTTTTTCCGAATAGCTAGCAGAGGTGGAGAGGGCTGATAGTCACGGTCATTGACGCGTTTAGGGTATATCTTGCTTTGTTTGACTTACATTAAGATGTTCACTTAAAGTACTAGGGCAGTTACTAGATAAGTGATGAGAGAACTCCAACGTTGACTACAAAGAAGGAATTACTGCACATTGTAGCGCGGCATCTTCCGAAGCCCCTGTGTATTACATGTACAATCCACACCGTCTCGCGCGCCAGCCACAACCGCGTCCGAGTCCGATAACATGACGACCCAAGCCACAGCTGCAGCGGGCTCGACGAGCGTATACGCGACGCACGCGCACGTCCAAACGCATATCAACCACCTGCTACACGCGAGCCCCGTCTATGGGCACTTCTTCGCCAACGTGTCGCTGCACAGCGCCTCGCCCGGGCGCGTGGTCGTGCACCTCCCGATCGAACGGTGCCACCTCAACTCCAAGGGCAGCCTGCACGGCGCCGTCTCCGCGACGCTCGTGGACTTTATGGGCGGGCTCGCGATCGCGGCGTACGACAGCAGAGACCACACGGGTGTGTCGACGGATATGCACGTCAGCTTTCTGGGGGGCGCGAAGGAGGGGGAGACGCTCGAGGTGGAGGGGCGGGTGGATCGGTGCGGGGGCACGTTGGCGTATACGAGTGTGGTGGTGCGGAAGTTGGATGGGGAGAAGGGGGAGGGGAGGGGGGATGTTGTGTCGATGGGGAGTCATACCAAGTTTGTGAAGCAGAGGTGATGTGATACCAGGCTTGTAAGTTATGACTCCAGGGATTTGTTGGTGGTTTGCTCGGAGATGCTGAATAGAAGGCGTACTTATTCGCGATTTTATGCACAATAACCGTCAAGCCATGTATCCTGCGAGTATGGACGCGCCAATAATGGTGGTTTGTGGGATCTCCTTTGTACACTCGAATCCTCGCACACCGATAGGCCAATCCGCCATGCGCTGCTGTTGAGATAAGGTGCTGGACATATTTGATTCCGTGGGTTGTGGCAGCGGGAAGAAGCTGATAAGCCCCAGTGGAAACGTGCTGTGCTCAGATGGGTGGGAATCCGGGCGGATTGGTGAATCGAAGCATATCTCGTGGTGCTTCTTTGATGCACCGATACACACCAATGCGAACCGATGGCTGGACTGTTCACCGATTTTTTGGTGTCAATTCATGACGCCCATTGGCTCGGATCCGGGCACATCGGTTCGTATTGGTGCACGCATTCACGAGTACGTGAACTCAATTTAAATACCTAATTGATATGATAGAATACGACTCAATTCGGTTTATTCCGTCCATAGCGAAAATTCCAAAGCAGCTTGAGATTATCTATTAAAGGCTACTAAATATACATGCTGGCTATCTTTACAAATAATGAGCAATGGCATTAGTCGGATGCGCCCGACCGCGAGCCCGTCGATGGAATGAATCACGATATGTGATGGCAGAGGTAGCAAGTACGTACCACACAGAGGACACACTTTGTGCAGTCGCTGAGCAAAGGCAAGGTAAACCGGATTGCGGGAATCGACTCACCTGAATGTTCGATCACTTCCTACTCGTGAACTCGACAATCAGAAGTAATTTCGAGTGATGCAAGTTAAAGAGGTTGACTGGAGTGGTGAATGTGGAAGAGTCATGTTGCGGCAACTAGGAAAATGTTGTAGTAGACGTACCCAAGTGCGTACGGGCGGTGTTCGGGGTGGTGAAGAGGATGGTGGTGGTGGTGGAAGGAAGGAAGGGAGAGCTACGTACGCGCTCACGAACAAGGCTGTAACGTTGTAACACGCGGGGATCAAAACTGCGGAGTTTCCTGACTGTTTTCAGAGAAGTCACAGCAAGCAGAGCCAAGCAACAGCTAACTTGAATATTACAGACCTACTGAAATGTGGTTTTACGGGGGCATTGAAATTGCCTATTTAGCGGACAAACACATAACTACTGCAAGGATATCACATTTAAATTCACTGTCCGAGCCAATCAGGACCTCTGCATGACGATTTGTGTCGGTTTCAGGACTTATAAAGACTTGGCATTTCACGAAGCAAACGCCGCGGCAATACTTCCTTTCACCAGGACCGCTGCTGAGAATATTCCATTCATGAAAAAGACGATTGATGAAGCAATAGCAGGAAGTCCGGGCCCGTATCTAGTTCCCTGAGTGCCATATGCGTCGAACTTTTTGGTATTCTAATCGCGTCAATGTCACATGCACTGGCTTTCACCAATATGCCCGCATCTTATTGATGAAAAATCAAAGATGTACCCTACTATGCTTCGATTCACCAATCCGCCCGGATTCCCACCCATCTGAGCACAGCACGTTTCCACTGGGGATAAGCGTCGGTGCGTCATGGGGCTGTCAACTGTGAACCAATCCCTATCTTTGCGAACGGATCAATATGGAAGATGGAACGCCCAGGGCGTTATCGCGATTCACGAGGGTGGATGGTTATAAGGACAGTGCGGAGATATAGCAGCGACCGACCAGCTTGCTTTCCCCCCGCTCCCTTCCCCGCATCCATGGCCCAGATCTCCTCACCAGCTTCCCAGTGTCCCTTTGCCCCGAACATCTCTCTTTTCCTCTTGCACCCTCCAAAGTTCGAGTGAAACTTGTGGGCGATGTCAAGTCGTTTGGAACGTTCATTTTCCCAGTTTCGTGGACCGAGAAGGACGGAATCCGTGTTGGCGGACCGGTGGCCGAGGGACATGGCCAAAGGTGGCAGTTGTCGAGCCGGGATTGACAGAGGCAATGGAGCAAGCGTTCGGAGATCATCGGAGATACCAAATATAGCAAGTCCGAAATATGAAAGTGGCTGGCACGAGTCATGGCTTTGCGCCAGGGACAAAAATCTCATGCGAGGCCATAAACTTTCTGTCGTCCGCCTTCTCTCCTCCACTCCACTTACTGGGCTCTGACTCACTCCTCCTCGTTCCAGAGGCACACTCTTTTCACGGCAAAACGAGCATAAAACAACAGTAGTCCTTGTCTCTGTTCCTCGCAAAACGGTCAACATGCCGCTCTCCCCCGCCATCCATATGAGAGGTGCCAAGTCCTCCCTCGCTGTCGCCACCGTCTCTGGTGTGCGCTCGAGGTCCACCGTCGCAGGCTCGTCCATTATTGACGCAAAGTCAAGAGTACGCGAACATGCTCGCAACATCAGCAGGTCCTCTGCTCGCGAGGCCAACGCCGTACCCCAGTATGCCCTCATCAGCCATGCGCTGATCCCCATCACTGACTCATTCATCTCGTTCCAGAGAGCCGCGTCCAACGCCCGCACCAGGTTTCCAGCAGGTCCCCAGCCGGAATAACCTCCCCTTCCATCCCCCAGGCGGCGCCGTCGACATCAAAGCCAACCCGACGCTTGACCACTCCTTCGTCGGCCTGTCCGGTGGCCAGATATTCCACGAGATGATGCTCCGCCACGGTGTCAAGCACGTCTTCGGTTACCCAGGCGGAGCCATTCTCCCCGTGTTCGACGCTATCTACAACTCGCCCCACTTCGACTTCGTCCTCCCGCGGCACGAGCAGGGTGCCGGCCATATGGCCGAGGGCTACGCCCGCGTCTCGGGCAAGCCTGGTGTCGTCCTTGTCACCTCCGGGCCGGGCGCGACAAACGTGGTGACGCCGATGCAGGACGCGCTCTCGGACGGCGTGCCGCTCGTCGTGTTCTGCGGGCAGGTCGCGACGAGCGCGATCGGCAGCGACGCCTTCCAGGAGGCGGATATCATCGGCATCTCGCGCTCGTGCACCAAGTGGAATGTGATGGTCAAGGACATCGCCGAGCTCCCGCGCCGCATCAACGAGGCGTTCAAGATCGCCACCTCCGGCCGCCCCGGCCCCGTCCTCGTGGACCTGCCCAAGGACGTTACCGCGGGCATCCTGCGCACGCCGCTGTCATACAAGGCCACTATCCCGGGCAGCCAGGAGTTCCCGACGAACCCGCTCACGCAGAGCCCCGCGGACATGCTCGCGATTCAGAAGGCCGCGGACATGCTCAATGGCGCGCAGAAGCCCATCATCTACGCCGGCAACGGCGTGCTCTCGTCCGACCTCGGCCCGAAGCTGCTCGCGGAGCTCGCCGCGCGGGGCAATATCCCGGTGACGACCACTCTCCAGGGCCTGGGTGCGTTCGACGAGGAGGACGAGCGCAGTCTGCATATGCTTGGCATGCACGGGAGTGCGTACGCGAACCTCGCGATGCAGAACGCGGACGTTATTATCGCGCTCGGCGCGCGGTTCGACGATCGCGTGACGGGCAAGGTCGACACGTTCGCGCCTGCTGCCCGTGCTGCTGCGCTGCAGGGCCGTGGCGGGATCATCCACTTTGAGATCCAGCCGAAGAACGTGAACAAGGTCGTCAATGCGCAGGTGCCTGTCCTGGGCGACGTCGTCACGAACCTGGCGGCGCTCGTGCCGCTCGTCAAGGGCGCGCCGCGCGAGGCGTGGTTCAAGGATATCAAGAAGTGGAAGAAAGATTATCCGTTTACGTATCTTAAGAGCGGCGAGGCGAAGCAGAGCGGGCGGATCAAGCCGCAGGAGGTGATTGAGGAGCTTGATAGACAGGTCAAGGGCAAGAAGGACGATGTTGTGATTACGACGGGTGTTGGGCAGCATCAGATGTGGGCTGCGCAGCATTACCGGTGGACGGCGCCGCGCTCGATGGTCACCTCGGGCGGGCTTGGGGTGCGTTCTTCTCCCTCCCTTTTTCGTCGCGACTCCTGCTAACGCGTATATTCATTTTGTTCAGACGATGGGCTTTGGCCTCCCCTCCGCCATCGGCGCGAAAGTCGCAGCACCGCACAAGACCGTGATCGACATCGACGGCGACGCCTCGTTCTCGATGACCGCGATGGAGCTCGCGACGGCGTCGGCGCACAACATCGGCGTGAAGGTGCTCGTGCTGAACAACGAGTTCCAGGGGATGGTGCTGCAGTGGCAGGACCTGTTCTACGACGCGCGCTACTCGCACACGCGCATGGTGAACCCGGACTTTGGGATGCTCGCGCGCGCGATGGGCGTGCACGCGATCAGGGTCGAGACGGCGGAGGAGCTGCCTGCGAAGATGCGGGAGTTTTTGGAGTGGGATGGGAGTCGGCCGGTGTTGATGGAGTGTTTGGTGGAGACGAATGAGCATGTGTATCCTATGGTGCGTTCTTCCCTTTTTCCTCTTGGGCGGAGAGAGGAAGGATGCTGATGGATGTGTTGTGCGATGATTATTAGGTCCCGGCTGGGAAGGCGCTGCACGAGCAGGTTCTGCACCCGATGCTGCGTGCGCCCGCAAAAGCTCAGTCATGAGCACGGTCTCCATTGCCTCTTTCCATTATTCCGCACTGATTTACTTACTTACATATATCGCTTTCGCCGGGTTTTCCGTTCTTCATCGCTTATTTTTCCATCGTGCGCGGGGTGGGGCGGGGAGTTTTGCATGATCTACTTAATAGACGGACGGGGGATGCAATGCGGCCTGACGGTTTTACTGCATGGCCGAACTAAAATGCTTTTGCCCTTTACACAATGTAACTATATTGCGCATATACACAGTTTCTTCATCTAACTGTCGGGGGCTCAACAAACGCCTTACCTCGAGAAGCTAACCTCACTATGGGCTGCGCATCACCCCATGTAAGTGAGAGAAAGGCAAATGTGCAAATTGTGGGAAGTACCTTGCCACGCATCAGGCCTCAGGCTCAGGTCCAGCTGGATCCCATTCTGGGTTGTTTGAAGTCCATACAAGATGCGGGCGGCGCCAGTGTTCGATCCGAGTCCACTCCGAGGATGTCCCAAACGACTGCTTTCATCCTATACACTCCGTGCCTGCGGGCTCGTGAAGCGTTATGACACCTACCTATGGACATTGCTCCAACTTTGCGTCAGTCAGGCTGGTCATCGTTACTAGAGTGTGAGAGACCATCCAGTTCACGAGGCTTTGGATGGGTCAAACGGCTATAATAAGACAAGACTATCTTCTGGGGTCTCTAAGGGCCTAGCTAGCACGGGAGACTATTATAAACGTCTGACAGATAAACTAGTTGGCTTGTCTTAGCGCCGTAGAGATTGTATAATCCGGGCTCGGGTGACTTTAAGTGAATTGCCCGTTGTGCGACTTCCGGCTGGAGACAAGAGGTAATCGACTAATCCGTCAGGCATTATCTTCGCTGTTATGAGAATTCCCGTTTACTGATGCGTCAAGAGCTGACAGTGGCTGCAAAAATTCTGCAGTACTGATTGTGCCTCTATCCATGCTGGACACTCCATTTGACTGACTTAATTGGTTCTGGCGCATCGACAAGATCAGCCATGGTCCTAATATCGATAGCTGTGCAGTTTGTGCAACCATAGAGAGAACGTTGAGCGTGTTTCTTGTCGCGTCGCCCTAAAGCAGAAGCGTCTCCCATTGAACCCATCTTTATAACGTCACTGCGCATGTTATAGTGCTTACCACAAAAATGCTTGCTGGAATGATGATACTCATCGTGTCCAGTATTTGGCTTGCCATGGCCCTAGAGAATGCGAACATGACTCGGTCCTACGGGATGGGCTCATAGAGACAAGCTTACCACAGAAAGTATGTTAGGCCTTGTCCTACCATCAGTTTAATCAGTCCGCTTATTTCCAGTGCGGGAGTTTGTCTTCGATGTTCTCTCAAGTATAGCGCCGTACGATGGACCAACATCACAATGAGAACCAGCTCGTACGCACAAACACTTCCGTTAGCAACAACGTCGATCCAAAAAGGGGGCAGTTTTGAAGAAAGGGTTATACATGTTCGGACGCCTAATATAACACCTTCTTCGTCTGGTATCGGACATGAACTTGGCAATGAGGACTGGAGAGGTGATATTGACGCACAAGAGAAAACAAAAGGCGGCAAAAATGCTGCAACAGATACTGAAACGTTGAGCAGCTGGACAAAAGTAAAAGCAATGCCGAGGGAGACAATAATTTTCTTCGAATTGTGATAGAGTGCGCAGACTCTGGCGGACATAATTCCTGCAACCACTGAGTTATCTGATTTAATGCATGTTACACCATATTACCTTGAATAAGCAGAACCAGCAAGGCAGGGAGAGCGGTACCGTACAGTATATTAAAGATGGTGCCTGAGTCGCATGATGAGAACCAGTAAGGTATCATTAGAATATGACTTACAGCTTCGGAAGTGTTTTACCATCCATCAGCCTACTAACCAAGTACAGGAAAGGCACAGATAACACGAAGGCAAATGCGCTCACCCCTGTCAGAGCCGCAGCCATCAGTTCAATTAAAGTGTTTTAAAGCCTTCTTATATTGTTAACTTACCTTGTCTGACAGAATAACGGGAAAACAGAAGGCTGGAGAATATTTTTGATGTCAACATTTTCATGATATATTGTTGATTTGGAGGAAGCAAAACAGACCGTAAAACGCCCTGATAAATGGATATAACATAAGCAACCATGGTGTAGAGAAGTCTCCTTCATAGCCATGACGCACAGAGGGTAGAGCAAGCCAACATAACAAAGCTGAAACCAATCTGAATTTCCGTGGAAATGGGAGTTACAACGCGTTAAGCACTCACAAGTAGGTAACAATATGTGAGATGTGATCTTCCATATTGCTGAGAGAAGACAAACCAAGAAACATGGCGTAGTGTTACTGTGACAGATAAAGGTGAGGAGCATCAAGTACGCACCCATATTAGTGATATCTAGCGTGGTATACATCAGTAAGGAGACCTTATGATTGAATGAGGTATCCAGCTTACCTCTCTGTCCAGCTTGAGAACTGGAAGAATAAGAATATGAGTGTACTTGATATAAATTAGCGGTTACTAACTATAATCGTAGAATACCACTGTAAGAAGAGATACTGTAGCACAAGATTAATGTTAACAGACACGTGGCAACTACAGCAAATCCATCTACTTACCAGCGAGGTAATTGCTTATCTGGAACTCAAAAAGGTAGTTCATAAGTGCGGGAGAGTTCGAGGCAAAAGGCATGGTGAGTATTGTTCCTTGGTGTGGTGCCCATCGATGACTACTCTGAGCGACCTTTATAAACACATGCGATCAATTAGGATTCCTAATAGGCGGCCCCACGTGGTGCATTACAAGAGTTCCATTCTCCGTCGTGAGAATTTACTTGAACAGATCAGAGATTCGCAGTCCAACTTCAACTATCATATGACGGCGTATGCCACTCCCAAAATATATACCGCGCGTGTGCTATATCTCATGATTATGAGATCTCACTATGTAGACTGAACAGTCAAGGGAATTGTCACAGTGACTTGCATACGGATTAAGCCAGTAGTCTGGTTGCTCTTCACAACCACCTCTAATCTAGAGTATTCATACGTAGTGTATTGATACTAGAGAGACTGCGTGGCAACTTTTCAACGCCGGAGCAGTAATGATGATGTCTTTATTGGGGAAGCTGACTTTCATTTAATCCTCACACGACGTGGACAACGAAATTCAAACCAGATATATTGTGCTGGTCATCCAAGTTTGGTCGCCATTTGAAATCATCAAAGCAATGGAGAATGATACGAAACAAATAGCTGCGAGGCTCAGCGTTTGATAGATGAAGTTGGTAGGCTGAAAGATTAAGCAACCATGTAGATATAAATAAGGTCAACCATAAAGCTGAGCCACAGCTTTGGTGCGAAAGGGAGGCCTTTGATCGCGCTGTTTTTATCGTGGAGAAGAACACTTCATACGGGGTGCACTGACCAATACGGATGACACTCGCGTGGGACATCTAAAAGCACAGGCTGCATTGCTCTAACACTCAAAGCTACTCGGTCTGGAATGACTAGCTGATGGTTTAGGAAGAGAAAAAGTTCAGATCACTCGAAACAATACATGTGAAGCCCATCAACTTTCAGGTCAATGCAAGGCCAATGATGGACCCGGGATTCACGAGACACTGCACGCCCTCACAGGTTCCCGTTATTGAAAGAGACTCAACGATTGCATTTTTACTTTTCCTACACTTCCTCATCGTGCTGAGATTCGCAGTCCATCCTCTCCATCTCTCATAATCAAGCGGATGAATCACTTGAAAGTGTGAATGTGATAGGCATCAGTGTATGGCCTCCGACCTTCATTATGATCTTGTTTGTTCATTGGAGAATGGGCACGTAGAAACAATTGTTTGACCATCATACCCTGGATTGATCTCCACTGAGTTTACCATTCAAGTTTTTACTTATACATCAGCCTACATAGATGGTGTATTCCGGTTCGAGGGGTACAGGACGGTTATGAGGCGACTAAACAAAGAAAGACAATGTTTCTCTAGCAATGCGTCGTGATTGGCCTTTCGGAAGTGGGGAGAAAATGATACCGACACGCCAGGTGGCGACATGCAGGAGTAGAGGCTTAAACTGAATAGCCTGGAGGGTTGCAAAAGTGTTGCCGAGTAATTCAATGGAATGAAAATGCTTGATGATAGGAACGTCAGAAACGAGGTGGCTGACAACGGCACGACACTCGTCTGCAGGAAACGTGAGTGAAAGCAAACGCGAGCGATGGAGCGCCTGAGAAACTTCCTCGATGAGACATATAACCCTCATTGAAGTCTTCCCTGGGAAAGTCAACACTGAGGGCTGCTCCCTTTGACCTTGCGAGCATTAGTCGGAAGATGGGTACAGTGGTGTGTGGTCCTGTAGCTTGATTGCAGACCGGAGATAAGGATACGCGATCGCTACTTCGTGCCAGCGCTAACAGACATGGGTCGCGGCAAAAATATCACTCCCGTTGCTCGCGAACAAAGGTGAGCGAGTTTCGGATGGGAATCCACAGGCTCCTACGCAGCCGTCACTGAGAGGAGAGTAGCTTATCCTAGGGCGCGGTAGACTCAGCAGAATCCGCGATAAGTCTTTCAAGTAGCGATTGAAACTCAAGCCGTAGCTATTAATCGCCGATTGAAAGTTTTGAACCTTAAGCTTCTCGTCCTCTCAGTGACGGCTGCAAGAAAACAATTTGAAATTCAGGGTCGGATGGTGTTCCGAGCGGAATGACCCGTCGCTTAAGAGTGGACTTCAAAAAAAAGCTACACATCTCTGTTCTAATAAATAGGCGAGTATTTAATAGAGTAAATGAGGTTTTAATTGCATATCACGATCAAGACAAACCTTGGGGGTGTTGAATTCGTGAGCCTGTCATCGTGTTCACGTAATCGGCCGACGCCGAGATAAGATAATTAGACACGAGATGGGCGGATAGACCACCAGACGAGTCACAAGTCCCGGGCCAAGGCTTGGGAAAGCAGAAGCTATTTATTAGAGAATCAGAAGCTAAATACGAGTACAGGAGCTACAGAAGTACTCCTAATGTATTTACTAGTATAAAGGAAGCGAGAAATCATACCTGAGCGCGATCAGCGCATCGCACACCCTTTCTAAGCGTGAATCCCAAGAGGGGGAATGTTTCGACACAAGAAACCTTACCAGAACCTTGAAGGGACCTAGTCGTGAGATGCCGCGGGACCTTGCAGCATATACTAAGGGCGCAATCCTGCGGGAGCCTTGGCATAACCTTGACTTGACCTTGACACAAGGTTGTTGAGTCAACAGCCTTTCAACAAGGTTTCAGAATAATAGGGGCACCCATTCTTGAGACTAGAGAAACACTATTTCGCATTTAAACCTGGTTCCTAGGTGACAGTAGAAAGCCTGAGGTACAAAGAATAGCTACAAGAACACCCAGGATTGATACTAACTATGCAACAGGAGCTGCTAGTCTGGTGCATGGAATTTGTGTTCAGATACCAAACACGAAATTTCACTAAGTCCGGTGTTGCTGTTCATAAACCCAACACATCAGGAACATCGTGAGCACCTGGTCTGAGCTCCGACAACCTTGTCTTAGCTTGTACAGCCTTGTACAAGTACGAAAAGCACAACCTGACGGAAAGGCCTTCAGAAATTCCAGGAATCATACCAGAATGCGACGCGAGGCATCATCCAGGACGTCAGCCAGACAGAACAAGGCAAACAAGTCTATTAGCTATCTCGAGGTCTGTACAGGTCTATAAAAGTCTAGGTACTCGTGCGAGATAGGTCGTGATTCGTCTATAATCGAGAAAACGAGTAGAGTTAGAGTTCGAATTCCACTTCCCACTAATCCTCCGGCGCCGGGCTGCTTGAGGGCATCAAGAATCGACGTGAATTCTCGAGAGAACCAACCGCGGCTGCCGTGTTAGGAGCCACTGGCTGCTCCTCGATTGTCGAGCCCCACCTCTGCAGGAGAGGCTCCCACCGGTGGGGCTTGATGTTGTTCACGACCCTAGTATAATCGTGCGTCACCTGCTGATACTTATTCTGCGAGAATGTCTTCACATTGCCTTTGGTACCCGATCGATAGCTGTCGAATGCACGCTCAACCTGCGTGAATATATTAGACAATAGAAGCCAGTAAAGGAGACAAAAACCTTACCGCAATCATCGTAAGAACCACCGCGCCCTTCGGAGGAGGGTATCGAATGCGGGAGCCAACCATCCTGCGCATTATTAAGCTCATGATGATGTTAATTAACGGGGACTGGAGGAACCCCAATGGTTTCTACGGAACAGATGAGCGATGAGAATGAACACAAGATATGCAAATTAAATGAGCTCACATCATACCACGGATGCTCACGCGTCATTGTCTGCGTCTGATCCATCGGGGTCGGTTCCTCCCAGAAAGCAGGCCCATCCTGGTGCAACGCCCACGCGACGTGCTCTCTGATGGCTGCCGGGTTGTTAACAAATGATGGGGCAGTGTAGAAGGTGTCGACATATTCGAGGGCGAGACGCCCGATTTCAGAGCGCTTCTCGTACATGCGGTCAACGGTCTAAATATAATGATGAGAATAAGGTCCGTCTAGGCGTGATGATTAACATACCTTGTTGAAGATCTCGTCGCCAATGCAGACCCTGTAGGGAGAGCCTGGTGTAATGGTATCGATGATCTTCTGAAGGGTGATGACTGTCTCCGGGGATTTCTTGAAGACATTCCAGATGTCGCTGGAAGATGCGAAGCAAGCGTGAATGGTGGGAAGGAGCGATGTAGTCCAGTAGTCATTGATAGTGAACGCGGGCATGAGTGTGGTGGTGTTGGGCTCAGACTTGATGGCTGGAAGAGCGTCGGCAACAGGCTCGGTTTTGACAGCTTGAGCACCCATGGCCTTTGCACGGGTGGAACGAGGTTTCTGGGCTTTGGTCTTGCTAGCAGTGGGTTTTGCAGGGCCCAGCGTCTGCTTTTTGAGAGCCATCGAGAGCGTCGGCTCGTTGAGCTCCTGCGACGTGTCGCCCGATCCGGTGTCCTCGCCGCCGTTTGAGTCCGAGTCAATCTGGATGACCTGGGATCGGCATCAGCATCCATAGCACTGCAAGAGCAAATGACCTACCTCATTACACGGCAGCCAGCCGTGCTTTGTCGCCGCCGGGACCATGCGAGATCTGGGCCGAGCGCCGCCAGCGTCATCGTTGTTGAGGCCACCGACAGCTGGCGTATCCTCACAAGAAGTGCTCGAGGCAGCTGCCTGAGTACCGGTGCGCCATCCCGGCTTGAGGCCAGCTGCGAACGTAGTTGCCTTCGACACCTTCTTTCCGGTGGTCTTGCTGGTGTTCCTGCCAGCGCGTGGGTGAGAGCTGAAAGAGGCAAGTGAGTGACATGACCAGTGATAACGCGCAAACATGTGACACTTACTTTTGCGACACCGACACAGCACTCCCCTTCCCCTTCGTATCTTCCTTGGGTGGAATCAGCTACAACGATAAGGTAAGTCAAACTTGGTTAGACTGGTCACCGTGTATCTGAGCTCACCCCAGGCATGGTCCTTCTGTAGTATACAGGCTCCTCGTCGTCACTGTCCATGTACACAGCCTCTCGCCCCAAGGTCTGGGCCATGGCTGGGTTGTCGGAGTCAGGCTCCGGTGTTGGGGCATTCATCGCAGCCTCAAGCTGGTCCTCCCAGGTAAGCACCACAGCCGCGCCGTCTTCGAGCTCCTGGAGCTCATCACGTTTAGCTTCTTCGGCTATCTCCAGTGCCTGCCGCTCTCTGAGCTGCTCCAGACGCTCAAGGCGGCACCTCTCCTCCTCCTCGTGCGCCCTCACCTCCTTGGAGGTTCTTCTGGCTTGAGGAAGGTCAGGATGACCCGGGTGCTCCTGTCGCTTGCGACCGGGAAGCACACGCCGTGCTAGAGCTGCTGCAGGTGGAGGCAGGCTCTCAGTGGTGGCAGCGGCGGGAGCAGCGGAAGGAGGGAGGAGGTGCTCAGGAGCAACAGCAACAGCAGTGCTCGCTGCAAGCTGTGCCGCTGTCCTCGTACCTTGACGCTTCCGTGACTTGGACTTTGGCTTGAGGTGCGTAGTCGGCGCAGCATCACCATGAGCAATGCTCAGCTCACGCGGCCGCTTCTGGTTGGTTGGTGCTGGGAGAACTTGAGCGCTTGCTTCCAAGCCGGAAGAAGTGTTGGTGGTGGTCAACGGCAATGTGGATGTGGTGAGTGCATTGTCCTTGACGTGCCTCTTCAGCCTATCTGATGCTCGATGCCCGCCAGGCATAGTTGTTGACGAGGGCGTGGTGGAAGAAAAAGATGGGGGACGGAATGGACCTGACCAAGCTGCGGCGGTTGAAAAAGGTCAACGTGTCAGCGGTGTCTTCAACTCATTTACGTATGTGAAGGGTAAGTCAACTCGCTAAGTCCTGACACATCACCCAAGTATTTTCCTCCTTTCTTACCATCATGTCCTTGCCTCATGCGCGTGTTCCAACCTTTCCGTGCCCTCACTGCCCTCGCAAATGCCTCTCAGAGGCTGGTCTTGTTCGACACCTCAACATTCAGCACCGGAGTGTATCTGAGGACCTCCCTGACACTCCAAATGTCCCTCGCCCGAACGCTAGCTTTGTCCGGCATCCGTACTTGAACGGTACGTATAGTCCTTATGTCAGATGTGCGACCTCTCATTCTATTGTCCAGGGCGCAAAACCACTGAAACTGGCAACTTCATCTATGAAAATGATCCACCGCCGCCGCCGCCTGCTGCTCCACCACCACACACACCCGAGTCGTGGGCACCATTCCAGTCACGAGTCGAATTCGACTTCGCTTTTGAACACTACGTGAACGCCGAGTCTTCGGCTTCCGAAATCAGGCGCTCGCTTGATTTTTGGAATGCCGTGCTTGCTCCATATGGTGCCACAGCGCCTTGGAGAAACGAACAAGAACTCTACAAGACTGTCGATGCCATCCCTAATGGAGGCATCCCCTGGAAGTTATACAAGATCCGATACCATGGCCCCCTCCCTCCGTCACCTCCAAAGTGGATGACAGAAACGTACGAACTTTGCGCCAGGGACACGCGCTCTGTCCTCCATCAGCAACTTGCGACACTGGACTTCAAGGACAAGATCGACTATTCACCGTATCGTCACTTCAACGCTGACGGACACCGAGTCTTCTTCAACCTCATGTCCGGTGAGTGGGCCTGGCATCAAGCAGTGAGCATCATTTATTCTATGGTCAATACATCCTCTGACATGAGTAAACTAGGATCTACTGGCTGAGGATCCCCGGAACCACGGAGCGACATTTGTCCCCATTGTTGCCGGGAGCGACAAGACAACGGTCTCTGTTGCTACAGGCCATCAAGAATTTCATCCCGTCTACATGTCGCCTGGTAATTTGTCAAATTCCGCTCGCCGAGGGCACAGCAACTCGGTGCTCCCTGTTGCGTTTCTTCCCATTCCTCGGAGTACGATTTTTCTCTTATTTTATGTGGTCTTCTTCACTGACGGTCACATCATACTCTCTAGCTAAACGAAAACATCGGAATAAACCCGAATTCCGGACTTTTTGCCGCCAGCTATACCACGAGGCGCTTCGCAAGGTTTTCCATCCTCTCGCCGCTGGGATGGAGACGCCAGAGGTGGCTAAATGCCCGGACGGTCACTTTCGTCGGGTTCTTTACGGCCTTGGCCCGTATATTGCCGATTATCCAGAACAGGTGTGGTTGTCCGGAATAGTACAAGGGTGGTGCCCGAAGTAAGCTCCCATTCCAGCATCCCGCATTTGATCACTGATACTCATTCATTTAGATGTGACGCAAGGCCGGAAGCGCTCGATGATCCGGGTGCACGACGACGAACATGTGCGAAAACAGATTTCTATTGCGCTCGACTGTCAACGAGTGAGCTCTGGGATCAACACGGGATTCGAGACGACTATCGGGTGAGTATTCATTCTTCATTTCACTACCTCGAGCTGACTATTCGATAAAGCCCTTTATGCATCATTTTCCCCGAGCCGACATTCATGAGCTCCTCGCGCCGGATCTTCTCCATCAGGTCATCAAGGGGACTTTTAAGGACCATGTTGTCTCATGGGTCAACACCTACCTCAAGATCATTCATGGCGAAGCCCGAGGGAATGCAGTTATCGACGAGATCGATCAACGGTACGTGCACTGAACTTTTCACTCGGTTTTGAAGCCTGACTGTAGTAGGATCAGCCTCGCCCCTTCCTTCCCTGGCCTCCGACGATTCCCCGACGGTCGTGATTTTGAGCAATGGACGGGTGACGATAGCAAGGCCCTCATGAAGGTGTGTACCTTGCTCACGTTTACCCCGCTTCATGATATTAATTTGAAATCAACAGGTTTACCTGCCCGCGATTGCTGGCTTTGTCCCCGCTGAGATGGTCCAATGTCCATCGGCGTTCTTGGAGTTTTGCTACATCGCACGGCAAAATAGCCTCTCCGCCGAAGACCTCGACAATCTCGATCACGCGCTTGCCCATTTTCATCGCCTCCGAGATGTTTTTATCCGCGTGGGTGTTCGCCCGAACGGCATTTCCTTGCCACGTCAACATTCTCTCTGCCACTATCGGTACTCCATTGTCCTCTTCGGGTCGCCGAATGGGCTTTGCTCGTCAATCACCGAGTCAAAGCACATCGTCGCCGTCAAGAAGCCATGGCGTCGATTGAATCGGTTCAAGGCACTGTACCAGATGCTACTCATCCTGGTCAGACTCGACAAACTCCAAGCAGCAAGACGATCATTCGAGGCAAGGGGCATGATGGCTGGTACAACATCGGGTTACCAGCATGTCATTCTTGGCGGAAATGCTCCTCCCAGCTCAGCCGACAATCATTCTGCTACTCCCAAGGATTCGGAGGACGATCACGCGCCCTCGACAGGGCCTAAGGTTACATCATCTATCGAATTATCACGTACTCGAGGTGAGTCGTGCATTATCTCAAAGTCGTCCCATACTGATGCAGTGATTAGAACTCGCCCGGGTATACCCACGCAACGCTGGCCTCCTCGCCGCTGCCATTGGCCAGCCCCGGCTCCCACAGCTCATCAGGCGTTTTCTATTTGACCAGACGCATCCGAACCACGACCACATTACCCATCCCGTCGCAATCGAGGACTGCCCCGTGGCCTCAGGGCCTGTCTTCGTTCATCACTCGGCGATCGCTCGTTTCTGGGCGCCCAGCGACTTCTGTGGAGCGGGCGGCATGCGTCGTGAGTGGATTCGAAGCCACCCTCATTGGCGAAACCAGTATGCGCGACGTGATACAGTGTTGATTGAAGTCGACAGTGAACAACCAGGGATGCGAGGGATGATGGTCGGGCGAGTATACCTTTTCTTTTCATTGCAATACGATGGTATTCTTTATCCGTGCGCTCTGATACATTGGTTTGTTACCCTAGGAAATCGCCCTGATCCCTCAACCGGGATGTGGGTAGTTCGTCCGGAGTATTTGGGGAACCAGCGACATATGTCCGTTGTTCATTTAGACTCGATTTCTCGCGCTGTACATCTAATGCCGGTTTATGGGACTGCTACATTACCGGAGGACTTACAGTTTCACGAGTCTTTAGACGCATTCCGTTCATTCTATGTCAACCGTTATGTAGATCATCACATGCATTCGTTTATGTACAGTGATGGTTAATATGTAGCTACCTTTACTACTTCTCGAGCCGTTACTATACTACTACTGCATAAGCTGTTTCATGACCAGTCGACAGCTGGTAGACTTGTCACCCTTGCGCGTCTGGTAGCTTGGTGAGCCAAGTTACAAGTCTCACAAGGTCGCGAAAGTCGACCCAGAAGGTCACGAAGTTCCTGATGCATCGCTGCATCTTGTTCATGGTGACGTCGTGTAGTGGTTTTGGCATCAGGTCATTTTTCAGGTGGTCTTGAGTTCGACCCTTGCCTGGGTTTATTTTTTTGCCCACGCGTGTGTCCTCGCTGGGTTGCTTATCCGAGAAAATCCTGCCCTTAGTATATCTGACGAGGTTGCGGCAAGGTCCAGGCAACCTTTGGGCTCAGAACCTCCCTCGAGCTCCAAGGCTTAAATCGATTGACAGTGTACTCGAATTTCCCTTCGCTTACCCAGATTTCTCGAGCGCAGCCGCGCACTAAACTGATTTTCAAACTCAGATTCTTTTGGGACTTAGCCGAACTTAGCCGACCGTACAGCCACTAGTCACGTGAAGGTTTTCTTGCAGCCGTCCTGGAGAGTGTGAGGCCAACAAGGTTGCTGAGATTGAAAATGTTCGGGTGGATCCGTAAGGGTCATGTACCTCAGATTCCGCTAAGTCCCTCCGCACTAGCAATTGCCTCACTAAACTCGGAATGACGGCTGTGTAGGAGCCTGGGGAATCCACAGTTTTCGGATGGCTTCATAGTGTACGGAGATCTCCGAGTATTGCAGCAGCCGTTCTATAGGGTTCGGCCAAGTTACCATGACTCATTCGGGAGCAACTGTAAGCTGTTTCAGAAACATCAGTGATTGCAAGCAAAACGCTGTGGATGTGACTCACTTGTATACTAGATGGCTGTCGTTGAAACAAGCGATGAAACGTTTTACAGCACCCTCAGCGGCGCCAATCAAAGTGACACGTGCTTTTCATCGGACGACAGCCATCAATTCTGGCCAGTTTCAGAGTCAGAATGCACGATTAAGGCTACGAAGGAAGAAAAATGTAAGCTAAAGCTACGTATGTACACTGTATCGAGCGAAGACCACCACGGCATCGCCTCACCACTCTAGTGATATCGAATCTCGATGACCAAGCTCACCACCCGCTCTCAAACATCCCCGAATTTCTAGAATGTCCCGATGTGTGCTGCGATCCCGACGACGATCGAGCCTGCGCCTGCACGTCCGATGACGGATGGTCATCCAGCGAAATCGTCTCCAAACCGCGACTGCCGAACTCGTCGTCCTCCGACGACAGCTCGCTTGCGAATGTCCAGCTGCCCGTTGGCGTCAGATCTCCGTCTCCGTCGTCGCTGTGCTCGTTGTGCTCCGTGCGCGGACTCGAAAACTCGCCGAATTCACCAGACGATTCGCCGGAGGAGTCGGCTGCCTGGAAGTCGCCAAAGTCGAAGTCATCTTCACCAAAGCTGGCAGAGGGTGAGGAGAATATTGAGAAGGGGTCGGCAGAGGAGCTGGGATTGGTGCGGGCTGGATCTGCAAACGGTCCGAAGGCGTCGTCCTGTAAAGGATGGACATAAATTCAGGAGGTTATTGTAGCGAAGAAGTTAATCACATACATCATCAGCAGGCACGTTGACACCAAACGGATCGTCCGACAATGCTTCTCGTAGCGATCCTGTTGAGCTGAAAGCAGCCCCAGTCGGACCCGTCACAATCGGCGTCGGCGCCGCCTGCCCAAGCGCCGCCGTCATCTCAAATGCATCGTCGAAACCCGTGTTGCCAGAAGTCGCCTGCCGCGTGTGCTGACGTCGAGGTGGCGGCTTGCCAAGGTCGAACCGCGAATGTGCCAACCAGCCGCCGTCCTCCTCGTCCTCCTCGTCCGAAGACTCCGACGCGTTCATCTCCTGCGCGAGGTAACGAGCAAACTATACCACATCATCTCATCTCAGTACAATCAGCCCCGGCAAATACACCCAAAGTACCCACCTGAGGCGGCGCAGACCCGTCGTCCTCATGCTCCTCCGGCTCCGGCGGGCCAAAATCCGCCGTATTCCTCGGCGCACTCCCGCCACCACTCCTCTTCAACTCACCCTTCATCGGCCCACCCGGACTCCCTCCCGGAGAGCCCTTCGCAACAGCATCCACGCCCTGATCCTCCTCGTCGATCTTCCACCTGGGGCCCCCCGCCTTCGCCGCCGGCACACCACCGCCGGCAGCACCGCCCAACCCGGCAGGCGCGGCGCCCGCGACGGGCTTCCCGCCGCCGAGCAGACTCGTATCGCGCCTCTTCGCCTCGTCGTACCGGCCCGTCACGTACTCGTCCCACGCGGGCTGCGGCGCGTACTGCGCGACGAGCAGGCGGAGGTCGGGCGGGTAGTGCTCCAGCGCGGTGATGACGTCCTCGGAGATGAGCGTGAGGTGGCCCATGTAGCCCAGGCGGACGCCTTTTGGTTTTGAGCTAGTACGATAGGAATTTCAGGGAAATTATTAGTGACGAAGGTGATGAAAAGAGTGGGGTTCACCTGGCGATGTCGTTCTGCTTCTGTCCTTCCACTATCCGGTGCATAAGCCGTGCATCGCGGAACAGCGAGACGTTGAGCTCGCGGTTTGTGCCCGCGTCGACCTTTCCAGTGAGTATCTGGTGTATAAAGTCATACACAGCACTGTGCAGAAAGTTGTTCCACGGGAAGTCGAAGAAGAGGTCCTGTTCGCCCGCCGACGCAATGCATATAAGTTCAAACCTGAAGCAGACATGACGACACGCACCAGGAGAGTAACGAGCACGCCAGTGTCCAAGAAGCGCTGCTTCAGCCGCTCCCCGACAGGCTTCTCCGTCGATATAGGCTGCCCGATGAGGCTTATCCTGCGCGAGCTCCGCTTCGAATGCGCAGACGTTGGGCGCGTGATAGGGCTCCCTGGGGACAGTATTCCCGCTCCCTGCACCGCGAGCTCAAGAGGCGACGGCTGTCTGACAGCGCTCGGCGACGATGGAATACCCGTGGGTGGTGTACCATCACCCGCGTCCTCGATCGGCTCTGGAGATGCAACAACCATCGACGCCTCATTCGGATCCATCTTCGTCACCGGGAACCCTCCACTTTTGCGCTCCCCCTCCTCCTCCTCCTCCTTATCAAACATCGCAATCTCCTCCATCGCCTCATCGTCCGACCCCTCCGCGCTCATCGCAGCCATATCCTCATCCTCATCGTCGTCTTCATCTTCATCGTCCGAATCCAACAACGACGCCTCCCTCGACGCATTCGTCACAGGCAGCTCCAACGCCGGCTCAATGTCGTCCTCGCCCATACCCCCGCTCCTGCCCGCGCCGCCCGCGGCCGCACCGTTATCCCGATCGGGATCATCGCCCGACCCGATCGCAATGACGCGCGCGAGCTGCTCGAGCGCGCCGAGGCCGCCCTGCAGGCGCCCGTCGGCGTCGTATAGGTGGCTGTACTCCGGCGCGCGGTTGAGTAGCGACATGTTGGAGCAGTGCAGGAGCTCGGCGTAGAGCTCACATATCCGGTAGCGTTCGAGCGTAAGCGGGATCAGGAAGCCGACGGTGGTAGGGACCGGGTCGCCCTGCGTAAAGCGAGATTAGTGCATCACGAACGAACGCATATATGCGTGTGAGAGGGAAAGTGAAGGGAGGTGTAGAAGAAAATATGCCAGTAGATGCATGTATGCGTTTAAAAAAACGGAAGGGGGAGGAGGAGAAGAAACGCACCATCGACCTCGGCACCCTCAAAAACCCCTGAAACGTCTCCAGCCGCTCGCACATGATCTCCAACACAGGCCCGAGATGCACGACGCCCATCCTGTCCACCATCTCGCGCATCGCCGCCTCGAGCGTCTCGCGCGCGTTCTCCGCGCCCGCGAGCTGCTGCTGCACCTGGATAAGCCTATTGCGCAGCGTGTGGAACAGGTACGGCTCAAAGTAGTCCGAGTTGTTCTTCCGTATCAGCTCGATGATGATCGAGATCGCATGCGTCACCGACGATGCGCACGACTGGCGGTCCGGAAGCGCAGCCCCTTCGTCGTCGTCGCCGTCCATGTCATCGTCCTCGGACGCCTCGGAGTCGGGGCGCGGCGGCGGGAAGTCGCAGAGGATGTAGTCCACGAGGCGAGATATGCTCGCGCGGCTCGCGAGCTCGCGCGCGAAGCGGTTTGAGGCGGGGCCGTTTTGGAGGCCGTCGGTGAGGCCCGCGGCGGGGGAGGGTGCGGCCATGGAGACGATGCCCTTGACGAGCTCGGAGACGATGACGTGCATGTCCGTCGTGTGCGCGGGCGAGAGGAGCACGATGAGTTTGCCGGTGAGGTCTTGCGATGAGAGCCACTGCGTGCCGTGTCTTCACGAGGGAACGGAAGTGCGACAGAGGGGAGACGGGCAACGTACCTCGAGTACGCCAGAGCCCGCGGGCTGTTCGTCTAACTGGATGATGCGTACGATGAGGTCGACGATGGCTGGGGACTCGACGTGGCGGAGTAGGCGGGCGACGACGTCCGGTTGCGATTGAATAAATTGAAGCATCTGAAAGCAGAAGCGGTAAACGGTACGCCATGTCCGGTGTATGTGAGCACCCAAGCATTACAAACAGGGAACGGAGGGGCGATGACACAGTGGGGAGCAGCGAAAGGGAGCCCACCTCAACAGGCTTCTTAGAGAGGAACACAGAGTTGATCTTGGCAAAGTGGGAGGCCATAGTGAGCTCGCCCTTCATCTCGTCGGGCGGGCGGTCGAGGACAGTCTCCCAGAAGGGCGTGAGGAGATGGTCAGACGAGCGGACGCACGTCTCAACGATGGACCATATCTCGCTGCAGAGCACCTCCGTCGCGACATACGGGTACCTTCACGCCGCACACGCCATCCATCCACCGAGTCCACCGAGTCCACAGGAACAGAGCGAGACACCAGAGCGCAGGACAGCCAAGCAAGCACCTGCCGTCAGCCATCCCCGTCACACAGGCGCAGGCGCACACCGTGCACTCACTTGAACCGCCCCTTGTCCTCCTCGCCGCCCATCTGGCCCGACACGTACGCAAACAGCCGCTGCAGCACGTCTTCCCGCTGAAAGTAGTCCATCAGGCGCGTGTTCTGGCTCTTGCACTCCTGCAGGAGGTCGTCCTCGTCGAGGATCGCTTCGAGAGAGACATCGTCCTTGTCCAGCAGGCTGTCGATCGCGCTTGCATTGTGGAATCCGAACCTGCATCGTGAAACAGGATAACACAGAAAAGAAACGGTGATTCAGACGACGGTTGCTAGTGCAAGGGGAAGAGTGAAGTGAAGGAGAGAGGGTGTACGGATGAGGCCAACGTGCAGGGGGTAATGATGTGTCATTGTGTGCATCATCTGGTGTGATCTGGGAGTGGAAGAGCGCACAAACGCGTACCTCCAGAACATCGTTTTCGACCCCTCAAAGGAGGATTTGGGTGGGAGAGAGACAAGGACACTGGCGCTGGGCTCGGGCGCGTCTGTCCCAGTGTTGCCTATAATGGTCCGCTCGCCCCGGGATCGCAGATTCCGATGAGCCGACACACACCCATGGGCGGTCAAACACGGGATGACGAGCAGAAGTCCGTTATTCAATGAAATGACATGCAAGACTGTGGTATACTGTTAACAACGTCCCTATCTAAAGCTAAGGATCCACCACCACCATCCGAGCTCTCCCAACCAACCCTCAGAACTGCCAACCGGTGCAAAAACACAGATCAGCATCCACCACGCATCACAACGGACAGCACACGTACCCGAACCTGATACGTCCCACTCGCCTTCGTAAGATACCTCACCCACTTAATACTGTTATACCCGCCCGCCTCAAACACCTTGAGGAACCGCACGATCAAGCCCGACGCGGTGAACATGAGCACCTGGAAGTCGACGTCGATCGGCGGGCGCGCCCACACCTGGCGCACCGTCGTGCTCGTCAGGTCCGCCGTGGCAGTAAACGTACACTCCTGTCCGCCTTGCACACGCGGTATCCTGTGTTCGTTTGCCCCCATTAGCTTAGCTTCTCAGAGTGAAAACAAGCTGGGGAGTTTGGGATACGCACTTCCAGCTGACCACGTTCTCCGCGGGCACGTACTTGGCCTTGCCCGTCGCGACCTTGCACTCGACCGACGTCGTGTTGAGCGGCGTGGGGATGCGCAGCACGACGTTCGTGGCGGACAGCTTCGCGCCAAAGTTGGCCTTGACAGCGACAATGTACGTCACCTGCGACGTCCCGACCTCGTTCACGGTCGTCATAATCCGCAGCGGCAGCTTCACGTTCGACGTGCTCCTGTACCTACCACCCCCACCGCATCCTGTGTTAGCGAAGTCGCCACTAAACGAGGGGAAAGGCAGGGAGGGACACACCGCATGAGCTCAAACTCGCCATCGGGCGGGACAAAGCTGATCGTCCGGTCGCTGTCAAACTCGGTCAACCGCACGCACTGGTGGAACCGGCAGTCGTCGAGCTCGACTGCGTCCGCGATGCTCCCGCGCTCGGCGCGGTCGATCACGAGCTTATCGTTCAACCCGAACTTGCACTCGGGCGTGCCCGTGAGGTAGGCACGCATCTGGATGTGCCCGTCGACGTCCGCGCGGAGGACCGTGCCTACGCATGGGTGGACGGGAAAGTCGGGTCAGGGGTAGTTTGAGGGCGAAGTCGAGCGGTGTGAGGGGAAAGAGGGGATGGAAGGAGGTGTAAAGGCGCACCTTTGGCACTCATGCTCAGGTTCACAGTTTCGACTACATCCACGAACGCCTCGTTCTTCTTGTACTTGACATCGCCGCGCCGCCAGCTCGTATTGCCCGTCGCTTGTGACGTGATCTTCGAGGACTCCTCCTATTGACGAGCCATCACATTTAGCTCTTTAGCTAACAGAGGCCGTCAAGATGAAGATAGACCCACAGCCTGGAACGCAGACGAGATGATGCTCTCGGTGGTGATGTACGTCTTGAGCGTGTCCGCTTCGCTGTTCTGCGGGTACCCAAAGTCGCATATTTCTGTGCGGTGCCGTGTGAGACCAGCTGCGTAGAGGGCAACGCGAAGCATGGGCGCACCATCAATGAGCTCATATATGAGCGTAAAGTTGTTCTTGACCGCCTCTTCGTCCACCTTGCCAAAATACGACTTGGAAATCGAGATGAAGCGGTAGCAGTACTCGAACACGAGCGCCGCGTTCGCGTTTGTCCTATTCAGCCGTCGTGTGGTCAGCACAGTCCCGCAAGAGCATGGAAAGACGCGGTCGCAGCAGGGAGTGGAAGAGCAACGGCGGATGGAGAGTACGCACTTGGTGACGCAGACGACGTAGAGGTTGTTCACCCGCACATGGAAGAAACTCGTCGAGCCGAGGGTGATGATGGGCGAGCGCACGTCGCTGTTGGACACGACTTGTATTCTGAACACGTCCGCGATCGAGCGTCTGCCAACAAGAGGGAGAGTGCACGTCAGCAGTCATCGTTATACGGCAATCTGGAAGGAGGAAGTGAAAGGGAGCGCGACGCACTTGAAGTCGGGGCGGTACAAGCGGGAGATGAGGACCTCGAGTGTGCCAAACGCGTCAATTCTGCTGGCCATGTATGTGGACTAGGGGCGCTCACCTCGCCCTTCTGGTTGAACACAAAGAATGCCTGCAACCGACTGAGTAAACTCCAAGGCAAGGAAATCTGACACGCACCGATATCATGTCTGCTCGTCGTCGTCCACAGCGTCCGTCTCCTCTGTCGCCTTCTCCACTTGTCGTCAACGGCCCGCAACTTGCCGCCTCGGCCGACACGCGGCACTTTAATTCAGGGGCACCTCCGCCTTCTCCACCGCGTCTTCCGGCTCACACCTCCCCCTCCCGCATAAACATCCGCATAAATCTATGGAAATATTGTTCACGCTTTCCGCAGTCACAAGACCGCCTTATATTCAGCTTGCTAACAATATGCCTCCCCTGGATGGTGGACAATCCTCGGACATGGCCCACGGCGGTCGTCGTACACATGGTCCCATCCAGCGAGAAAAATCCTCGCTGTAATGCTGGATAGTGGCTTTGTATAAAGGCACAGCAGACTCTCAGAGCACGTCCTCCCCCACCAAAGAGCGCAATTTCCCTCCTCGCCTTCAGCTCAGAATGCTCGGACGCGCCCTCCTCTCGACTTCGCTCGGTCTCCTCTCAGTAGGCGCCGTGTCCGCGAGCACGCTCTCGTGGAACGCGACCGAGTATCTGTTTGTGTTTGGCGACTCGTATACGACCGACGGATACAACATCTCGGCTGGTATCGACTCGCCTGACCCAGGATACGTGAGTGTGGCCGTCGTTCAATCAATCATTGCGTTCTTATCCATCCCTCTGTAGACGTCATCCAATGGACTAAACTGGGTCGAGTTTCTTAGTAAGTCGTCTTGGAACTATAAAGTCCCTGCCTTTTCAGCCAGAATACGACGATCGATACTTATTACTTCATGCTCCGCAGGTGGCACGTACAACCAGACCGACATCACGACGTTCGATCTGGCCTCTGGAGGCGCGACAATCGACGCTGCGCTAGTTCCTCCCTACCTGCCCACCGTTCTGTGCGTCCAACTGCCTGTGTATACCATACCCACTTTTCTGATCGCACTGTCTCGGTCAGGTCCGTCGTAGATCAAGTGTCCCAGTTCAGCGAGTACCTCGCGAGCAAGCCCGCCGACGCGGAGTGGGACAGCACCAACAGTCTCTTCGCGATCTGGATCGGGATCAACGACGTCGTACGTACCCTCACGAGCTATCGTGTACCCTCTATCCCGTGGCTGACAGCCTGCTACGCAGGGCAACTCCGAAGGCTGGGTAAGCCCTCTCCCCCCACCGCACCATCCCGCATGCCCACTCACTCCCATTCCGATTCACAGACCAACATCACCCGCCCCGACTTTTACTCCACCCTCATGGACCGCCTCTTCTCCCAAGTTGATACCCTCTACGCCTCCGGCGCACGCTCCTTCCTCTTCCTCACCGTCCCGCCCACGAACCGCGCGCCGCTCTTCATCGAGCAGGGCCCCACCGCCGCCGCGACAATGGGCGACAACATCGCGGACTACAACGCCCAGCTCACCGCGCGCGTGCGGAACCTCACGACCTACTACGCAAGTGATTTGGGCAGCGTGACGCTGTTCGATACGCAGCCGGTGTTCAACACGCTCCTGGACAACGCGGAGACGTTTGGGTTCGTGAACAGCACGGGCTACTGCGCGGCGTACGAGAACGGGACGCCGACGCCGACGTATCAGGTCGAGGGCTGTGCCCCTGTTTCGAACTATTTGTGAGTTTTTGGGTTCTGTTTGGGGCTTTTGTTTGCTGAAGCGGATGGTGAATTGTAATAGCTGGTTGAACACGCTGCACCCGCTGTTTACAGTCCACAAGTGAGTGACCCGTCCCTATACTGTTACTACCTCGAACCAGTTGATCGAACACGCGCCATAGCATCCTCGCAAAGGCCATTACGACAGCGCTGGCTGGCTACCCCGCCACACAGATCGCAGTGTAGATGTACAATCCCACGCCGAGTCTATTGCGTGTTGAGTCTGGTTTTATATAGTCTATGTCCTCTGGTAAACAATATTTTCTTTGGCACCAATAATTGCCTCCACCTTTCCCGAGCACCCACAAGGCACCTGTATACCCGTCGCTCCACTTTGTACATCTCGCCCTTGGCTCCCCCGAAAACGTCGGTGTGCGTAGCCGTCAATGTCCCTATGTCGTGCTGCATTTTGCCCGGCTCGGCATAGCTGAAACAAACACCCCATGGACCTCAATATGACAGCAGGGGCGGCGCTGCGCCGAATAGACCGCCCTGGCCACTGGTAAGTAAGTGTGCCCTTTCGCGAGGGCAACGTCAGGGCCAATGGGTGCCACTCAGGCTGGCGCTTGGCCAGTGGCGCTGGGTCAGCAACGCCCGACGCCTTGTCCGACGCGGTCCGCAAGGGAGGCTAGCACTTCGCCTACTTTCGGGTGCATACACGAAGCTGCCTGTTGGTCTGTCAGTAGGACGGACTGAATGACTTGATAACTCGTTTGATGATAGTCGGCTGGGGCGTCCTCAATAAATGTCGCAAAGTTCATTTTCCGGCTGCAGCCGGTCGCAATCGACTACAATTACTGTTCAGTCAGAATGATTTAATAGTATTTTATATGATTAGAAGCACATTGCAATTGACACGGGCGATTGCAATCCACTTTGAGGAGCGTTGCAACCGCTTGCAGCTTAGACGTAATAAAATCTCAACCATAGTCGCTAAAAATACTCTAAAATCCGCGAGACCTCCGCTGCGTTCCCGCTTCAATTAAATTGCAGGCTGGTTGCAGGGCACCAAAATCGGAAATGGCTGCAATCGAACTATTAAATTTGCGACAAACACGGGGATATATCTTCGCCGGAGTTTCTTCGGCGCTTGTTGACGCTTAATTTTGAGCGTCCACGTCGCCAATGTTACACCAATGACAGCGTTACCGTTGCCTTTTGTCCGGGACACTAGACCATCACGAGCGCGGCTTTCGCCACTCAAAACTCGGGTCAGTACCAGCTCTCTTTCTCTAGGAATGTCTTCCTCTCATAACATCATCTTTGACAACATCGACGATGGTGCCGGCGACCACCCACTCACACCAATGCTCGACCGCATCATCCTCAGCCTGGCGGATCACTTCAAAGTGAAGCACTCCACCCTTCCGCACGACTTGTGGAGGGAGCAAAGCCTCTTCTACGAGACAGACTCGCGTCCTCCCGTCCTTTCCGAGGCCACTCTCGAGATCGTTCTACCAGACGCGCGCGCTGGAGCCTCGCATCCGACACACTTCGCGATCGATGTCCTCACGAAAGAAGTCAGCGAGACCTTCACAGATGGTGACGACTTTGCTGCGCCCGGCGGGGCTCAAAAGGCTCTCGATGATGTCAAGAAGTGGCTAGACGCGAAGATACAGAGCGATTGGGAGGAATTTTGCGAGCGGGATCGGAGGGGACAGGAGGAACAAGAGAAGCGGATGCAGGTAGGTTGTTCTCATTATTCTGACGAGTGTTCATCTGACCGTTTCGTCCCAAGGATTTCATCGTCAAGCTGGTCAACTTGGGATACATGGACCCAGCAGAAAAACGCCCTCAAGCGAGTCTCAATTGCCCTCTTTGCGCTCTTCAGCTGGTAGATTGTGTGAGTTGCAGCATAATCGCTTGCACTAGCCGAACCTGCAAAGCCGCAAAGATTGACGAGATCGAGGTGTGCGGAGCGCATCGGGACGTCTTCTGCTGCAAATCATGTCTAGAAACCAACGATCCGACCATCAGCCATCTTGCTCAGTGCCCCAACTGCGTGGCTTGGTTTTCCTCCAACGAACTTTCGTGGTGCATTGGCCGCCCTCATCCCACTCTCAAAAATCGGCGTCTGCACCCTCCAAAGGCTCTCGCTTGTGGCGAATGTCGGCCCCTCATACGACGAGCCCGAGGATTGAACAAATGCTCCGCGTTCAAATGCTGGTCTTCTCGTGGTTTTGGCTCCTCATCCAACTCGTTCGAGCACGTCATCGCTCTGTCCTCCGCTATCTGCGCAGACTGCTCTGAAGGCGGTGTCTCGTGTCACGGCTGCGACAACAGCTGGCACTGCCCGTCCTGCGCCCCCGCAACCTCAGACCTGCTGGCATGCCCGAGGTGCGGGTCCTTCTCCTGTAGGAGTCCGGAGTGCATCGGTGTCACCGAGTGCGTTCGGTGCCGCACGTCCACGCTCTGCGGGGACTGCGTTGAAGAAGACGGAGAGCGCTGCGGGGCCGCGGTCATCGCATACCTCTGTGAGCGGTGTGGCCTACCGACATGCACCGGCTGTTTTGACGCGAAACGGAGCAAATGCAGAGGGTGCAGGAAAACGGTCTGTGCCACGTGTATCGAGAAGTGCCCGGGCGAAGGTTGTCGGCTGTGGTGGTGCGATGCGTGTTTCCGACGTCGCGGTGC
Source organism: Coniophora puteana RWD-64-598 SS2 (assembly GCF_000271625.1). Classification (NCBI taxonomy): domain Eukaryota; kingdom Fungi; phylum Basidiomycota; class Agaricomycetes; order Boletales; family Coniophoraceae; genus Coniophora; species Coniophora puteana. The sequence continues at coordinate 401,601 of NW_006913054.1, forward strand.
GTACCGGTCTTGCAAGACGTGCGGCTATGTTCGTCCCAAGACCCCGGAGTTACAGGATTCGGATAGTGATATGACTGGGTCCTCCGAGTCCGGGTGAAACGACACTGAACTTGAAGGATACGGAGTAGCCCCAAACTTCGCAATTGGCATTGTTTGTTACTAAATTCTAAGCAGCCATTGTCTTGTTTATCGTTGAAATTTGGTAGCAATTCTCGCTCTTTCTGTTGCTCTTCATTCGAAAGCATACATCAGGTTTGGAAACTTATGATGTAGCAACAGCTTCTCCTTCATCGCACCTCTCGACGTCAAAGCTAGGACTCTCTATAGCAATAGATACTATCACAAAGTTTGATTTACTGAAATTCAATCTGGTCTATTGTAGAGAGATCTAAGGACTCATGTTACTCATCTTTTTGATGATAGTCGATTGAACAATTAATCGCCCAGTACATCGAACTACATATAAGAGCTGGTCGGAGCTTTAGCGGGGCTTGAAATCGGATATCAGCGCAAGCGCGAATGAATAGACGCCGCAATTACTCTCCCGCTCTCCCTCCAACGTTGTCAAACCTTGGATCTGACATGCCGCGTTCTTATACCATCAGATTCGACGATCATAGCAACCATCCTCTCCAACCAATGTTCCTACGCGTAGTGGATGGCGTTCTTGCGCATTACGGCGCTCAAGAGCATTCCCCTCAGCGTGGATGGTGGGAACAACAGCGTATTGTCGTGGAACATGACACAGAGTCCACTTCCGTCAATGCTGCCACTTTAGATATTTCTCTGTTCAGTTCATCTGGGAGCTCCCATCCCATTCACGTTACGGTCGATGTGCTCACCAAGATTATCAGCGAAGACGATGGATTCTTCCCCGCCTCTAACGAGGTCGACCAAGCGCTCTGTGATATCAAGGAATGGCTATCTAACAGGGTATGCAATCAGCGGTCGATGTTTAATAAACGAATGAAGGAGCTGGAGGAGCAAATTTCTCGGGGAGTGAAGGTGAGATGCTTTGCTCATCGATGCGAGTTTGCTCATATGACTCTCGCGAAAAGCTGTTTTTCGAGCGCATGGTGACACTTGGCCATGTCGACCCCAAGGATGCCGAGGAACTCGGCAAGCAGCACCACCCAACGTGTCCTCTTTGCAGAGGGGGCCTTCTTGGGTGTTTCCAATGCCACACATTCACCTGCGTGAACGCATCTTGTGACGCCAAGGAGGCGGTCAGCGGCGAGTCTTGTCGAATATCTTTGCCTGTTTTCAGCTGTTATTCATGCTTGAATAACAATGATCCCGCCAAAAGCACCATCGCCAGATGCCCATGTTGCCTATCCTGGCAATCTGTACTTGAAATCTCATGGTGCATCGGCCATCCTGGTTCCACCCTCAACGAGCGTCGGCACCCTCCCAAACCACTTGCCTGTCAAAACTGCATACCCCAGATCTCAAACTTGAATTTTTGTTCGAATGCTTCTTGTTGGTCCCGCTATGGCGAACGTCTGTCCCCAACCTCATTCGAACACATGATTTCAAAGCTCGCTTCCGTCTGTGACGATTGTTCTCCACAGGGCGGAGTAGAGTGTCATGGCTGTGGATGCGAATGGTCTTGCGACGAATGTACTCCCACCGCAGCCCTTGTCACCTGCTCTCGATGTGCGTCCAAGTGGTGCTTAAACCCCACGTGCATCGGCATCGGGATGTGCGTACGATGTCGCAAAGCCAGTCTTTGCGGGGATTGTATTGAAGAAGACGGGACACAAGGGAAGCCGCCATCGTTACTCATTTCTGCTACTTCTGCAGCAACGCCGTGTGCACCGATTGCTTCGTCGCAGACATTCCTGTGTGTCAAGGATGCAAACTAGAAACCTGCGATCAATGTACCAGGAAATGTTCGGCAGAGAAGTGTGGCTTGTGGTGGTGTATAGATTGCTCTATGGACTATCCCGGCAATCCGCGATGCCCCGCCTGCGGCAGCGCTCTTGTTTAAGTAACGGTCTAGATGCAAAGATTCTTTAGTGAGCGAATCCTCCAATTTTTCTCTATCAGTGGGCGCTGAACCAGTATCATACACCGCAGGTTCTTGGAGTTGTCCATTCTCCTCACCTTATCTTGTCTTACTACTGCCGGATTTCTAGCTTCAGTGTAGTCCTTGTGTTTCATGGTTGCAGTCATCCGCACAGTTTCACACCTTTGTTCGGCGGAATTCTGCCATATCACCTATAGCGAAACCTACGATGATCTCAGGCACGGCAATCGCACCATACGCTTCTCTCGAAGACAGCCATCGGTCGCGAGTGAATGCATACTTTGATACCACGCTCTTCAATACATGGATGTTTCATAGACGGGCCGAGTCCTCGGCATTGGGCGTCTCTTGCTATCTTTCTGCTGATAAGCTTCACCCTTCGCCTGTTCTCAGATACGGTGCTCGGCCACTGTACGGTGTTCATGTCGGATGATGCCTTTCACACCGATGTGGTACGCGTACCGTTAGATCGGTGCTGATGTCATCGCCGTCATTATCTGCAATGACACGCGTCTTCTCTTCGACATCACCGCGACCTTGATTGAAACGTTTGTTGTACCTGCTAAACCAGGAAAGGCCGCACGCACCTACTTCGGGTTTAAGCTCGCGATTCTTTGGCCCAACGAAGGTGAGAAATTCGTGCACAGATGACGCAACGTTGCTGATTAGATTATGATTAGATCAAACAAGTAACTCTTCTCGTTTCTCGGGTTCTTATATATTCCATACGAGTGCACACCGACTGACCACTTCGACGCCACTTAGCTCATCCACTTAGAACCTTGCCCAATTTTATCCTACGGGAATGAGGCGAGAAGAAACTTGGTAGGCAATATCGTCGTATGCGTCAGCTGTGCTCCCTAATCTTGTACGTCGTGTATCACCTCGAGGGAGGACACGCCTCTGACAACGAGGAGAAGGTATGACCGGTGTATAGCGAAGACTACTTGCTGGTTCATAACTCTACAAATAGCGCTGCAGAACGTTGCCACAACACATACGGCGACTCGTAACCGCCCATCTTATGGTGCTTCGATCCATACAAATGACAATGTGGCTGACACGAATGAAACAGGTACCTGCCGTCGCAATATGCGGATCCCCCTTGACTCCCACAAGATATAGCTTTGACTGCTTATCTGCGCTCACCCATTTCTGTGAATGCCGGCGGACAAATCGAAGCTCTTAGGGTATAATTGAATGAAGAAACGCAGCACCGCCGACAACCCATCGAAGGTACCAACCGAGGAGGACACGAAGTCGCTGCTGATACATTCTACCCTTTGCCCTTATTTTCTATGCGCTTCTTCAGCTTCTGCGGATATCTTCTTGTTCCTACAGAACGCTTCAATACCACTGTTTTCGTAAGTAATTTGCCATTCTCCGCGGCCTCGTCAAAGCCTCGCGGTAGCCAAGTGGCAGATTCCCGCCATGGCAGACCGAAAATCTTCAATGTCGACAATTCAGAACATTTATATAGTCACGGACGTCATCACGCGATTTGTCTACGATAAGCCTGTTCTCGACTTCGTCTCCACCGACGTCGTGTAATGTTCCTAAAGACAGTTTATAGAAGTCTCGTATTGGAGGCCATCAACCGGCCACGTGCCTGATAAACTTCGGTGCAATATGATGCATCTATGTCCTCCTCCGCAGCGAGACGCATAGGTGGACCCAGGACCACCGTGCCGCGGATCCAGCACACTTCAGCAATGGCGTTAACTTGAAGCGCCGAACTTCAGGTGATCCTGGTTCGACTCAGCTCACCTGCTCCCGGATCAACACCATCTATCAAAGAGCATCGTCCCGGCGGGGTACACCGTACGCGAAGCTCGACCTGGAGAAGACCTGGGGGATCACGGGGCGTACGCTTTTTGACAAGTATTAAACTCATACCCAGGATACGTTCTCCTGTCGCCCACATGACCGCCCCCAACGAATTTCCTGTATAACCGAGAGGATCGAGACAGCCGCAAGCGACATCTGGATCGGGCGAGACCACTACCGTGTCATCATGAATCAGGATTCGAGGGCGGCGCAAGCGGCGCGGGACAACGCACAGGCTCGGGAATGGCGCGAAGCTCGAGAGCGCAGCGCGGTCCCCCGGCCTTCACGCCCTTGTTCGCCTTTTAGAGGATTTCATTTGTTCGCTCCTGCCTCTTGCGTACGCTTGACTCTTTTATAGCCTTTTCATTTCGTGGCGTTTCTGCGTCACTTGGCACAAAATTTGTTCGCACTTTCCTGTTTCGCATGCGCTGACCGCTGGGCGTTTTCATTTCTCGCTGCTGAGTTGTATCTTTGTTGCATCATCCTGTAGTTCTGGTGGGAGAAGGTGGGAGACGTGGGAGCTCATCGGATCACATTCTGACGTTCATCGCCCGTTCTGTTCATTTGGAAGCGTTCAAGGAGGCACATGAGCGCGGAACGGAGTACTGTACTGACAGCGCCAAACACGTACCACTTACAAGCTGCTCAGTGAGTCGGGGTTTAGCTCTGCCCGCCATGTGTAAAGTCGCAGAGCAGAGGCGCGGATCCAAAGGTGTATACATCAGGTCGCAATCACCTCGCTATCGCCTCGGCCGCCCCAAGACGCATTCGTGCAACGTAGACACCCCAGGAGTTTAAAGACGGGTTTCATTTCGGAGCTATGTAGCTACACATGAAAGTAGCGACGTCAAGAGCATCCGTACATCCGTGGTAATCTTCTACGCTGTACCGTTGCGCCCCCCAAAAGTCTGTGAAAATGATGTCAGGGGGAAGAGAAGGAGTAGTTGAGAGCAAGAGCAAGAGCAAGAACGGAGCGGGAGATGTATTGCAAGATTGCATGTATGTGGCATCAAGACAGAAAAGTAGAGTAAGGTAAAACAACTGACAAACGCGTATATGAAAGTTACTTTTGCGCCTCCGGGTGATTGTTGCTAAACTAGAAAGAAGCAGGCCAGCGGGTAGAGAGGGATTATTGCTACAAGGCGCGTATCGTTGCAAGAAAGGTAGGGTAACTTCTATCCCAAGTCCAAGATCCAAGTTGAGCGAGTAGAGATAATAAGGCAAAGAGCAAAGATTGATGCATAGGAGGGCCAACGAGGCATGTGTCGTGGGCGAGTCTAACGGGCATAGGGTTGAAGACGCATAGTAAAGTTCCCAGAGTAACCGAAGAAGACCGCATATAGAGGGGACGGCAACCTAAAACCCGGAACAGAAAACATAGTGCGAAAATCGAAAGGAGTGAGGAGAGAAAGGGGAGGTAAGGGTCTCAGTGAGTCCTCCCTCGTGCGCCGTCGAGAGAATACCGCCGCTGCAGTCGCTGGCCCTGAGAACTATTGTTCTTTGAGGTTGCGAAACTGAAAAGACGGCTGAAGAAGGGGCGCTTTTGGCTGGTGCGAGATTGCGGGGACGACCCGCCGCTCTTCGTGCTCGAAGAAGCGGTGTGAAGAGATGGGGTTCCGGTGTTCTGCATCGTGAACAAAGAAGCCCGTCAGATGCGACGTGAGAGTCATAGTCGGGTCGGCGGTTGAGCGTGCATGGGTGCAGAGTGGCGAACATGCATAGCCGAGCGCGGGCGGGCAGGTGGGTGCACGATCGACGATGTAACGCGGATGGCGGTATCCCGGAGAGCGCGCAAGGGGTTGAAGGAAGACTGTCTCGTCAGCTTATGTACATCTAGCACGACGAAGGATAAGAGGCTCACCACAACTTTGACTTTCTGACCGGGCGTCGGGATGACGTAATAAGTACTACCGCTCGCTGCGCTGTGCCCGCCCTCACTCGGAGCGGGGGTGCGCGACCTTGGCCCGTGTGGCGAGCGTGTCCTGTGCCTTCTCGAACGCTGCTCGTGCTCGTGCTCATGCACAGAGCCAAGGCCACGCGAGCCTGTGCCTGTCTTCACGCGAGGATACCCTGGCACCTGGGGGCCCGTGGGGTCGCTGACAGTATATGTCATCCCTGGGGCTCCGTGGGGCGCGTACACCATCGTGGGGGCCTTGTGGTGGTCTCCGTGGCGGCGTGTGGAGTACATGGCCGGTGGCTGTCCACGTGTGATCGGACGGCCATGGTGGTGGGGCGGGTGGTGCGCGTACTGCGCAGGAAGGGGGGCAGACTGAGAGTACGCGACGGACTGTGCGTGTCCGTGATGAGAGTGAGGTGGTGGCTCGCGAGCGGCAGGGGGCTCGGAGACGCGTCGCCGACGGTCTGAGAAGGGTAAGACGTTTGGGTCTGAAGGAAATATCTGGATGTCTTCTGGGCCTTCGAGAGGAGAGGGGTTTACGCTGCGCGTGCCATGACTTGAGGTATGCCTGTGCGACGTGCCCCCAATAGAGCGCGTCCGATCTCGGCTAGCTTGTTCATCGCGGTGGTGGCCGGGGTCATAATGCCAATGAGATATGGGAATATCTGGTCGGCCATGACCATACTTGAGCACCATCTTGGGAGGAAGTGAGTGGGTTGAATCGCCGTCAGAGTCGTCGTGTTCGCCGTAGTCCTCATAAGGGGTAGCGGATGGTGGAATGGAGGGAGAGATGAACTGATTGTTATAGGGGTCATGCGAGTGGACCCAGTGCTGCGTGCGGTCTTGTGAGTGCGTGAAAAGACGAATGGCCCCTGGCGAGGTTGTGTATTCGGACATGTTGAGCGAAATTTTTCGGTGGGTGACTATGGGAGTATATGAGTAGCGTCTACAGCAGAACGCAATGAGTCGTTGGGGATAAGCGCTAGAAGGCACGTCAAAGGGAAGCTTCGATGAACGTCAAATATGAGACGTCGTAAACGTATGCTGAGAGATATGAAGGAAGCCAGGGAAAGAGGGAGAGAACTTAGCGGAGAGGAGAGCGGGCTTTATAGAACCGGTCTCATAAGGAGTCATCAGGGCGGTCAAGGTTTATGAAACCAAAATACGCTAGGAACCATGGCGGGTATGGCAATTAAACGTAGCGGGTGGAACTCTCCCAAGAGCGTATACTATTCGGGCTCATCGCCTTTTTCGCGGCCGAATAGTCCAGGAGCGATGATGAACCATGTCAGCCAGCGAGCCAGATATGCAACACCTGCCTAATCAGCATCGTCTATTTCCGATGGCCCACTCACGAAAGTCAAACTTATCCCGGAACTGCCACTTCAAATCGGGACAGCATGAACGTGGGTGTAACGTAACCAGTCTAGGTGCGACAGGGCTCAACGAGGCAGCGGGAGAGAGACAACAGCGCCCCGACCTGGTCCCGCAAGGTCCTCTCCGGGAAACTCCGAGCAGCAAGAACACGGGCCATGGACCTCCTGGACCCCCACTTTCTCTCAGGCGTGCATCCACCGCCGGGAAGACGGCCGCACTGGTTCGCCCTCTGGAACAAATCTTATTCTCCACCACTCTCCCGGCCTCCTCTCGCCATTTCCATCCAGTGGAGTCGCCATCGTCGCCATCGCCCGTGGCCGCATCATCCGGGTAAGCATGGCACCTTCATCTTTGATCTTTTCATTTGCGACGCTCAATGACACCTCGCCCTGTGCGTGTAGCCCTCGAAATCGATCTCGGAATGTTCGACCTCGAACATGAAGCTTATCTATCGTGCGATGCTGTGCGTCATAACAGCCCATTTCCGCCAACAATGTTTCACAGCTACAGTGCAGTCCCGGCTCGTAATCTCCACCATAGAGATTGAGGCCGTTTATCTGCAGCCTGGAACTGCGCGATTTCCAAGGATATCCACGCTTCTCTCCTCTCCTGTGCTCTATCTGAACACGACCACGGTTCTCGCCCGTGAATACCGGTTGAACTCATCTACACTGCCTGGTTGGCGACCGCGGCATGTCGGCGATGCAACAACGCGCAATGCCTACGGCATCGCATGTGAGTAAAGATCAGATAAACGAGGATCCACTCAAGAAGACTCGCGCGAGAACATGCTTCTAATTGTGCCTTCGAGAGCGCCAACTTGCATATGTCCACTCGACTGCGCTAAAGAAAGGCGCGCATATACCCAGGACCGTCTACCTGGTCCTTCGCAAACCATTGAACCGCCCACTTACTCCTAGGGGGAACGATAAAAAAAAAGAACCACCTGATATGCATATCTATATCCCTTGCTTCTCAGTCCAAGGAAAGCCTGGGGTAAGTTTACCGGAGGCCGACTTACTCATGCTACGTGGCGCGTTGCTTCGCAGGACCAGGTCAAGTTCGCCTATCTTCAATGCCAGAGCAAGGGTCAGGAACTTGCCACATGTCGGAATACATACGCTTGATCTCAAAGTGCGTCATTCAGACGCTTACTTCTTTGCTCACCACAACAGCGCTCCCACACTAGAGCCTGGAACGACAACATAGAAGAAACCCATAGCTGAACTTCTTATACACCCCGAAGATAAACAAAGACCCAATGAAACAGAGTGGACACACGCAACGCCCAATCTAACCCATCTTGATTGGCGCGATCACCCGATCACCGAGGGACGCGCGACCCCGGTTTAGCACTCGTGGGTCGCCGCCGTGGCTGCCAAGGCTAATAAACTTAGTAACTTCATAGCATGGCCATAGCGAAAAGTCCGGCCGCGGCACCGATCAAGACGCTCGAAGCGCCGACGACGGCGCTCCCGACGGCCGCGTTCGCCGTGCTCGTGGGCTTCGCGCCAGACGCAGTGCCCGAGCCCGGTGTCGCGCCGTTGCTCCCGTTGCTGTCCGAAGACCCAGACCCAGAACCGGACCCCGAGGAGCCTGTGGGCGTCGCCACGGCGGCGTTGCCCTGGACGAGAAACGGCGACGCGGCCTCGACCTCGACGATGGTGGTCTGCCCGGGGATGGCGGCGGTGCACGTCGCGGAGCCGCCGGCGAAGTGGCACGCCTCGACGAGGGTGAGGCTGAGCTCGGGCTCGTCGGCGCGGAACGAGGCGTAGTCGGAGCCTTCGACGAGCGTGCCTGTGCGAGGAGATTCGAACGAGATCAGGACGAGATTTGATCTATGTGGTGGGTGTAGAGTTTGGTGAGGGGCGATTGGCTTACCGGTCCCGACAAATCCGATGTCTTCGCTCGCCCAGGCGCCGGTCTGTGCACCGGGGACTACTTGGTATGTCGTACGGCCATCTGAGCCGGCGCCAATGATGGACACGCTCAGGGGCTGCGGGTCAAAGCCCGGGATGTAGAGGGACATGTCGGCGGCGACGACTGTCAACATGCGTCAGAAAATGATCAACATAATCGTAGAGCTGATCAAGTACGCACGCTGAGCGCCAGCAACGATCATGAGTGTTGCAATTCTTGTTGAGGTGAACATTTTGTGTTGAATAGAGCCCAAGAAAGTTATTATTTTGAAAAGAAGATGAAAAATGATTGATGGATTAAAAGATGGTCTGTGACAAGGAATGGAAGCTTCTCGAGCGAGGACGAAGTGCAGACGCAGGGCACGGAGGGCAGGAGAGGGAGTTAGCGAAGCACCCGGTTTTTTGCAGCGCTCTTTCTTATAGTGCATGCTTGTCCTCTACGACTCGGGCCTGGTACCTAAGACGATCAGGTACGCGCATTCGTCCCGACTCACCTCGCGCCCATGTGGGTCGCCGAGAGATCCGGCCTTTAGTGAAAGCGAGCACATGAAAATGGCGGCGAAGACACAGGAGAAGACACGGGCCACCATTTCACGACAAGGCTCATCACCAAGCCGGCACCACGGATGCAACTCCCAAGCAAGTACTATGGAGAGTTGCGGAAGAGTGAGGTCCGAGTACTCTGCAGCACTGACGGTTAGCCCTGTCCATGACGAAGTTGACACTCCGACCGGTGTCGCATGTTCCGGACGGTTCACCTCGTGAGTGGAAGCAGCCATAACAAGCGGAAGAATCACTTCCAGGCAACACATTTCTCACCTCAATTGACGCCAGTCATGACTCGGCGTGAGGCATATTGCACAAGCGCCAATTCAACTAAGCGAAATGCTGGGAAATAACGCACTCATGCAACTCACGCATACATTGGGAGTCGCTGGAGATGAGTCATTCTCGAGGGTTGACGCAATTTTATCAACCACATGATAGGCTACTATCAACGAGAGCTTTAATTTGATGATGCCAGAGAGAATACGAGCGCCAGCTTGTGGATACAAACATATCACGCTGGGTTTAGTCCGATGGCATGGCAAGACGGCGCCCGGAGTACACGTAGATGTTTATATTACCCGCGCCTTATGGATCTTGACATCCTCTCGTGGTCTGTATTGTTTCAGTAAGCCTTGTATCTCAAGAGCATAGGAGTATTCAACATACTTGTCTTGCGGGTCAACAGCGACCGCGCCCAAACGCTGCAGCACGCGCATGCCTGAGCTAACGCGCCCGAAGATCGTGTGCTTGCCATCAAGGTAAGGCGTGGGTGCGAGCGTCATGAAGAATTGGGAGCCTGGTTCAAGACTTCTGAGAGGACGCGTGAGAGGGGAGCGCTCGGACGTACCATTGGTGTTAGGTCCGGAGTTGGCCATGGCCAGGATGCCGGCACCCGTGAAGCGTAGCTCGGGGTGGATCTCGTCCTCACTAGGTAGGGGTCAGCGGTGGGGTAATATAGACACGGCCCGCTTGGAGAAACACTCACAACTTCGGCCCGTAAATGCTCGTCCCACCTCGTCCTGTGCCCGTTGGGTCTCCACCTTGCACCATGAAGTCCTTTCCAACGCATCCACGAGTCAGAAATCTGCGAGCCTGCGCCGAGCCGGTGGGACAAGAGGAAACAACCCACGGCGATGATGCGATGAAACACAACCCCATTGTAGTATCCTCGTTTCGCTAACTCTGCAAAGTTCTTGCACGTCTGTTCATCTGTTATTGTTTGTAACCAGGCGCCATAGACGACAACAGGCGCTTACCCGTGGAGCATGGTCCCAGTAGAGCTCAAGCTGGACATCGCCGAGACTTGTCTCAAGCACAACAGATTCACTTTGAGACATGATAAATGCAGATCAAGTTCAGTGGAAGGAGACAGGCGGGGATCCAGATGGAGGTCGGTCGTTTGCGAGGAGGAAGCGAGCTAGGGGGTACGGCGTCGGATTCCGGATCCTCGGGGGTGACCACGTGGCGATGGCTGCTCCCTCTCCTCGGACTTCGACCACAACTTGCTTCCTGGTCGCCATACGCTGCATGTTGGAGTGGGTACTCCTGGAGAAGACGACGACGAGTGACCTCGTATAGCAGGGATGAGTGACTACTGACACGCGCGAACACGCTATGTACCGACTACGCTGGCCATGCCGGCCCTAAACTACGCATCGTGCCTTCCTCAAGGCTTTCTCACATCTCAGAAAGTCTCCTTACTTGTGAGATGAGTACGTGCGGCACACTTCTTCTAGGCTTGTTTCGAAAGATGGGTCGGTCATGCTTATTGTGCAGAACTGTCCTAAACCTTGATCCAAACCTTATCTTTGTCCGTCTGAAACACGTCGAACCGTTCTTAACGATTGTTATGTTCAGCTGTCTAGTTTCCAATGGCCGCTTTATACTATGACTATTCCCTGGAGGCGTGGACTCCGGGCGACATAACCCTGCGCCCATAGCATGCGAGACCTACAGCAATCGGCCACCTGCTCATAATCTACTCATCTCCGCGAGTGTGGCTCTGCCGCTGCCGTCATATTGCCATCCTCGTGAATTTGGGCGTCTCTATGTGGGCTTCTCTAGAAATTCGCGGAGTTGCCTGCAATCTCCGGGATTTGGTCCCTTAGGGAACTAACTATGCGACTTCGTGACCATGGGCGAGTCCCCCGGTCTTTCCAGCCATCGCCCTTTCTGTTTCGCTGAGGATTGCCTCTGGTTCACGTCTAAACAAGCGCGTCGATGGGCAAAATCCCGTGTTGGTTAATGATTGTAGAAAAAATGGCCATCAGATTATCTTCGGAGGGGCGGAGCGCAGAATGGTATATTGTACGTAAACCACAGCCATCGCGCCGCCCCAGGTTGAAATGGTGAGCGAGGACAATTCAATCCATAAGTGTACAAATATACTCATTAGCGCCCACCAGTGTTTCGCGCCCGACAATGCTTCTTCTCATGCCTCTTCTCTTGATTCCCCACGGCAACCTCCCTCAACGCTGTGGTTATCAATCCTTGGGGCATGGACCCCACCTCGAGCGCCCCGGAAAGTTCGAGTTCGAGCCTAGCCAAGGCGAAACTCGGGGCTAGCCTCCAAATCGTCGGCTCAATGACTGTTGGCGGGACCTTCTACGGCTTCATGACGGTAACCGCTGGGCTGTGCGCTCATTCTCTCATCCAGACGCGTCAAACGCGGTCGGGGAAGCACCTCGTGTTTCTTTTGGTGTACATCGGCGTACTCTGGACTACGGGAACCGTGATGATTGGCGGAGTATCAGGAGTTGCAGTCGAGACGTACGTTATCCATGCGTCAAGCTCCCTCGAAAGCCCATACGCGCAAGAACCAATCCCAGGAGGGTCTACATTAGTGGCGACTGCTGCCTACTGGATGGTTCTTATACTTTCGGATGGGATGATGGTGCGTGTTCAAATCTGATAAACCGCCTCGGTAGGATATTGATGTTCCATGCTTCTTATTAGATTTGGCGGTTCAAAGTGGTCTGGTCAACATCACGTTTTTATCGCTACCTTATAACCGTCCCTGTTGTCCTCTACGCGGTAATATCAGGTGTGTGCCAAGATATAGCCCAGGGCTCGTATAACCAATGATAGTCTAGTTTTCGGCTTCCTCTCTTTCATCATCTTTTGCAACCGCCCGTTATGGGGCAGCGCCAGCGTTAAACAAGACCTCATCACCGCAATGATATGCTCCTCGTTTTGCCTTAACGTACACGTCACTGCCACCATAGCAGGACGCCTGTTCCATTACAGGCGCCGATTTAAGGCCAATTGGGGTGCGGATTTCCTTAGCTCGGCTCCTCCCGTTACTCATCCCTACGCTGATCTTTCCAGGTTCACCAGATACGGGGCACTACACTTCTATGGGCTCTATACTCATCGAGTCTTACCTCCCACTGACATTTTCCACCATCCCGCTTTTGGTCACGTACACCATTGATAATCCGGCTGTGTACATGTTGGTTTCGATCCTCGGTCAGATGCAGATTATTGCATTGCTCATGGTGATGCTCCGCGTCTCGCGCGGAGTCGCATGGAATTCGTCGACGGCTCCGCATTCGGTCGAGAGTGCGATAGACAGGGCACTCGCAGCCCACGATGAACAATTTGTGCAGAGTGCGGTTTGACGATGCATGTCGACAAAATGAATGTGGCAGAGGCGAACCGCCTACCAAATGTACAATGACATGCATATTACCCATTTAATCCCAATATCGTACTCGCATGAACATACACAAAGGCTAAGATCAATACAAAGCTACCTCCCCTACAGCTTTGCGTAACTCATCAACATATGCATTGGATGTGTCGGTATCAGCGCCCAACACGATTCGCTTGAGGTAGAGTCCATTCTGTGCACGTTCTCGGAGCGTATCAAGGAAACCGGTAACCTCTAGGCGGGGAGTGAAACCACCAAAACGCGAACGTCCCCGGTAGCCCAATATGTGAAGCTCATCGAGGTGTTGTACAGCCGCCGGCGTCGAGGATGACTTCGACGCCAATGCGCCAAACAGGTGGTGGAGGTGAGTGTCAGGAAGTTGAGTCGCGAGGACACGTAGCTGTGTGGTATGAGCGAACAGATCGCGCCACGGGATTTTGCCTAATGGGAACACCGCCTTGACATCGAGACGGAGGGTTCGAATGTGGTGGAGAGGTAAGGCGATGCAGAGTGGGATGATGAATTTGCGCAAATCGTCCTCGCCGTCATCGCTAAAATATCCGAAGTTACCGTCGAATCGACATGGCCATGGACGGCTCCCCTGGTGCGACACATCATCATACGCTGCTTCCCCTTGGTGCTCGAGCGTTAGTCCGAGTGTGAGTGGATGAATGGAGATTGTTAGGCTGTATGTGGAGGACTGAACAGGACAGAAGATATGAGGTGGTACGAGAGGAAATGTGTCTGATAGACCCGCGGAAAAGGTACTGTCGAGGAAGGCCGTGATGCCTGTTCGAGTCATCACGTATGTGTCTGTAGGGAAGTCTAACTGAGACACAAGATCTGCGAAGAGATCAAATCCGTCGTATATATAGAGCTTTCGGAGAGCTGGAAGGGATACGAGAGGTGCCTGGTCCCACGAGGAAGGCAGTACTCCTGAGCTAGATAGAGCATTGTAGAGCTCGAGCACTTGGAGCTCCGGGGTGTTCCTCAAGACGCCGATGAACTCGGGAACCGTGGGGGCGTTGGCGCAGTGTGAATCGTCAAGCTTAAGATGAGTGAGACAAGATAAGAGACCCGGGTCGGAGGAGATTCTACACCCGCGAAGCGATAGCTTTCTCAATGCAGGAGAACCTTCAAAGAAAGAGCGAGCAAGGCGGAAGTGGGAAATGTTCGTGTCTCTCGATATGATGCGCAAAGATAGAGACTGAAGAAAGGGCGATGGCGAGAGTGAAACATAATTTTGCAACTCGATCTCCCGTAATAATCCGGTCCGGAGCGTCAAGTGTAAATCTTGAAGACGAGGATGCTCGCGAGATATTCGCGAACAGACAGCTGTGAAGTTTCTCACGAGTTCAGTGTCATAGACGACTGTGAGCGGCAGAGTGCCCGATCTACCGAGCATCAGATCTACTGCGTGAATTAACGTGCTTTGGCTGATATTGATATTCGCCCAAAGGCGAGGGAACGAGAGGAATACGTCCCGCCACCAAGTGCAGACGAGCATGAGATGAAAACATTCTTTGATGGATTTCACGTCGCTGTTCGCCCGGTAGTGCGAGAAGATACTAGCCAGAAGTTCATGAGGGATTCTGTAGATACCAGAAGGATTTGGTAGCATGGATAGCGACGAGACGGCTTTCTGTTCCCGGATAGCTGATATGGTGGCCCTTAAGGCGTGACTGTGGCTATTAAATAATTATCCGTGAAGCCCGTGATGAATACTCACGTTGTCCTCATGGTCCACAAACTAAGGCCAAGGAAGTCATCCGATACCTTCGGGAGCGAGATGGAAGGCATTTTCAACATCAAAGCGTGCATGCCCTATTGAAACCATCGCGTTCGTGTAAGCAGCCACGTATAAAAGGTTAAATTATCAATCCAGATTCTATTTGTATATGTTAAACGTACCTGATCAAGCACGCAATGTACCGAGTTCATCGGCGAAGGAGGAAAGGCAAGGGGTTTGAGCGTATAACCTGATCCTTTAAATACGCTGTGGCTAAAATTGACTACGCCATATAAGGCTGATAAGCTTGGCAGGTGAAGCGGAGTGCCTCCTCGACGTCACCATCATCAAGTATATTCTTGCCAAGTGCATCTTACACATAACGCGCTGATTGCCGTTGACAACGTTCTCGGTCCACGCTTCCGGAGCTTGACTTAAGCTACGTAATGACCTGGAGCATCGAAGTGGGAACCTGAGCAATTATCGCAATGAGAAGGCACGGAAGGCGGCGATCAATAGAGGCACTGCGATTGGCGTCGCCGCTCATTAGACGCTGCCTACTCACTCAGAAACAAGATCCTGGAAGCTCGCGCTCGAGCCTGATGCAACCCTGATATGTCGCCAAAGTATGTATTTTTGATCCGTCCTTGAGGTTGATGAGGCTACCATGATATTTTGTGGTAAAGGTATGATAAGTATGGTATACTTCCATCATTATGACCACCTTGTAAAAGGTCCCATGTTGAAAGCTGTAAACTTACCTGGCTGTTTTACGTTGCAAGCTTCTAAAAACATGTTTTGATTTCGTGGCGGAGCGACACCGTGACATCAATGAATGACAGGCACCGCTTCTAGTCGGAAACGTGAACGCCTAGAAAGCCTCATGTTAGACATCACAAATCTAAACCTTACCGCCCATTCCAGTCGTACCTGCCTACCTCAGGCTGTCTTTCGAACGTGTAGGTTGTTCGCATGTTATGGACGAGGCGAACACTCATGTAGCTCAAAGCCCTACAGCTGAACTTTTCCAAGTCAGCCTGGCGGAGTTTAAAAATGTGGTCCTAGGTTCCAACCACACATCGCCAAGGCCAGGAGCTGGGTTCAGGCAACCTCCTCTAGTGTAGTCCATACTTGTCAAAGCTCTTCGATGACTCTTACGATCTCTGATTGAGGGAACATAGTGACGACGCACCATAGCTGGGTACCTTCGTCGTAGCTTGCGTCATCTGCAACCTCGTCGTTACTCACGCGCATAGTGACATCCAGTCGATCGTCATGGTTGTCAATTGGTTGAATGCTGGTCAACGCCAACTTCAATACTCCCAGATCGACGATAAAATCCGTGAGCATTGCAACGCCATACAGAAACTCCGCACCCGCCGCAATAACCTTGCCCCGATCTGCTGTCTCCCTCCCGAGGTGCTCGGCAAGATCTTTGTCTACGTCTCTCCAAGTGTCCAGAAGGCCAGAAAAGACATATGTCACCTCAACATCGTCTGCCGTCACTGGAGAGATGTAGCTCTTGGAACCGCACAGATCTGGTCGACAATTGGCATCAACCTGCCCCAGCAGTAGCCTCGGATGGACTTCATCCGGTTAATGTTCCAGCGATCTAAGCAAGTGCCACTCACAGTCACGGTGACAGAGAGCCCGTATAACGGAGACATCATGAAGGCAGGGTATTACCAGATGTTTCTCAAAGAATTCTCTCAGCATGTCCATCACACGTACGAGCTCACTCTGTCCTTCCCCATCATCGACTCTCTCTCGGTTTCCGACCATCTCCTCTGTGACGCCCCTATGCTTAAACAGCTTCATCTCTTCCCCATATACCATCCCACGAACCATGGGGACCAGGTTGGATTGATCGCTTTCCAGAGGAAATGCTAGGCGGGGCTATCAATCTGAGCAGTCTCAAGATCAGCGGCATCGTACCACCCTGGCATTCGTCAATGTTCAGAGGGCTAACGCGTCTTCACCTTGGAAAAATGTTCAACTTATCACCAACTTCCGAAGAGATGTGGAATATATTGAAAGAATCGCCCGGACTTGAACATATCTCCTTGCGTGGTACTCTATCACGTCTCCCGACGTCACCTCCATCTTCCTGGAACGTCGGTACAGATATCAACCTCCTCAGTGTACGTCACATTGAGCTACCAAATGTCACATTTGTGCAGTACGCGCACTTTTTCGCACACGTGCGTGTTCCTTCGCATGCCTTTCTTTTTCTCGACATGCATGGTCCATACCCTCAAGAAGACGCTCTGCCCCTGCTCTCCCCAGAAATTCTCGCTGCTTATTGCGCAGAGCGGCACTCCGGAGATCTCGTCCTTGAAATTAGCTTCCGTCATGACTTTTTTTGCAAGGTGTTTGAGTATTCCTATTCACGGGGTCATCCTGAACGTTGCAGACTCGGGAATAGCTTTCATTGCGGAGGGTGCCTTACCGCCCGCTTTGACGGCCTCATCCATATTGGGGGAGCACTCTTCCCTGCCAGCTTCCTCTGTTTCGGGACACCTCTCACATCTATTCGCCATCTTTGGATTACCCTGGATGACCGCTGGTACGAACAAGAAGCTCCCTGGCATGATATCCTCTCAGCTCTTCCAAACCTTCGCAAAATCTTGTATATTGTCGTTGGGGCTCCGCCTCTCGCCGCATTTATACATGCTCTCATCCCGACCAATGGGCATACTTCCGTGCCCCACCTCAAGTCAATTGAGATAGGTCATAAAAGCGAGTGCCACGGAGACGAGCGTGATGACATAGAGATATCGGACATGGTCGATGTCTTTGAAAGACGCGCGGAGGTGGGTCCAAGACTTGTTGACTCAACTTGAGATATGTTTCTGCCAACGAGTCTACTGTAGAAAGGTTGAAGCGTGTTGTTAAGAGGGTCTGTCAAATATGATTTAGTAACTATTTGTACAACGAACAAATGCATTACACTCCAACTAGTTAGTATGTAGTAGCACACATCAAAACAGAAAACGCCGCGCTTTTATTATCCCCTCATCATGCGATGCCAAGCATCCGCCCATGTTCGACCGGTCGATAGCTTCTTGGCACTCAGGACAGCGACCCACTTGACTAACCCATCCACTGTTCCCTTTATTCCTCGTCCGATTTGCGCACGAGTCACACATCTTCACGTTGCAGCCTTCGCACACACCCGTCATCCGCGCTGGAGCTTCATCACTGCTTCCCCTCACCTCGCTTTCATCGTCCGCCTCAACCTCGATACAATCGTCGCACAGCCTTGGTCTCCGACAGCCCTCGCAGGGGACCGCGCCTCCACACGCCTTGTGAACTAGACACGTCAGCTGCTTGCACCTCGGACACGTCGAGAAGTGCCCCGCCCAGACATCGGGATCGTCCGAACACGTCCCGCAGAGCCACGTCCGCCCACACACGCACTCGCATGGGCCGACATTCGACGTTGACTCCGCCGAGCCTGGGCCTGCGTGCGCGCAGTCCGCGCAGACGCACAGCGCCGCGACCGCCTTGCGGTACCTGTCCTCGTTCGACCAGCACCCGTCGTTCACGCAGAGCCTGACGCGCTCCCGCACGTCCGGCTTCCTCGCATAGCACATCCCGCACGCTGCCGGTCTCGGGTTCGCGTGACCGGCCGCGCCTGGATGGCCGATGCACCACATCATGTCTGTCGCACAGCAGACACTGTGGCATTCTGGGCACGTCGACAGAGATTGGCGTGACGGCGGTCCGCCTGCGACCGTGCCACGAACCGGGGAAGAAGAAGGGGATGTAACGGTGGGGGAAGATGAAGGCCAAGATGACGGTCCCGCAGAAGTAGAACTTCCAGAGTCACGACGGTGCAGACACGAGCTGCAGCACCGTGTCGTAGGGTGATACACGCATCGCACCATCGGTCCCGGCGCGACCTGCGAGACAGGGCAGCTCGAGCTGGAGCTCGGGCATGTCACGGCACGGCATAACGGGCATTGGGTGAGATTGGCATCACAAAAGTGGCACGTTCCCGTTTCTTGGTCTACCAGCTCGGATCGTGTGTCCTCGTCCAGGAGACCTAGGGTGACGAGGTGATCACGGAATACCTGGGGGTAGAGTCGTTAATTGCTGCAAAAATGGGCTCCGCTAGGGCGCTTACCTGAATCCTCTCCTTGAAATCATGTAGCTTTGAAAGCCTCCCGAGACCGCTTTCCAACATGTTGGTAGTTAGGGACAAACCTCATACTACGGCGCTACACATGACAGCACATGACAAACGTCATGGACAGCGCCCAATAGGCGCCGGATGGCCGTCGGACCGCCCGGACCCATCTTCCAAGCTGCCAGACCATCGTCTGAACTTGGTCTGAACTACGCCCTTTGAAACTTGCGCCTCCCTTGCACCACTTATCGTATGCAACGAGTGAGAAAAGCAAAAATGAATGCATATATTCCATCCTAAACTTCCATCCTTCCTTCCACGAACACATGCGCCTAATCTAACCTAACCTATTAAGTAGATACCACTAAAACGAAAAATAAGGTTCTGTTGTTATATTCCAGAATGCGGAAGAGATTTATAGCAGAAAGCAAAATCCACGAGTGGATGGATGGTGTATGGTGGGATGATCCCAAACGATTCTCGGGACGAGAACACCGGGGGGTAGCAGTGGGCATAAAATCAAGAAACAGCAGCAGAAAATGGAGAAGGGATAGTAAGGGAAAGGGGCGGGCAGCAAAGCCAAAGCAGAGTAAGCAGGCGGGCGTGTAGGTATGCACATTAACATTTATCGTGAAAAAAAAAGACAAGGGTAGACTGCCAACTAAGAAAAAAACCAATAGATATGCGCGTCGGCTGACGAGCTCACGCGTTCTTGCTCGAACCCGGCACAGATGGGAACGCGTCCAGGTCGAACTTGGAAGAACGAACGGCCTCAGAGTCAGTCGCGGCTTTACCGTGGGCGGACTTGCCCCGAGCGCTCTTGGACGAGAGGCTGGGGGTGAGAGAGGAACCGTACGAGTGCACAGATTGGTTGTCTATCAAGCCCGGTCAAACTCAGAGACGTATGACAGAGGGAAACAGAAAGGAACTCACCCGCGCCCGACTGGTTCGACCGGCCCTTGCTCCTGTTGAACAGCTTATCCGCAAACGACGACGACCGGCCAACACTCCCCTTCCTCGCCGTAGGCCACTGCTGCACCGCGGCGCCGTCCGACGGCGGGGTAACCACGACGCCCGAGTCCTCGGACGAGAACGACATGCTGTCCCGCGCGCCGTTGTACGTCGACGAGCGGCGCGAGCTCCCACTGGCGCCCGACGCGATCCGCCGCAGGCTGCTGAAGTAGTGGCGCGTCGTGGAGCCCTTGGAACGCACGCTCGCGCGCTCGCTCGCGTCTCCGGCCCCATTGCCGCCGCTGACAACGCTGCCGCCGTAGCTGCGGATGCTCTGGGCGCCAAAGTCAGGCTCGCCCTCCTCGGGGATATCCTGGTCGATCGCGGGCTCGCGGATGGACGGGATCGAGCGCTCTGAAAAGCTCCCGATGGACTGCTTGGGCGAGAGCGCTTTCTCTTCTCCTTCGCTCGCACCTGCACCTGCACCTGCACCTACACTTGCACCCGGCGCTTTAGGCGTGGGCGTGGACATGAGATCAGGCTCGGCGATCCTCGGGGGTGGCGGCAGGCCCGCGCCGGCGGGGAACGAGTCCGCCGTGGGAGTCTTGAGCGACTGGCTGTCCGACGAGCTCCCGGGTTCGCCCAGCCTTGCCTCGAGCAGGAACGCGTTCTCAAGCAGCGCTGCGAGCTCAACGGCTGGGCTGGAGGGCGTCTCGACCGTGACGGGGACCCTCGCGCGCTGGGCTTTCGGAGTGACGATCTGGGACTGCAGAGTCGAGGTAGTCGTGGAACTGGGGGGAGGAGTAGGCTCGGCAACCTTTCTGTGTACGACGGCGGAGAACTGGGCAGGCGGAGAGGTGGTGCGAGTCACATTCCTGACTACTGTCTGCGAAGGGCCTGAAGGCGGCTTCACGAGCTCGGGGATGGGGGACGGAGGCGCTGGCGAGACCGAGGTAATGGGCTTAGTGATTGGGGCGAGCGTCGGCGCGACGGGAGCGGCAGCTGGAGCCGGAGTTGGGACCTTGGCTGGCAGAGATGCTGCAGCAGTAGTAGGGGTTGACTCCGATGAAGCCTTGGTGGGCTCAGAGGATGTTTCTTGTGGCTCCTCGGCAAGCACAACTGTGGGCGCATCACCCGATGATGCGCCCACGGGGGTACTGGGCACATCGGCCGCGGCTGGTGAACCGTCAGACTCCGCGGCAGGGGGTGGTGAGGAAACCTTCGCGGCACCAGGGTCAAGGGTTAAATCGCGCGCCTGAGGAATGTCCGGCGAGCTGACCGACCGCATAGTGGCAAGGTCGACTGGGGGGATTAGCGAGTTGCTGCGTGAAGGAGTGGTGGACGCAGCCTTGGGAGGGGGGGAGACCGTGCCATCCCGAGGTTCCTCGCCGACAGCAGCAAAGCTGGACGAGGAGCGCTGTTTAGGCTGACCGTCGAGCAACTCGGGGGACGTCGGCCTGCTCGACGGCTTGCCTAGTCCCTGGATGCGGTTCGCATACAGCTCTCCCGTCTTCTTAGACCCGTTCTCCACCGGCGGTGCGCCCATGGCGAAGCTGCCGCGCGGGACGGGGACGCTCCCCTTCTTCTCGAACCTGGCTATCCTGTCGCGGAGGCTGCCCGCGCCCGGTGGTGCGGCGCCCGCCTTTTCGTTCGGTGGTGAGGACAGGCCTGGAGGAGAGGCATTGCGTTGTTGGAGCTGGGCAATCCGTTCCTTGAGGTTGGTGGGCGGGGTCTGGCCGTCTCGTGAGGAGGAAGCCCTGCGAAATCAAATTTAACGGGTTGAACCGAACAACCCTAGACGCGGGGCGACGGCGGATCGAGTGGCACTCACATTGGGAGCTATCAGAGAGGGAGAATGATATCAAAGGAACGTCGAGCGAGAACCGGGACTGGACGGTAAACGCGGTGGTGAGATGGTGGATGGATGGGCAGACGACAGACGGGAGCGGAGAAATTGGAGATCGGACGGGAGCAGGACGCGTGGTAATAAAGTGCCGACGGCAATTCTGACGCGACGCGCAGTGGTGAACGGAAAGAAAGGAGCGACTATCGAGCTTGTTCGTCCAAGCTGGCAAGGAAAAGATGCCAGTGGTGTCGAGATGGACGACTCGAACAAGGTCCAGTCCAAGGACGAAAACTTTAAAAACAGCGGTGCTCGATGTCCGGGCTCTCGGTTGTCAACTTCAATTGTCATCCCACCTAGCGCCGGGGTAGGCTACACTAGAACCGGGGCGACCTTCAACGTGGACCATCACTCTCCCCAGGGTCGCTTCTCTTGCTTGTCAATGTCATCCACTCATGTGCCTCACCGACTCTTCTCTTCTCTTCTCTTCTGGGGAGCACTCTACTTGGGCTTCTACTTTTGTTGGTTTTGGAGTCACCGACAACGCTCCAAACTGAATGAACGAGGCTCCCGAACAATGAAACGGATGTCTCCAGGGAAACGTTACTGCGCAATTCATTTTACAAGAAGCTCATCGATGCATCAATTGTTCAGAACGTTCATCATCGATCGCCGTCGACGCCGTCGCATGTACCACTAGCGCCCCTTACTGACGAAGGAGTCGAAGGGGAAGTCGAGAATGACAATCGTGAGCGATCATGATCAGTGTTACACTCTTCAGGCTCATCGTTTCCTGTACCTTCCCGGTCGGGATGTTTGAGATCGTCCCAGAAATCGTTTGATGTGAGCTCATGCCTTGATACCGTGCCTATCAAGGTAGCTTTCCTTGTTACGCCACGGCTTGTCTTGATCAAATCATGGATTTCAAAGAAACAGTATCAGAGTGAAATATGCTAGCCCAGGAATCTCAAACGAGGAAGGGCAGCTTGGTTAGTCTGCTATCGTCGTCTTTTTCACTCCTCGCTACTCGTCAAAGCTTCAAGCATACAATCCCCCTTCTCGCCAACCCCTTCCTACTTTCTACCAGATGAACTGACAAATTGGTGCACAGTTCTGGCTGCCAGAAGCCTTTGATGGGTTGCGGTAATGGCCGCTTGCATTACGCGATGATGGATTAGCCAAAGAGAGGCGCATTGTGTTTTGCAGTACATCGCAGTTGCTGCTACAAAGTATTGCTAATATACCTGGTCAATAACCCGCTTCAACCTTCTTAGCATAGACCCGCTGATCGACACGTATCTTAAACTAAACCTGCCAAGCCTTGCGCCAGCCTCTGCGCGTTTCTCAAACACATCCGCAATGTCCGGTACCTCTATGTCCCTGTATTCGTCCTCGTAAAATTCGTCGGTGCGACCCATCTCAATAGACTTGAGGTGGGTCACTGGAATGTACCCGTTGGTGGGCGACAAAGCATGGATAAATGCGGGGTAAGACTTCATCCCAAAGGTGAGGTACGACGTTTGGCGAAGATTCGGAAGGGCAGAGAGAATGTCGCGCCAGGGTACTTCTTGCCTGTACCAGCCATCATCTAGAGTGATCCAAAGGGTGCATATAGATGTAAGAGGCACCCCATGGTTGATGAAGCTGAGTGGGACAATTGTCTCCCCGACATTTGCGAGGCCGCTGAAATGAGCGGTAAGGCAACCTCCGCAATAGCCTCCGACAGTACCATTTCCATGCAAACAGCGTTCAGGGTGACCTAGCAAACGGCGCCCTTCAAACACGTTACAGTACATGTCGTGATGAAGGTCAATCTCAAGGGTGAAATCTTCGCCGTTATCCGCACTACAATCAGTAAAAAATGCCGGAGGAAGCAAAGGCAGGTCGTCGGGAAGACCTTGTCGAGGGTACGGGTCTTGTATGTTGAGGAGAACAAATGCACTCGAGGGAATGCGCACGCGTGCGAAGAAGTGTGCATACTGAGCAAAGGTGACAATCTGCAGGTCAACCTGTTGCGCATTGGGAAGGTCAATAGTCGTACCCGCATCCCAGGAAGAAGGGGGTGCCGTCGGTAGACGTGACAAGACGCCACTCAAGGAGATGTACTCCAGAGTTGGAGATGCTCTCAGGATGCTCCACATCTCATCGGGGGTAGGAGACAGGTTAAGCGTCGGCCCGAGGTCAAGATGCGTTAGCCCTCTGAACATCGGCGAATGCCAACTCGGTACGCCGCCCCAGAGATGGAGACTCTTTAGCTTGGGCGCCGAAATCAGCGTGTCCTCCGGAAACGCTATTAACTTTGTCTGTCTCCTATTATCTGAGTAGAAGTCTTTTGGGGAGAGATGAAGATGTTCCAGGATAGGGGCATCGCCTATGAGGTGTTTGACAACAAAGAGAGGGTCGGCAATGAGGAAGGGCAGGGTGAGCTTGTACATGTGATGGATATGCTGAGAGAGCTCTCCGAGAAATTTTTGGTAGTACTCCACCTCCTTGTCCGCGTTCTCCAAGCCTTCTGACACCGTGACTGTAAGAGGCGTCTGCTTAGATCGCTGGAACATCAGCCGGATGAAGTCCATCCGAGGGTGCTGCTGGCGTAGGTTAATGCTGATGGTCGACCAGAGCTGTGGAGTCTCCAGAGCTACATCTCGCCAATGACTGCAGACAACGTTGATGTTACATACATCCTTTCTCTCCCTCCGGAACATTGGAGAGACATAGACGAAGATCTTGCCGAGCAGCTCGGGAGGGAGACAGCAGATCGGGGCAAGAGCATTACGACGGGTACGAAGTTTCCGGATTGCACTGTAATGCGCGGCGATTTCACCGTCAACTTGGGAGTACTGTGTCCGGCGTTGACGAGCATCTAACCAGTTGACAACCATGATAATCGGCTGCAGTACCTGTGCGTGAGTACCGACGTTTGAGGCGATTCAGACACAAGCACGAACCAAATTACCCAGCCACGATGGTTTGTCACTACTCGCTCAGTTAACGAGAGATATGCGGGGCCTTTTTCAACTATGGGTTGCGCTAGGGGAAGGTTGCCTGAATCCAGCCCGACGTCTTATTGTTTGAGCTCAAAGCTCACCAGAAATCGCATTCTCTGTTGACCACGTGTTTGAAGCTCCGCTCGACGGACTTGGAAAAGCTTACTGCCGTGGCCACGACACAAACAATGCCCTGCGACATTTGATGAGAAGAACCAAACGTAGATGTCCACGCATGGGAACCATTGCAAGTTTCGGCGCGCGCGAGGACCAACACCTTCGCCGAGAGACAACTCGAGAGCTCACACACGGTGAGCTCCCTCAAGTGCTTTTTGCAGAAAGCATACCTCTTGACACGGACGTAGAAAGTGGCAGAGTACACTTCAGCAGTTCAAATAGCCCTCTTCCCCTTGAATCCGTGAGCAAAAAACCTCACACTAGGCTTGTCGATGCTAAATGACTAGCCGATCAACGACCATTGCGTTAGTCAGTATCATGTCAACCTCCCATGAAGCTAGTGTCATCAGTACGGGCTCTTCGAGTCCTCCACAGCCTCAGCATGTATCCGTGTGCATTAAAAAGCTTGCCCCCGAGCTTTTACTCGAAATCTTTGCCCATTACACAACCGACAGAGACGTCAAAGCCACGGACTGCGTTCACCTCACGCATGTCTGTTCCATTTGGAGGGTTCTATCTATAGCACATCCCCACCTTTGGGCAACAATCAACGCAGATCATGAAACAACAGCACGGGTCATAGACCTGATGATCAGTAGATCGAGAATTCTGCCGCTTACATTCATCTACGACGACATGTTCACTGACACTTTCGGGCATAAATGGACGACAGTCACCTCAGTTCTTCACCGGGTTCAGGTTCTCTCTCTAGTGATCAACTCGCAAGATTTCCCGTACGTTAGCATTGCCTTTGACTCTGTGGCGGCGCCTGCTCTCCGGTATTTGAGTATTTATCTCCGGTCAATGATCGAGGATGATACTCTCTCTATATCACGCCCTTTTCTTGAGCACATGCCCGTGCTCTGTCAGGCGCATCTGCGATATTGCCAGCTGCCCACTCGTGCATCGTTCCCCCCTATTACCCACCTCACGCTCGATAAAGCGTATCCGTCGGGCTACGCACCTTGGAAACTCTTAGACTCGTTGAAAAGTCTCCCCTTGCTCGAACACCTAGAGCTTATCGACAGCTTGTTGGCGTTTGGGAGGGCCCCTCCATCGTGGGACACCGGCAGGGCTCACGAGGTCACGTTCGCTCGTCTTCAGACGCTCAAAATCTCTCAAGCCCGGTTTGATCAATACGCAGATTTTATATCCCGCGTACATTTCCCTGCAGACGCCTTGGTGGAACTACAGACTAGGTTGACTGGGACCACTCTTCCCATTTTACCGCCTTGCATCTTTGACAGAACCATTGACACATCCTCTACCCACTTTTCTATCGAATGGCTCGATTCTATGTCATTCAGGCTTCTTTTGAATAGGAAAGGGGAGACTGATAGCGAAGACACCACCGCTTTTTGCAGTGTGGCATCGTCGTGGCCGTGCCGCCTGAACGCTACATTCTCCAGCTCCGGTGAACTCAGCCATTTTCGAAAACGCGTTGTTCCACTCTGCGCGCAGCTGCCCCTAGAATGCGTCACGCATCTTTCTCTTATCATGACTGACGCAGCTGTCGAAGATGTAATGATATGGAAGAATCTGCTGGACCACACACCTCAGCTGATCACCATTATGACGCGCCTTTCAACGTACAACCTTCGAAGCCTATTCAGCGCACTGGCTCTCCAATCAAACTCTCTATCCGGTGCCCATCCGTTCCTCTCCAAACTCCGCACGGTAGTGATTGGTATCGACCGTCGACGGGGGCCTGCACCGCATCTGCCTTCCTCAAGGCTTATAGAACTGGCCAAATCGCGTGCACAAAGTGGTATCAATCCCCTCACTGTTCTGATAGAGAAGGGCTGCATCGCGCCTGAGCCGTATGTGGCACAGCTGCGTGACTTTTTGAGTGTAGTGCGGTGGGCTCCGACACCGCGTGCATAGAACACAAGTGCTGAGAATAAGTAATAGAACTTGCGTTGTACTGTTGATGATACGTGCGTATCTATTTACAACCAAGCGTTTTCAGACTGTAATGTGGCAGTGAATATCCCCACTTAAGTATCGAAAGTCAAGGACTTTGTAACAGTGAAAAGAGAAATGGACGAACCTACTTTCGCTGCTGCTCCAGAAGAAACAATATCTACTATCGAACATATGCGTGCACGATACATATGTAGACGTGGCTTGAGATTATCTGGACAACTAAGGAGGCAGACCTTAACTTGACGTATTATAATACTATGGTAGTTTCAGTTAGAAGTCAAGTAGTGTTTTGTGGCGCTGTTGTATGTACCATAGGCTGTCTTTCTGTTTACAGCGAAATAAGATGACTTGAGCTTAAAGGGGCCTGATAGAAAACTCACACTCATCTTCTCAACTCCTTATCGATAATGATGATTCATGGACCGTACCCCGTGAGACAACCTCCCTTTGGTGGATTGGGTAGTTTAGAGCAAGCTTTGGAGCTCACCACACCGATGCAAGGGACCGTGAGAATGTTATAACAGTGCCAGCCCTGTCCCGTGGCAGAGACAATCGACTCCCACAACCAGCAGCTGCTCAAGATAATCTGATACTCTCACTGGCACTCTTCTCTCCAATGACCACGAAGAAAGAAATCAACGTATGCATTTCGTGCGCGACGACTATGATCCGATGCCCAATCTGCGAGGTACCAAGCTGCAACGCTGACGAATGCCCCACCGCCGGCTCTCGGGACAAAGGGCATACAATAGTGCACTGCACCTTCCATCCAGAGTCCATGTGCTGTCAATCGTGTCTGGACGACTCGCGCTACTCACCCTCACCCCAATCTCTCTCCATCTGTCCCGAATGCGAGCTCATATGCTGCTCTCGTGATCTCCTCTGGTGCTCTGGACGTCCGGAGGGCGACGGGTGCAGGGTACACATGCCGAAGCCGCTCGCGTGTAACAACTGCTTTCTCAACACGCCTCAACTTCAGGAGAAGAGCATGAAACTATGCCACGAGGAGGGGTGCTGGTCCAGGGCGCATGGGTCAGGGTACAAGCGCTCTGTCTCAGCGTCACTGGTTTGCCGAGACTGCGCGCAAGATTCGCTGGGGCATGTGCGCGAATCGGATTGCGAATGCGAGCAGAAGTGGCTTTGTGGGATCTGCGCAGATGATCCGGATATTTGGGAATCACACTTTTCGAGCTGCCCGAGGTGTGCGAAAACGTCGTGTGGGAGCTCTTGGTGCGGAGGTGCAATGCGATGCACGAGGTGCGCAGGGACACGTCTCTGCAATGATTGCATCGAAGTTGAGCCTGGAAAATATGGGGCCGATGGCGACGAATTTGGAGAGGGCTGGGAGGATACGCATCAAGGGGCGAGCGAGAATGACGATGGCGTGGATGAAAAGGTTGGGAGCGGCAGCAATGTGAGCGAGGATGGACTTGGCACCATGGTCAAAACCAAGGAAGAGATCTCAATGGGCGGCGAACAAGAGGTATATGAAGGAGAGGTAGGCGATGAAGCTGAAGGTAACGATGAAGCTGAAGGTAACGATGAAGGCGAAGGCAACGATGAAGACGATAGCGAGGAGGAAGACATCGATGAAGACGAATTCGAAGAAGTCCCATATGTTGAGGACGAGGTGCGCCTGGTAGGGTCGTGTGACGTATGCGGAAAGAAGTTGTGCGAGTCATGCTGCACTCACACTAGGCATAGTGGCCGAGGCTACCACGGGCTGGTAGGGCGGTGCCCAGGGTGCAAACATGACCTGGAGATATGGAAGAGGGAGATGCCTTCCGGGAGATGGGGTTATGACTCGGAGTCCGATTAGGGTGATGAAGTACGATCTTGGGGAAATAGTAGGACCATCCATACCTCCCTAGTGTATCCTTTGAACTACATTTAGTGGCACTCAAGTCACACTGCCGAAGAGCCATCTGGGCATCGATTTTGTCCCAACAAACCAACAAAAAGAAAACGTCAAGAACTATCCTCATCATAGCCATTCGGCACGCCCTTCGCGAGCCAATACGACCTCCGCGCCGATGCCCTCTCGACCTTCGCGCTTTCCCGCCCCTTCACCGACGACCTACCCCCATCCGAGTCCGAGTCCGAGCCCGAATCTAAATCCGGTGCGCCTCGGGCGTACTCCGCCTCCTCTGCTGAGAGCCCCGAGGTGTGGTCGTCTTCATCGCTGATGAAGACGATATCTGGTTGATGGGGTCTGGACTTGCGCTTCTGGATGCCGTAACGCCCTTCATCGTCGTCGTCGTCGTCGTCATCTTCGCCATCCTCGTCATCTTCGCCAGCGCCGTCCTCAATACCCTCCACCGCATCCTCGCCCACGAAGTCTATTTCAGCCTCTCCCCACGCCTCTTCGACGCTCGCAGCGCCGCGTCGCGAGCTCTCGCCTTGGCGTTTGTTGTTCCGCGAGGCCGTAGTGTCCATAGATACGCTGGGCTTGGGAGAAACACCGAGAAGCTCGTGCAGCGCGCGATCATCGTACACTTCTTGCAAGAGTCTGCGATTGTTGATCGTCTACACCGCCAAATACTGCATGAGTTAGATGCCATTGTATCAAGGGAGGACACGTACCTCCTGCGTGACGCCGAGAATAGTCGAGAGTATGCTCATCTCGGCGGGGTCGCTCTTGTCCTTGCCTTTGCCGTTCCCTCGTAATGAGACGGAGCGACCTTCACGTCGTGCGCTGAGCGAGCCGGCGCGGAGGAAGGCGGTGGTGGTCATGATCTCGTGTGCGCCGGCGAGGGTCTGGCGAACCTTGGCGATAGCGTACGAGCCTCTCGATATGTCGTTTGCTGCATGCATTCCATAGATTAGAGCAATGAATGAATGCAGAGGGCAGCAACGACGCACATGAGTCTGTTGGGTCCTCAATCGAGAGCAGCCCGCGCTTCCCAAAGTCGAGCCACCCACGCTTCAGCTTGCTGAAGTACTTCCCGCCGTTCTTGATAGAGATGCCAACCTGCTCGTAGTTGAAGTAGCGCCCGTAAAGCTCGAAGAACTCCATCACGAGCACACCCAGATTCCGCTCCGCGTCGATCTCGCCCCTCCGTATCTTGGGATGCATCTGCAGAAAGCTAATCGCCATACAGACGATCGAATAGCTGCCCAGTCCGCCCGTGTACA
This sequence comes from Coniophora puteana RWD-64-598 SS2, assembly GCF_000271625.1. NCBI lineage: Eukaryota > Fungi > Basidiomycota > Agaricomycetes > Boletales > Coniophoraceae > Coniophora > Coniophora puteana. Next base: position 431,731 of record NW_006913054.1, read on the forward strand.
CCTCGTTCATCCCCCGCTGGCCGAGAAACGCCTTGGCGACCATGACGAGCGCGCGGAGGGCGCGCCCGCAGCCGCGCATGTCCGCGAGGAAGCCGTTGACGATCTGGCCCGCGACGAGCCCGTTGGACTGGTTGATGCTGATGTCGACGTTGAGCCGGCCGTGGCGCGTGATGAACTTGACGATGGGCACTTTGGCCTTGGCGATGATCGTCACTTTGTCGGCGATCCCGGCGCGCTTGAGGACGTTGGCGAGTGAATGAAGGACGGAGTTTTTGGGGACGTATTGCATGGAGTCGGATTCAATGACAAGATCGATGTCACTGGTAGACCAAGAAGCGAAGACAGAGACAGATATTAAGGGATTGACGGAGGGAAGAGAAGTTAGGTAACGGGCTCACCCGCTCGGGAGGTAGAGTTTTGTGCCATAGCTTCCAAAGGGGAGAACTTTGGCGTCGGGGAACGCACTCGTAACAGCCTTGCCTACGAGCTTGACCACAAGACCACGTATCTCGTCCTCAATACTTGTCGGTGACATGTAGTCGACAAAGGCCTCCACTTCTCGATGGAACCTACAGCACACATAAGGATGTCAAAGAATGGAGAAATGCAAGGACTACGTACATCTCTGCGACGTTGTGGCAACCGTCCCAGTCGACCAAGTGCACCCAAGGCGTCTTCCTTGACGGCGCGCGCCCTCGGTCGTGGCCATATGCGCGGCCGACAAGTTCGTCTTCATCGAACACGAAATCGTAACTGCGCTTCGCGCCACGGTCTCTCTCCCTGTCTCTATCTCTGTCCCTCGTCCTGTCTCTATCCCGATCCCAATCGCGCCTGTTCTTGCCCACATCCCATTCTCGTTCCGGCGCCCTCTCCTTCCTAGTTGACCTGGGTGACTCGTCGTCGGCAAAGAAGGGTATAAAGTCGTCTCCCTGGGCAAAAGATTCACCCTCCCACTCGAGCTCGCCATCCTCGGGTATGGGTTCGTCGTCAGCCTTCGCCTTGCCCTTTCCCTTGACATCGCTGTTCTTGCGCGCACGCTTGGTTGGTGGTTCGGAGGCTTCACCGTGCATGGCGCTTGAGCTGCTGCTCCCCGCCACAGCATTAGCATTCCCGTTCACGGCTCCATCCGCGTTGATGTTGACACCATTGGCGGCAGCAGCGGCTTTGGCTTTCCGTTTGGTTCTCTCCTTCTCCTTCAGGCGCCGTTTGCGTCTATCAGTTGCAGCCTCTTTTTCTGATATTGCTCTTGAGTCAGAAGGCATAGTGCGTGCTCCCGAGGGAGTGTGGAGAGAGAAAGTGACGAGGTAATCAACAGCGGCGAAATTTCTGGCGTGGGTGGTCCGGAGGCTCTTACCGTTTATGATGAAACCCCTGTCGGGTCCGCGCTGCAGCGGGGATGACTTGGCTCGCGTCGTCAACGCGTCAACGCACTTGCAATGAACATTGGACTCGGACCCGTTTCAGCGTCACTCGACGCGAGGTTGAAAGGGTTTTGCGGACTCCTGAAAACTCGAGTATGTGCTTTAATACGGTATTAGCTGGGTATAACATTAGAGAATCCAACTGTCAAAGCCCTAGTCAGAATTGAACCCTGCACAACTCCGTTCGCATTGCCCGTCGGACCCGTCCAACCTGTAAACCGTCTTCGCCTGCATCCATCCCAGAAAAGAGATACAATTCTCTCCTCTTTCCTTCGGCATCCTGACCAGCGACCACCGAGAAGGCCCTCCCCTTCAACCGTGACACCTCCTTCAACGCGTCCTCCTCGCCTCTCCACACCTCCCATAGTAGACTCGAGCGCCCCTCTCCGTTCGGCCTTATAACCCGGCCAAAGACCTCATCAAAGTCCACGTCGAGGTGTAAGAAATCCCTCACTTCCAGCATCTCCTCCGCCATTCGCAACAGCTCCTGATTCCGGTCGCTCGCGATCCACGTGTGATGTGCTGACACGCTTGCCCAGCCCGAGATGAGGTATATTTCCTCGTCGGAAGCGGGCGGAGAGTAGAAGAAGAGAGGGTACCCAGACGCCTCAGATTGCCATTTGGCGAGTTTTTGGAAGAACGACGTTACGCATGGATGCGTCAGGTAGTAGGCAGGACCGAGAGCGAGGGACGCGAATTCCGTGACGGGCATTACGGTATGGGTGAGCTTTTGTTTGCTGGAGCTTGAACCGTTGACGAGTGGTCAGAGATGCGGGGCGCCGGGTGGGACTTGGAAAGCGTCCTGCGCGCGGCGTTTATGTACGCCGCCTGATTGGGTACGCGTCTCACAACTCCTTACGCGTACGCGAGTATATGTGGTGTCACCGCCTTGGCGAGCGCAGCCACTTCGGCTTTCCGGATCGTTGACCGAGCTACTTCCGTGAGATTTATTCATCTGTGGCGGGGGTTTTCATGATGAACTTCATGGAAACACACTCCACCCGGGACGAGGCAGTAATCCACTGACGTTCGAGTCCTCAGGCAGGCTCAGGCCTCACGCTTCAGCCTGATCACCGCGAGGTGAAGAATGCTGCAAATAGGTATGCCAGCTCAGCGATTTACAGGTTCGTACGAGTGCTTATCAGGTGAGCATTGCCATCCCGAAACTGATCCTCTCTGGCCTGTTCATTCGATAACCCTGGTAAGTAGTATGTTTCAACCCAAATCCATTTGTTTTGAATACTATTTATAACTTACCGACATCGACCGATCGGAAGATTTGGACATAGATGGCGACGACAAACACATGTGTTCGATGCTGGTGAGCCTCGGACACACAGCAGTCTTGTTCATCACTTAGAACCCTTGGCGACCTTTGTTGTGATTGGCTAGGGATTCTTTGTGAATGAATAGCTTTGTGATGCCCTCTGCTGTCGCACGAACAGGCTGGTCCAGAATGACCTTCACAGCAGGTACCCGCCACACTTGAATTACCACATAAGATGCCAAGTCCTTACTCGAGGCCGCAGAGACTCAGAATCCTTTTGCTGACTAGTACCAACGTCCATTGACATGCTTCGCCCGGATCTTCTTATAGGCCCTGCATTGGTCGGCGTCATATTCAACGCCTTCCTCACCGGCTGCTTCTCGGTTCAAACATATGTTTACTACACACGGTACTCCAGTGACCGATGGGAATTCAAGTCTATGGTATGTGCTATGTACGCATGATCTCCCCCGTGTTGCACTCACCATCTTTCCGCCAGGCTAGCTTGTTGGCGTACGTTTGGTCCACTACTGCCAGCTATGGTGTTATTAACCATACATCTAGGATCTTCGAGTTTGTCAAGTTCGCTTCCGAGCTATATGGCATCTGGGAGCTAACAGTTGCCGTGGTGGAGACAGGGAATACGCCTCTTGTCACCACGTCTGCAGCAATGAAAATTGTAGCACTGCTGACTCCACTCACGGATGGAACAGTTCAGGTGAGTGACTTCCTACAACGCCGATATAGCAGCGCCCACTGGACACACGAACCACTTTTCCTAATTCTAGTCATTCTTCATCTTTCGCCTCTGGAGGATCTCTCGCTCGCTCGCGCCAGCTCTGGTGGGCATCTTGCTGCTTGTGACAAGCCAGGTCAGCGGGTACATGGCTGTTGCACGTGTGTTCAACGCGACCAGCGAGCTCGTCCTCGCTTCAGAGGTGTCCATGCGTATAATCATGGGGCTTGCGTTTGGCGCTCGCGTCATGTGTGATGGTTGGACTTCGGCGTTCGTCGTGCTTTACCTTCGGTCTATTCGGCAGACGGTCAGGTTTGGGACGTAGGTGACGAATTTGACCATGATATTCTTATAGTGATGATGTTCTATTATTAGGGAACGAAGCGCATTTGGCAAACTCATTCTCTGGACTGTCGGTATGTCATGCTTCTATGTTGCTTGTATCCTTTCAGTGATGAGCCCACTTCAGAAACTGGTGTACGCACTAGGTGAGTGATCTTGGCACACATACATCTTACTCTACCTCTGACGACTATATTCCACCACTCAACTCAAAGCATAGTCACAGCCGTGGTCTTAGTCACCGTACGTTCTCTGACTTATCTTAATCGCTATTCACTTGACTTGATTGAACACAGTACCTGGTTTGCGGTCCCACAAACTGTGCGTAGAGTTGGCTCTATTAAAGCCAATTTTCTTTCTCATTTCCAATATCTGTGGACCATCAGACGTGTGGATGGCGCCTTTCGCAATTATAGGGTCTGGTGAGCCGCTGTGATGTAGGATGCTTAGTGGCTGCTATAACTGACCAATTACCACACTCTCTTCAGTATACGCGAATGTACTCTTAGCGACGTAAGTGCCACCTGCAGTATCTCATATGAATAAGCAAGGACTAACGTACGAAAGCATGAACGGACGCTGGATCCTCCAGGGTCATTGGGCCGGGGATGAGGAATGCAGAAGTAAGGGTGTGAATGCTTTGAGCCCGACATAGAATTTGGCACTTGTCGCCGTGTGTACAGCGTCCTTCTTGATTATGGGAGGTTAGGAGACCATTACTGTTGCCGCGCATGTACCACTCACAGCATCCCTTCCGGTTACAGTTTCTGTTGCCACATAGCTCCTTATACCTACGTAAATGATACATTCCTCACACCGGAAACCATTAGCCAAGCAAGGAATAAACGCACAGCCGAGACGATTTGTGCGTGTTGATCGTGTTCAACAACGACAGATGGCGCTATCCAAATCCATTGCACAGCGGTGGACATGAGAAACAAGCGCCCGAATCGGACATTTGATAGCTCACAGATAGTACTTACTACATGAAGAACGAAGTGGACCACAGTCCAAAGGATAAAGACCCTGAAAGTTCAATAGAACGCAAAGGTCAGCGTGTTAAGTTGTGCTGGCTTTAACTGTGTTCTGCGACTGCATTGAGTTTAGCGCGAGAAAGACGGGTACTCTTTTGGACATCCGCGAAAGAACACCGAAATATTCGGGACCTGTGCCTCTGGCTGATGACTCTGAGTCTGAGAGCAGTTCTGCGACACAGTTCCGAGATGGAGAATCTCACGAGCTCTGCAGAGCCTGTGATACAACATGCTATAGTCATTGTATAATGCCCTCACAGGCGCTCGCTGCCACAGTGTAGCTAAGGCGATCTCACTACCAGCTGTACAAGCGTATAGTACGGGTAAAGAGGCTTTCATCTCACATCTATCTTCGCTACCACATTGCATCCTCAATTATACGCTCTAACCTTTCCCGCTCGGAGTTAGAAAGAAAGACGTTGGTCCCGTAGCTCTCAACGATACGCGATCCTATCTCATATCGCTGCTCTAGGATGTCTACCAAACCCTCGATGCGGACGGGATTATGGATGTTCGCCGTAACTACCGTGACGTTAAGAAGATCGAGTCGATGCATGGGAATGCCATGTTCATTAGGGGTAAGCGTGGCGAACAGCTGTGATAAGGCCGGTCCAGAAAGCGACACGTGGAGTTCTTCAATGTGCGGACACCACAGACATTTTCACATTTATCTCCGGGAAATATTGCTGAAAAAAGGCACGAAGATGGTAAAACTTGTCTATGAATTTTCGCACCGGGGATAGGTGTTTGAAAAGGGTAAAAAGTTCAATAGCAACCCGCGTATTTGAGCACAGAAAAGGCTTTTGAGAATGCGTTTGCCATTTTGGGACGAGAAATTTCACACTCCGACCCCAAATTGGGTATGCCGGTGCCAAAGCAGTTTACCTCTTCAAACACGAAATAGTTGTACAGAAAGTTTACCATCTTCATGCCTCTTTTCAACAATATTGTCTAGAGTTAAATGTGTAATTGTCTGTGGTGGGAAGCGTTGTGACCAAGTCGTGCCACGGAATTTCGTACGTCGGGGGACGATAGAAGTTGATGTGGAGGGCTTTAAAGGATGTGAGAGGCGTGCCGGAGCAGATGGAAGGGAAGAGGTCGACTGCTATGTCGGGGTGACCGGCGCCTTCGAAGGCGGCATGAAGGTGGCTCCCGCAGTATCCTGGCTTTACGCCTGAACCGTGCCTGCAATGGATAGGATGACACCTCGGAAGTCGCGTCTCGTATATATCCACCCGGAGCGTCCCTTCCGGATCCTGCCAGTCTTCTGAGTCTAGTTCTAGCTTGAGAGTCCACGGAAGTGGTGATTTAGAGCAGCAAGAGGCGAAGAATGTAGGGGGAAGCCGTAAACATCAAAGGTCAGCGGCGCGTCCTTTGCTCGCAGAAGCATGCACCGGATGATCTTAATAGAAGGATAACGTGCCTCCAGAACAACTTCGATGGTAGACCAGAGGCGAGGATGCGCCAGTGCCACCTCACGCCAACGCAGACACACATGGGTAAGGCCGAAAATATCTCCGTCATGCTCGTAGGGAGGCTGGAAGGTTACTGGGAAGAAAACAAAGACTTCGGAGAGTACTTCTGGAGGGAGTCGGTGAACAGACCTGAAAGGAGTGAAGACTGCGTCGGAAGTCAGCTATCGAATAAGAATGAACCTGGTAATATGTACGCACATGGTCTTGAGCTGTCGTCGACCGTCCGTCCTGCGCTGCTTCAATGACTGCCCTGGCCCTGAAGTAGGGTCACTTGGCCTTGAATGTTCGATGTATTGGTGTGCCTCTGAAACTTGAGAACGAAAACGATGTGGTTGTTGGGTTAACGCACGCGCGACACTCACCCGAAGCCGCGTGCGCGTTCTGTGAGACACTCCCGAACCCAAACATAGGATCGCCCCTAACGCCGTATAGTCACCATCGAGCAAACTTCCGTTGGCGTTGACACGAACATTCATCCAACTCTCAAGGCCAGATCTCTGAAAATGCGCGAATCCGATTTTTAGTAGGACAGTTTCGGGTCATCGATCATGGTCAGAAGAAAGCATGGTTGTTTTTGTTTATTTGCACTGCACCGCTCTAAATAGGGGCTTCATGCACCGCTTTGCTCTTTCCGCGACCGTTTTGACGCAGGGCGTGCGCTGGACTCCGGACTCTCACTCTCCTTGGAGGCCGCCGAGAGCTCCATCCTCCTGAACAATTCCTGCTTACTATCTACTACCACCGCACATCTCTGCGTACTTCCGGGAAACGCTCGTCCCTCGGTCTCCACGACGCGAATGCAGGGTTATCCGGGTCTTGAAATCCGTGGGAGAGACATGTATGGTTGGGGAAGTCCAGACATCATCGCATGATGGATTACTCTAGCAGTCAATGTCAAGATCCACTTGATGTCAGGACGTCCTGGGATAACGAGGTAAGAAAGGGGAAGGCATAGAAGAAAGGCTGACTACGCTCGACTTGGCCTGAGAGAATGAGGTCGAAAACGAGAAGGTGGGTTGGTGAGCAGGAAGCAAACAGCTGACGAACCAACATACGTGTTTCAAACCTGTAGCCAGACAGCAAGGCCGGCTAAAGTGCTCAGCTCGCCCCTACATTCCCGTCAAGTGGGTGATTAATAGTATTCGCCAGTGTCAGGCAGGCGCAGTATAAAACGCTCTTCAGCAGTTGCTCGGAAGCACTCAACACCCCGCCTCTCAACGTACTCCTCTGCTTTCGCTTACATTTTTCCATCTCCGTAATGGCTGACGCCTCATCGACCGCCAAGTATGAGGCACTTCACAACGGCATCGAGCCACCGTCGTTCAAGCTGCCGCTGATCGACAACCCCGAAATTGTCACTGCCAACACGCTCAAGCTCGTCGAGCAAACTCCCGATGCTCGCAAACGTTTTCTCTTTACAACTCTCACGCGTTACCTTCATGACTTCATCAAGGAGACGAAGTAGGCCCTTCTGTTTTCCAGCATCGAGATGCGTTGTCGGCTAACTTGAGTCCTGATTTTCAGACCTACGACGGAGGAGTGGCATGGTACCCTGAAGTTCCTAAGCCGCGCGGGGCAGTTGAGCACGCCCGACCGCCAGGAGATGGAGCTCATACTTGACATCTTCGGCGCGGAGGCGCTGATAGACACCATCAACAATCCACCCAAGGACAGCGTAACCGAACGTGCTCTGCTTGGCCCCTTCTTCACGGAGCACACCCACGATGGTGCGTCGAGATCAGTTTTCTCGTCAACAGTGGTGCAACGTACTGACAAATCGCGCAGTTTCCAACGGTGATTCTATTGCATCTGAGGGCAAGGGCGAGTACATGTACGTTGACGGCCGTGTCGTGGATACGGAAGGAAAGCCTATTGCCAACGCTGTCGTCGACGCTTGGGAGGCAGACGATACTGGTATGTCTTCTTCGACTATGCTGTTCAGCTACTCAAAAGCCCTCTCGCTGACAATCTCCGTGTAGGGCACTACGACCTTCAATACGACAATGGAGTTCCTGACTGCCGCGGTCGCCTTCGCACAGACGCCGAGGGGAAGTTCAACTTCCGTGCCATCGTTCCCATCGCATACCCTCTCTTATCCGACGTAAGTTCTTGCACCACCTTCGCATAACTCACTCATCTGACTCTTGATTGTTATTAAGGGCCCTCTCGGAGAACTTCTTCTCGCCATGAATAGGCATAACATGCGTCCCTCGCACCTGCACATAATCGTCGATGCACCCGGCTACGAGAAGCTCGTAACGCAATTCTACCCTTCTGAGGACAAGTGGATCGATAGCGACTCAGTATTGGGTGTGAAGAAGAGTCTTGTCGTGGTGCGTATATATTCTTCGTTTTGTCGAGTGAGAGCACAGTATCTGACGAGTGAATGATTTACGCTTCAGGACTTGGAGCAGGTGAATGATGTGGAGAGCGCGAAGGCTCTTGGTTTTCAGCATCCTGAGAGGGGCTTCAAGCTGTTCAAGCGAGACATTGTGATGCGTAGGAAGGTGGACGCATGATAGTATAAATCAGGTCCCGAGTTGTAGTAAAGCGACCTAGCTATCATATCTGATCGGATGAGCGCTAAGTATTCTATGACAACATCAATAGCTGGATCGTATTTGAAAGTGAGGTTAAATTCCGAACTTCTAACTCCTTGACTCCCAACGTCAGATAGCCGGTGATGCGGGTCATTAAAGCCTAAATAACATTGTACTTGTAGGATACGTCGATACATCGCCTCGTTTTGAGTCATGCCGGGCAAACATATCCACCCGACACCGATCATCAACGACCACACGGGCAGCAAAGACAATACCGCACGACATCCAGAGCCCCGTGGTTGCTCACCACGCTCTCCCTCTCCTCGTCAGCGGCTGTATTTGGGTCTAGGGGACCCGGTTGTGCCTGCGTCGCGACGGGTACAGAATGGCTGCTCGAGCTGTCGCTGTCAGAACCAGAGTTTCGACGCGTAGCTTGAGCGTTTTCGGAGTCTGGAGCGGCCACATTACGCTATTCCAAGGTTGTCAATATAATTGTTAGCATATTCAAAGGACAATAGATCAGCATACCGGTTTTGATTTCGCGATGCTTATGAGCTTGAACATGCGCGACGGGTGGTGCCTCTCCTGTCCGTTTGCGTGTGCGGACCTAAATCCAAGACGTGAAGCGAAACGCAGCAGGACGCCCAAGGGCGAGTTGTTCGCAGAAGGTTTTGGTCGGTTTGTGTTTGATTGTTGATGCAAAGACATGGTCTGATTTGTTTGGGAGCGTAAACGGGCCGCCCCGCTGAGCGTTGCAGGCATCTAAACTGCGTTAATACATAGGGCGTGATCAAATTTTGTCGGGACTTACGTTCATTATTGATTCATCGTCGACATCTCCGAGGCCAATCCTTGCTCTCCGCTAGATAACAAAGTGATTGTTTGAGCAGAACACAGCGATGTTGACAAAATCCAAACCTAGGTTTGCACTTACACTTTGTATATTGCTTGTCAAGTCTTTTGCCGCACTCTGCAAATCATTCTGTAAGACACGGTACATGACTTAACAAAGCTACAGATACATGTCCAGCTCACCTGAGGCAAGATCATCTGGCCCGTTGCGGTGTCGTACAACTGGAGCGGGCCGTCTTCGAGTCCAATGACCACCTTGTCTCCTCCCGGAGAAAACGCGAGTGCACTAACGCTTCTGTTTTCTTGCAGAACCAAAAGTTGTTTCCCATCCGACATGCCAAACATACACATTCTCGCCCCGCCGTCTGCTGCATGGTTGCACAGAAATGTGCGTCCGTCAGGAGAGAACGCTGATAGCGCAAGCCTTGAGTTATCAGGCTCTGTTTCCGAGAGCGAAAAAACCATCTGGCCTGAGACAAGATTCCAGAGTGTAACGCCGTCTCCGCCGTGGTTATCTAGAAGAAACTTCCCATCTGGCGCATACGACAGCGATCGATTGAATCCGGAGCCATCGACAGCTAGTCTGAGCGTGATCGCAGAGGTGCCGATGTGGTAAATGCTGATGCAGTCCGCGCAGGCGTATGCAATAAACTGTGCATCTGGCGAGAAGGTGAAGTCGAGGACGGTTGAAGCGCACTCGACGTGGTCAATCTTGCGGTCGTCCAGCAGGTCGCTAGCTAGATGGAGACGACTGCTGTCCTGCGCCACAATTGCAAGAAACATACCGTGGGATGCGAACTCTAACTTGTGAATGCGTGAGGTTCCGGTACGAAGTAAAGACGGAGTGTATTCTTTGCCAGTCCTGGAGTCTAGAAGGACGACGGTGCCGAGCCAGCTTGAAGATCCCACTGCCAGCAACGCGCCGTCGGGAGATAGTGCAATGCGAGAACCTCCGTTATATGGAAATTGGCTGACTAAGTTGCCTGTCTTGGCATCCCATGTGCGAATGAAGTCGTCGTTCTTGGAGCTGGTGACAAACTGACTGCCGTCTGGGAACCATTGGATCACGTCGGCTCCTCCTTCGGCCAGAAACAATGGTTTTTCCTCGCTGGTGTTGTCTGGCACCTTAAAACACCCACATCACCAAAAAGATCAGGCCTGAAACGAAGAAACTCAGCGCACAGAAGAAAGACAGATTTGGCCCGTGTTGAGATTCCAGACGTGCACCATATCACCAGATACACATGCAATCCGGTCGTTAAGGGGTGAACAGTCCATCAACGACACACCAAAGGATGATCCAAGATACAACGGCCCTTTGACAAGCTCTCCGGTTGAAGTGCTCCAGACGCATATCGTGCGGGGAAGCGACGAGGCATCGATAACGTGTGTCCCATCCAGCGAGAAGCATATGGTCGTGCTCATGTTCACATGTCCGAGAAGCGGGCCATCATGCATGCTTTGTCCCGTCTCGGCATCCCAGACCTGGATGCCGCCTGTGGAAGTAGGCAGAACCCCAGCGATGAGTCTGCCGTCGCGCGAGCAGACGGCGGGTTTTGATTCCAGCTCGCCGGACGAGGCTAGGTTGAGGTAGAGCTTCTTTTGTCTCTGGGAAGACAACTCGAGGCTGCGCACATCGCGGTCTTGATAGCTGTTGCATCCAAAGAGAATATTCTCGTTGTTGGATGTAAAGGAGAGCAAGAAGTCGAAGGAATAGTCATCGCAGGGCACATCTGTAATCACGTCGCCTGTTTTTATGTTTTCAACGCATATTCGGCTAGGCGTCATAACGGCTATCATCGCGTCGTCGGACGAAAACGCGACCATGTACGAGCCAGAAGGGACTTTGTGCCAGTCAACTCCGTACTCCGCCTGCTTTACCAGCGGTATCTTTGCATTTGGACCCTTCTCCGCTATGATACTCACGTCCCAGACAAAGACATGTCCTGAGCCTCGGTATTCGGCGCATATAGCTCCGAGTAGTCGCCCTGAGCCAGAGAATGAGAGCCAATGGAGCGGGTGGGTGGCAGGTGTAAGCTGACATACTTGCTGGCCTGTCTCTGCGTCCCAGAAGCGGATGGTTCCATCCGTGGACCCCGTTGCGAGCAAGAGGCCGTCAGGCGAGTGCTCGATGCAGGTTATGTTCTTGGAATGACCAATGAAGGGACGATGATCTTCAGGTGCCAAAGGACTTGAAAAGACAGCATCAGGCATGAGTACGAGACGGTGCGTCAAGCGGAAGTTGGCCGGGTGTAGGGACCATGTGTGGATGACGCAACGTCATGGCGGTCAACAAGCGCGCGTCGCGATACACGCGATTTGCTTGCTTGGCCAATGCCGCCCAAGTCGGCCCGACCACCAACACAAGTACCGCGGTCTCACGTCGATCTGACAGCGAAATCAACGAAATCAACTGCGGTTACTGCGGCTTCGAAGGCCAGGAACGCCGTTTCTGATCCCGCGAGATGCCAGACCTCGTTGACTCGTTCAAAAGTCCTCGCACGGTACCGAGGATCCCGTTGATCCCACCACGCCCTATTCGCGGCCTAGTCTTAGGTCTGCAACCAACACGGCGAGACAAAATTTATGGCTTCAACCCAAGAGCCAGAGAAGCAAGAGCACAAGGACAAATGGGAGTCCGAGCAGCAAGTCATCCCCAAGAACAACCTCCCGCTCGTCTTAGGCGGATTGATGTGTGCCGCTTTCTTGGCCGCCCTTGATCAGGTATGTGACATTCTTCTCCTGGGGTTCACGGTTCGAATAAACCCTCCCTTTGGTATAGACCATCGTCGCCACTGCTCTTCCGACGATCGTTCAGGACCTTGGCGGAGGCAACAATATCAGTTGGGTCGGAAGCGCATATATGCTTGCCAGCGGCGCGCTCGGGCCACTCTACGGCAAGTTCTCCAACATGTTCGGTCGCAAGCCAGTCTTGTACAGCTCTATTGTCGTGTTCCTCGTATGTTCACTTTTCCATGTTTTATTTCCTGTCGTTGACTAACGACTGTGTGCAGCTTGGATCCGCGCTCTGCGGCGCTGCGCAGAACCTGACGTGGCTGATTGTTTGCAGAGCTGTTCAGGGCCTCGGAGGTGGGGGCATTATGCAGATGGTCATCATCACTATGTCGGACATTCTACCTCTCAAGGAGTACGCGTTCACACATTCACCTTCCATCCTACGTAAATCGACTCACTCTTTTCACCAGTCGAAGCAAGTTTGGCGGTGTTATAGCTGCAACGTTCGGCATTGGCAGTGTTGTGGGTGCGCTCATTGGAGGGGCATTTGCTGACCATGTCAGCTGGCGGTGGTGTTTCTTCGTCAACTTGTAAGTTTTAGACTCCACATTCTTTCACCAGCGCTTTTAACGGGTTTTTTTTGTCAGGCCAACTGGTGGTCTCGCCGCCCTCATCCTCTTTTTCTTCCTGCACCTCAATCCCCATGAATCAAAGCCCATCAGAGAGCACATCGCTGAACTTGACGTCATTTGCATCTTCCTCTTCATCGCTGGCGTCGTCTGCCTTCTCCTTGGGTTCAACTTCTCGCAGACCTCCTGGTCGACACCGCAGACCATTGCGCTCCTTGCCATTGGTGTTGTTCTCCTCATCGCCGGCGCGATTAACGAGATCTATACGCCACGCTCGCCAATTGTCCCGCCGCGCCTGATGAAGGCCCGCACACCCGCGATCATGGTCATTATGGGCTTCCTGCATTCCGTCACGTTCTTCGGCTTATCGTACTACCTGCCGACGTACTATCAAGTACTCGGCGCGTCGCCGACGTCTGCCGGGGTCCGGATGATACCGTTCTCGTTCGGCAGCTCAATCTTCGCGACATTCTATGGCTTCCTCATCTCCAAGACGGGCCACTACCGCCCCGTGCTGTGGATCTGCTGGGCGATCATGACGCTCGGCTGGGGGCTCATGTATACGCTCGACTACGACTCGTCCACCGCGAAGAAGGAAGTGTACCCGCTGATCGCGGCCATCGGCATCGGCGGGATATTCGAGGCGCCCATCGTCGTCATCCAGGCGAGCATGCCCCTGAAGGACATGGCGACGTCCACCGCCGCGTTCGCATTCATCCGCACGGTCGGCGGTGCGATCGGCATCAACGTCGGCGAGGCGGTCATCTCGAGCGTGCTGCGCGGTAGACTCGCGGGCACCCCTGCGCTGAGCGGCGTTGTGGGCGACGAGAGCGCGGCGAGTCTGAACGATGCGCTGCGCAAGATCGTGCTGATCCCCGACGCGGCGACGCGTGACGCGCTGCAGCATGCGTATTCGCGCGCGATCAGCACGATCTGGCTGATGAATACGCCTATTGCGGGCGTTGGCCTCGTTTTGTGTCTTTTTGTGAAGCGTTATTCGCTCAACCGCGTTATTGTGCGTGGGGGTGAGCAGAAGGGGGATGGGGAGGCGCTCGTCGTATCTGACGCTGCGCCTGCGACGACTGCGCCGTTGGCGGATCTCGCTGCGGATCTCGAGAAGGGAGAGAAGTCCACTGAGGGCACTGATGATGACATCAAAGGGTCGTGCCCAGCGACGGTGGACGACCAGGCCCAGGACTCAGAGCGGGCGCACGGCTAATTCAATTCGTCTGTCTTCGTTTTCGGTTTTGTCCTTCGTATTTTTTCGTATTTTTGACAAGATGACATATAGGTTTTCCAGCTCACCAAGGGGCTATACACTCATCTTTCTTCATCTACCACCAATTTTCCCCATTCCATATTTTATCTCCCTCACTCCACGGCTTAAATACAGCCCTCCCCTCCCCTCGTCATCTACCGCGACCATATGGATGCTCGCACTCTCGACGGCTGCACCGGCTACCTCCCGCATTTTACACGTGCGGGTCGTTCCGGCGTTGTTCCCGCTCGCACGTCACCGTTTCAAACTCGAAGCGAGATACACGCTGTCTGCTGTTAACAACGGTGAGCTGCTTATCCTACAGTAACACTCACGCCGAGTTCTGACATCGAGTATAGCAAAGCAAAAGAACGGATATCTTCCAGCTGCTTGCAAGCCAGATTGTCAGCATGTCCACTACTAGATCCACCGGGAAATTGGAGCATGTCATGGGGCCACCCGGCAGCTTCTCTACTCATCGCAATGCTCTCTTGAAAATCTGTCGCTTTCTTCCAGAGGTCTTGACCAAGGTATTCGTCTACTTCAAGTCTATGGTTTGTGATCCCGCGTGCGACCATCTCAGCAAGTACACGTCTGTCACGCGTCACGATTGACAGGAGGTAGCCCCCACATTTCCTCAGCTTGGATAACGATCAAGATGGATCGCAAAAACAGACATCGTATGCGCTCTTGGTGCAATTCAAACAGATGGTATGGACCGTGGAAGGAAATCGGAGGGTTCTCAACAAGAAGAGATCATACGTGGAGAGCTTATTATATTCATCGAAAAGCGATGGATAGGGAGAATGCACGATACTCACGTATCCTTTACCAATATGTACTTTCCAATGTGATGTTTTATACCGCAATTATGCAATTCAGATTTTACATGTTCATGTGGTCTCCCAAATTCCGCGCGGTTTTACACAACACAGTGGCTTTCGTGCGTTGTGAAAGTTTTCCGGGATACTCAAAGTCGAGAGCCTTTGCGTGCTCAAGCTTCCGGATATCGAGCGGTATCTCCAAGTTGCGATCGACCAAGCCGGCGACCGGGATACTGGACGCTGACGTTCAGTCGAGGACTACTACCTCGCCATCAGATGTCCCAGCTGTGGCGTGGACGTGAACCACCGGAAGTTTGACAATGACTCTATTGCAAGCTGTTGCCAAGCTACTGCACCCAAGCCGCCCCGTTGGGAGAGAAGCACATCTCACTAAGCTTAAAGCACGTATATTAGGAGAACATACTGTATCTGTAAAGTATTATAGCCTGACATCTATTGGCAAACGTTGTCTCCACGCTAGCATCTTGTCTAAGTCGTGATTTGTAAGTATACGCGGCGAGGCTACCGGTAAAAGAACTTCCGTTACCACCTAGCGTACTTCAGCACGCAGTCGTCGCAGAAGCGCGACGCAGGGTTACGCAAGCTGTCACGTGAGCAGTTGCCGCACACCGGCGTATCGCATCCAAAACTTGCGCATGTCTGCATGCATTTGCTACACGCGTCGAAGATCATCCCGCACTCGTCACATGGATTGAATGAACTGCGGCTGCAGTTGTTGCAGATGCCGTTCTTGCACAGCGGGCAGTGATACATGATGGCTGTAACGTCGTCGCCGAGTCCCTGCGGGTCTTCCTTCGCTGTGCAGTCCTTGCAGATGTCGTCTTCTTCGCCACACTCTCCGCATTTGCGTTCCCCGAAACACGGATTGCCTTGGCCGCACGATGGTGTGTCGCAACGAATACACGTCCAGAGGTCTTTCGTATCGGAAGACATGCACATGGTGCAGTACCACTTGGATCCGCATAGACAAGAAACGTGGTACCGAGGTGCACAGTGTGTGCATCCAGCGGGTATCGTCGGCTCCGAGAACCTCCTTGAACACAAGCCACATTGCCAAATAAACATCTAGCTTTCGTCGAGCTAAACAGGACATGGTAGGCGATTCTGAGATATGTTCACATAGAGAGGAGTGTGCGTCCGTACCTTCACCGCCGGTGGCTTACCGGGAGTCTGTTGGGTAAAGATACCTCCACCCACCAACCTGCGCATGGCGAACCCGGAGAGCATCTGCTTTATCTCGAGTAGCGCACGAACGATCTTCTCCGACGCAGGGAAATGTGCATTCTGAAAGCGATTAAAGACGGTCTTGGTCGCAAGGTCAACCGTGCAGTATACAGGCCACCCAACTCGACCGTTCGACTGCGGGAGCATGATGTTCACGATGACTGCGAGAACCTGCATGCCGTCGTTGCTTGTGCAATAGGAAACCGTCTGCTGTGTCCACCAGAATGTCGGAAGAACTTCGTCGTTCTTCAGGTGAAGCTGGATACCTTCCAAAATGTGTTCTAGAGGATGCCTCAGTCCCGCAAGCTCGCTCGTTGCAATGGAGCTGTCATGGAACAGTATTGTGGACCACAGACAGCCGGACATTGTTCTGTAGAGTTAAAGGTCATGTCAAAGAAATGTCTTGAGTAAGTCACGAAAGTCAAAGGTACCAATGTGAAGTAAGGCAAGAAAAAGAACAGCCAGGTCGGGAACGGACAGGCGATTAGTGCCGCTGCATGATCGTTTAAACGTCAGTCTACGCGAGTGCTTACGACAAAGCTTGCGATTACCTAGTAGACACACTCAAGACTGGTGGTGCTGAGAAGCGTAGCTGACAACAACACCTAACGACGTGCAATGATGACTGTGAACAATCCAGCAGAGAGGAAGATATCGTTGTAAGCCAGGAAAACTTCACTCGGAACACGCGTGCTTACATAAACCCCGTTGTGACGATGAAGCGAGGCCGACCCTGAGCTCTCACTGGGATCGTCGCAGGCGTAAGCGACCATGAGGTGTCACCGACGGTGGGTGAAGACCATCGCGCTCTTCTTCACAACGGTGAGGGTGTGCGCTCCGAATCAAAGTTCGAACACAGGCTTAGGCTGATGGGAGTGAGTGTGAAAGGAAGGTAGGTGGGATTTTAAACTCCGTTACCGGAGAAGCAAAGACAACGCTTGCCATGGCTTGTGTGCTCAGTAGAACGAACTCTTTGCGCACTCCTGATCTGAGAGCTATGCTTTGCCCAGTCGGGTACATTTAATTTGTATGTCAGCGTATTAAAACAAGAATTTGAGCATGAATTCAAGAATATTGACTAAGGTATAAAAGGCTGCCGCCGCCGGGGTGCCTGCTGATTCAATAAATACGCATATCCACACGTTATGCCAAGACGACAGAACTCTAAGATCATTGTTAACATTGGTGTAGAAGTCCCTTGAAACTTGAAGAGCCGCAGACGAATTTAGTCCTCAAGTACAGCCCTCACACTTCCATCTGCGCGCAGATTTGGGGGAGCAGCCAAAGCAATACCGCTCCCGGCAAGTATCACAAGTCCGAGAGCAAGTAAGGCAAGTGGTATACTCGCATTGAGTGCATACCATTCCTCTCTCGATGCATGAGCCACATACATCGCTCAGGCACATCCCACAGCGTTCCTCCTCTTCATCACCTTGGGTGGCATATGCGCAATCCCTGCAGAGCTTTCCTTGTCGACAGACTACGCAGGCCTTGGCATCGATGCATCGACTACTGTCAAGGCAGGAAGGGCGACGGCAGTCACGGCACCTGGTAATCTCGCTGGAGTTGGAGGCGACACAACAGTCACAAAGCCAACATCGCCCACACCAGCAGCGCAGCCCGTGCCTAGGAGAACAGAAGTCGCACACGACCTCTTTACGCGTCCTGTAGTATTCAGGAGAGGATAGAGGATAGACACCCATGTTCGCGAGGAGAGCCGGCTGGCGGCAGCGCTCAGAGCCACACCTCCTGAGGTGAGACAGGTTTGGGTGCTGCTTGCAGGTTTGACATGCGATCGGGGTAGCGACGTGTCGACCCGAATGCCCGTTGCACCAGTATAAATCTGTAGCAAAGAACGATAGCCTGCAAATCGGGCAGGGATACACGGGGATCTGCGACGAGGCTTGGGTTGCCATTGCTTCGGAAAGTGAGCTATAAAGCGTCAGAGATAAGGGATACTAGTAATTTGCGGTAAGAACTTACTTGTAGCGGTGATGAGACAGCGGAAGAGCAGAAGGCTTTGGAGGCAGACAATACTATGAGGGGAAGAGGAACACGAAGGCGACATTTATACCTGGGCACCCACTTGGACCTCTACAAGCGCAAGCAAGGGCTGTTTCGACCGAAATGGCAAAATTCTATAGCTTTGACGCCGCTTATACACATGCTGCCAAAACGTCAAAGCCATCCCTAACGTGCATGATCCTCCCTTTAGCCCCGACAAGAACCTAGACAAAAGCGTGTTACTGACAAACAATTAATGCTACTAAAACGAGCACCCGCTTAGACGTTCATGAGGGTCATAGCAACCCGATTGCAACGTATCCTTCACTCAATCAGATACCCTAGGGCCACGAAAGCCGATCATAGAAGGTTATTAACCGCCATCCACTGGCGCTCGCGAAGGTGGACAACGGTCCGTGTGCATATGAGTAACAGCGTTGAGCAAGCGCCGGTGACACATAGAGAGCATTGACCGTGTCCTCTATGAGGATTCGCAACAGGCAGTGGGGCGTAGCAAAGACTGGTCTGAAGTTCTCCATGGGTGGTTCCTGAGATAACAAGCGGTCGAGTAGAAGATCGAAGAGCAGCGGGTAAATTCGGGCCTGCGACTCCGAAGCGGGCGGTTGTCAAACTTACGCCCTCAACTCTGAAGTCCGACCAGACTCCGACGAGTTGGCCACTGTGGCTACTTCGATGCTAGGACATTCAAGATCTAGCTCGATAGCATATCAGAAACCATGCAGTATGGATAAGAAACTACATTGAGTATCTGGACGTGGGGGGAAAATCTGTCGAACAACCTAAACACTTAGCCCGTTCTCGGCATGAAGGCAGCTGGCTTATAATTTTGAGATGCCGACCTATGCCCACTGTGGGAGTATCAAGGCGTCCGCCCGTTCGCCGTTAGCTTTGTCATGTCATGCTGCTCTCAGCATACATTCTTAAGGTAGGCTGCTTCTAAATTGCTGATCTTGCATGTGTCAGACTCAAGCTTATCATGATGTCAATGCAGACCATCGTGACTGAAGCACTGATACCCGCTTCAAGGGCGAGTCGGCCTATCGTTAGCCTTCAAGCCGATGACAGCGTGACGTACTGAGCGCGCTGTTTCTTGATCCCAAACGCCGCATTGCCCACATCAAACGACTAGTGCCTGCACCGAGCGTCAATTTTGCGTGGAACAAGACCAGCGAACCGGGCGCTTGATAAGGCAAGCTCTATCAATACATACGGAGCTTGCACGATAACCCAGCCTCTCATATAGACGCAGCTACCTTGAACTCCATCACTACCACAGTTGGAACTCGGGGACGGATACTTGCGGAACTTGGGATGCTACAACAACCGGTATCCGTTATCCCTTTCTCTCAAATAACATCGGAGAGCTGCCCCGGCCCCGGTCTCGACACGTCTGTTATAAAGATAATGTAAGTGCCGAATATGGGCTTTCGCAACGATTGTTTTACTCATTCACTTTGCGTCCTCAGAGACACTGCACTGACAATGCTGGGACAGAAAAGCGGAACATTGTCGCCCATTCCATCAACGTCAGCCTCAACTCCGTCGAGCATTCACAAGATACCCCCAGAAGTACTGGCTAGTATCTTCTCACACTGCAAGGTAGACGGCGTCGCATCCCTCAGGGACTGCGTCCGCCTCATGCTCGTCTGTAAATGGTGGCGAAGCGTCTTCATCACATTCCCATACCTGTGGACGAGGGTCGATGTCAATTGCAACACACCAGCTCCCACTGTGGACCTGATGCTCAGCAGAGCAGGTACCCTACCCCTGATGCTAGTCTACGAGGGCGAGACCGACAGCAACTTCCTGAGCATGTGCTCACGAATATTGCGGGAGCTTCCTCGTCTCCGGGATCTGCAGCTGACGCTACGAGCTCAGTCGTCGCGAGGGATCGAGCTTCAAAATCATCTCTCTCTTTCCCCGTCTCCCTTGCTGCAATCTCTATCTTTACGCATCCTATCGAAAGATACGAACATGTCTCGCTTCCATCTGCCTTGTGTGTTTTTCGAAGGCGCTCCCGCCTTACGCAAGCTATCGCTGCGAGGCTGTAATATTCCCTCCAACACTAGCCTCCTATCGCATCTCACCCATCTCACTCTCGACGAGTTCTCCAACGCTGATACCCCCACAACTCTCGAGTTCATCGGTTTCTTGAAGCATACTCTAGTACTCGAAGTGCTAGAGCTTCACAATGCTCTCTCCCGCTCAGGAGGATTGCCTTCCTCGTGGGATCAATACCCTGTCGTATCTCTCCCGAACCTCAAGAAGCTCTCTACGTACCACAGCTTTGATCTGTTCGCGGATCTCGTCTCGAGGCTAGATTTTCCCGCAGACACCTGCGTGACGACGCGGACAGGTATTACCGATTTCCTCGACGTTTCTTTCTCCACAGGTCTATCGAATACGTTTCCGCTCGTACCTTCTCGTATCTTCTGTCCTACCCAATCTCAGACCCCTGCTTACAGTTTGACGATATCCCTTCATCCCACGGCACTCGGCCTAATGCTCTTGTATCAAGGATACGCATCGTACGATGAAGCCATCTTAGAACGGGGAAGCTGGCCATGGCCTTGTCGGTTTCACGGCAATTTCGGCTATTTCTCCGATGACGATGACGATGGCGATGACCTGTGCAAGTTCATCGTCCCGCTCTGCATCGCACTACCTCTCCACCACATCCAAAGCATCCGTCTCGACATCAAGGCAGTGTTCTCGGGGGTAGTTCCGTGGAACGAGCTTTTTGCTCATACGCCAGAGCTGCGCGTTCTCGCGACTCAACTTCCTGACGACCACCTCCGTCAGCTGTTCGGCGACTTGGCGTCGAAGTTGCCCTCAACGGGCATGGTTTTGCCGCACCTCGAGGAACTTCATGTCCTAGGTTTCAAGGGGCGCGGGTGTTTCGATGGTTTCGTCCCGCACCTACAGGTTACCGGCCTCGTCGACGCACTCGGAGTACGCGCGAGGAGTGGGTTCCCCCTCGAAAGGATCATGCTGGGGGCTGACTGTGTGGCATCCGACTCATACGTCGAGGAGCTTCGCGAGGTTGTACAAAAGGTACATTGGTGTTGATTAGGGCCCCCGTAACTGAAAGGCAAACGTGGGCTGGAAACAAAGGTGTGCGGATACGAAAACATGAGTTTGTACAATACTATGTTATTAGCGTAGACGAATCCCATGATTCTCGAAAAGTAATGTACGACAAGTCCATATGTGCTCTGAGCCGGCCGCGTCACGCGTCCACCTATTGCGATAGAGCCTGCTGATTGGCAGAATACTGCTCAGCACGAACTACTGCAATACATGGGGCAGGACTCGAAGTGTTGTTGTTTACCTGTCTCCATGACCAAGCGCCAACCGGGTTCACTTCTTCAAACCACCTCCTGCGCCGTTCGCAGCTCGTGAGCTTCGATCATCCTGTCCACCGCGTCCTCCAGCGACTGTGGCGCCGTCGACGAATCCCATGCAACCCCGCGCGAGACCCGGATCATGACCACAAGCGGTGCGATGATCTGCATCTCGCCGAGAATCAGCGCTACCATAAACTCGGCTGGGTGGTTCGTGAGGTACGTCGCCAAGAGCGGGATGGTGCAGATCGTCAGGGGTACATAAGACTCGATTAGTATGACGCCCATGGACGAGTAGTGGCGTGAGTCGGGTGATCCTAAGAACAAGACACAACAGGGTAAGCAGCAAGAAGCGGGCAGAGATGAACAGATACACACCCCAATTTTCTTTGAAGCGACGCCTGTAAAGATAGAGACGACCTGCTATAAGGGCGGTAACATATACATTGAGGCAGAACGAGGATACAAACATCCCGGCGACGAGATACAAGTTGATAGTACAGTTGTTGGCCGTGACTGGGAGGTTGCTGTAGATAATGAATGCGAAGAAGCCGAGGACTTTGGGCTTCAATTAGTTATTCAAAAACCGCACTATACCCTGATACGTACTTGACGTTCCCGACCAGAGAATTACGGGTCCAACCATAAGGTAGCGATAAAAACGCGACATTGACCAAACGACCTTGAACCGCCAGACCTGGCAAAAGCAGTCGCAAAGTATCAGTACACGCGCTATGCAAAATGACACACCCGAACACGCACCATCATACCGTCCGAAAGCATGCAGATTATCCAGAAAGGGATATCCGAGGCCGTCGTGAAACCACCCGGAGCGAGATCCTGCATGTACGGGCTCTCGAGCGAGGTTGACGCGTGAATTACGTACGTCTCGATGGTTATTCCTGACATGCCCGCGACCAACGCCGTACCCGCCAACCAGAGCGTGCCTACGTATACAAGGAGGAACGCGAGGCTTCTCTGCGAGCGTGATTGCCGTGTCTGGATGAGCGAATGCGCACATAGGGCTGCCGCGGTGGACATGAAACCGTAGAATGTGCCGCCAACTGTCATTGAGCCTATGACACGGAGGCTTGCGGTGAACGCCGCTTGCGCTCTAGCTTGATCAGGGTCCGAGTCCGCAGGAGTGCTTGAGGTGGAGGCCATGCCCCAAGGGCTGAGGACGCGTTTGAGGGAGAGTAACGCGGTGAGGGGGGGAGGCAAACGGACAATAGAAGCCTGGTGCAGAGAAGAAGCATGGTCGTGCACGAGCTAGTAGGCGCTAGTTGTGCCCGGATAATTCAATCTCGAATAAAGCTAGAACGAGCCGTGTATGTCACCATGTGTGAGCCCGTGTCATTCAACTTGGTGTGGCTGTGTTCTACTCTCACGCGAACACGCACCTGCCAAAGCGTCTGAATCGGACTCGAGGTGTTCAAGTTGATTGGGTAAAGGACCCAGCGTGTTTTCTAAAGACGTACCTTCAACCCATCCCTTTGGTTGCCAGGCTCATGCAGTTTCGTCTCCTGTCGCCGGTCGCAAGGTTATTCACTTTACAGCTGGTAGAAGCGGGGAGAAATTGAGCCCGGAAGCAGTTCTTTCCTCCGGGTCCGACAGTCGGCATTTACCGTACTCGCCAGAGTTCTCCCTCATTTCCGCACCATCAACTTGGATTGGGTTATACCATGTTGGACTAGCTCGTCGCCGATGGAGTCCTGTCTTCACTCGCTTCAATGCGTGCTATGATTACAAGCTGGGTCTCTGCCGTGATAGCACGTGTGCTCCCAAATCTAGTCGAGACCATGCGTTATCGGCCCTGACAGGCGTGCAGCGTAAGAGCAGGAGCTGCAGCAGCCTGACCAACCTCTCGTCCTCTCCTAACTCTCGGGGCCGACACGAGGGCGACGTCCCCCTGATCGGCGAGATGCAGCAAGGGTGGTGGGTCGCTACCGACACTGCGGCTCGGTGTTCTCGGATTGTCGATGGGTTAGAGTGTAGTTGTGGGCATAGGTTGTGGACCGTGCATACTATTCTTGACAACAAGAATGTGTTAAGGTTATGCTTTAAATTTTCCCTGTCGCCGTAAATATACAATAAAACGTCACCCAGCCATGGTCAAACCTCTGCATGCACCGCCCATAGGTCGTGAGCTTCGAGCGCTCTATTGATCGTGTCCTCTACCGACTGTGGACTCGGGGAAAAATCCCATGAGACACCGCGTGAGACCCGAAGCATGACCATGAGCGGGGCAGAAATCTGCATCTGACTGAGGATCGCGGTCGTCATGAACAAAGCCGGATTATTGAGGAGGTACGTGACAAAATACGGGATGGTGAAAATGGTTAGAGGGAGGTAAGACTCAAGGAGTATCGGGCCAATGGACGTATAATGCTTTTCGTCGGGTGATCCTAGAAAAGCATAGGAGATAAAAATGAGCGGCTGGGAAAAGAGGGGTAGAGCTGAAGTAGCACATACCCCAGTTGACTTTGAACCGACGTCTGTATAGGAAGAGACGTCCTGCTATGAGGCCGGTGATATATATATTGAGGATAAACGAGGACATCATCATGGCGGCGATAAGACGCGGGTTAACGTTGCTGGGGCCAGCTATGAGTGGGCGGGTACCAAAGATGACATAAGTGAAGAAGCCGAGAACTATGGGCCGTTGTTAGTGAGCCGAATACTGTACTACGCCTGAACACGTACTTGAGGCTGACAGGTAAAAGGCGATAGGAACTGCTATGAGGTAACGAGAAAGACTCGAGGTTGCCCATATAACTTTGAAACGCCAAATCTGACGGTAAACCATCGCAGACATGAACACTCGCGGGCAGAAGTTATGTTCGAACATACGCACCATCATCCCATCCGAAAGCATGAGAATTACCCAATACGCAATAGACGCGATCATCGTAGACCCTCCTAAGGCGGGATCCTGCATGTACGGGCTCTCGAGGGAGGTTGACGCGTGGACCACGAAAGTGTCGATGCAGGTCCCCGACATACCCCCGATTAGCACTGTCCCCGCCGCCCAAAGCACACAGATGTATACCAGAAGGAAGGCCAGGTGCCTCCGCGAGCGGCTCTGGCGTGTCTGTACGAGGGAGTGTGCACATAGGGCTGCAGTGGTTGTCATGAAGCCGTAGAAAATCCCGCCGACAGTCATCGTGCCGACTATTCGGAGACTGGCCGTGAACTGCGCATGTGCTCTGGCGTCGTCAGGGTTTGAGTCTGCCAGGGTGGCTGGGATGGAGGCCATGGCCCAGGGTTCAATGTCCACAAGGCCGAGGGATGATGTGGTGGAAACAAAGGAGCGGAGTTGAACGTTGAGAGAGGAGGGGAGAAAAGAAGCATCGTCTTCAGACTCGAATTGCACAGCGTAATTCAGTACTTCAAGCGCTTCAGTTCCGAATTGAGCGTCTTTATTCGGTTGGTCAGTCTGTGGCGGTAATTTACCTCACATCGCACAGGGGTTTCGCTGCGCATTGGCTAGATCTCAACGTCAATTCCCAATATATATGGACCCATTATGAAAACGCACTTTCTCCCGTAACGGTTTACTGTTCCCGGCGTCTATGCGCTGAGTTTTCTCTGACATTGGTACGCCGGTGAAGCAGTGCGAGTTAGAAATATAGAGTTACTTCATCGGCACCTAAGGATTATCGTGCACGTCGCAGTCGTGCGGTATTCTACTTGGTAGGGCGCTTTGCAATGCAGGCACCTGCTACGAGTCGCCTACAGCTAGTAATGACGTCGCCCCGATCGTCTAGACGCCGGTGGCGTCACAGGGCCCACCAGACATCGCTACCGACACAGTGGCTCTGTGCCATCGAGTCGCTGCGCAGCTGTGGTTACCGCCATGCACTGAGTGTTCACTTAGTGTGTGCTGTCTAACATTTCTTCGCTTCCATCATTATTCATGTCTGCCTATAGTAAGCTCCCAGCACATATAAATATTCAAGTTGTTGCCTGCAATACTTGTAGTTCGTAAGTTTCAAGTGTCCTATCAATCGCAATCTCCACCGAATGTGGGCTCGTCGATGCATCCCATGCTACTCCCCGCGAGACGCGGAGGATAACCATAAGAGGCGCAGTAACTTGGGTCTGTCCGAGGATCGCAGTCAGCATGTACAAGGCCGGATTATTATGGAGGTACGTGACAAGATAAGGTATGGTGCAAACGGTTAGAGGGAGGTACGACTCCACAATTATGGGCCCTATTGATGTATAATGTTTTGTGTCGGGCGAGCCTGAGAGGATGTGGAGACAAGTTGTGAATGGGGAAAGAGAAGCGGATTCGAACCGATGCGTACCCCAGTTTTCTGTGAAACGACTCCTGTGAAGGAAAAGGCGTCCTGCTATGAGGGCAGTGGTATAAATATTGAGGGAGAACGAGGATAGGATCATGGCGGTGATAAGCCGTGGATTGATACTGGTACCGTCTTCTACCAATGGGCGGTTATTGAAAACAATGAAAGCAAAGAAGCCGAGAACTGTCGAGTAGAAATGGTCGACTCTAATGGTGCGCATATCTTGACACTCACTTGAAGCTCCCAAGTAGAGAACAATAGGCATAACTATGAGGTACCTATGAAACCGTGAGGTCGACCAGACCACCTTGAAGCGCCAAATCTGGCAATAAGACGACCGTCAAGCTTTAATACGCGCCTGCCAAGGCAAGATGTTGTGCTTGACCACGCACCATCATTCCGTCTGAAAGCATAACAATAAACCAGTATGCCACAGCCGCAACTATCGTGTACCCTCCTGGGTCAACATCTTGCTTGTACGGGCTGCTGAAGGTGCTTGACGCGCGTAGAACATACGTGTCGATGCAGGTCCCCGACATCCCCCCGATCAACGCTGTACCCGACGTCCAAAGCGTACCAACATACACCAGAAGGAACGCGAGACGCCTTCGTGAACGACAATGACGCGTCCGTATGAGAGAATGTGTACATAGTGCGGCTGTCGTCGTCATGAAGCCGTAGAATGTCCCACCAACAGTCATAGTCCCGATGATTCGCAAGCTAGCCATGAACCGCGCCCTTGCTAGATCACTGTTTGAACCGTGCGAGTCCAAGGTACTCAAAGCAGATGCCATTCCCAAGGGGTAAACGGCCACTGGTTGGGAGTGAGAGTGCGAGGAAAGAGAAGAGCGAAGAAAGAGGCGAGAGTCGAGACATGACTGTAGCACTCGAAGCGAACGTAATTCCGTGTTGGATTCATATTGGATCAACCTAGTGTGATCCGCGTTTACTCAACTGGTCGTCTGTGGCTGTGTTTTACTTCAAACATCTTGCGCTGCATCAGCCCTCCGAATGAATACTTACGGAAAGAGCCGAAAGGGTAGGGCAAGGGGCCCTTCTTTTACATAGAGTTACCTCAGTACGAATCGTCTGACATGGGGAATATATCCCCGATGGACGCAAGAAGGATTTATGACAATGATACTTACGGAAGAGCGCACGTTCCACTCGCTACACCGCCAGAGCTTTATTCCACGAAGCAAACGGACGGCCGAGCATAGATTGATGTCAGACTGTACAGTCTTGTGATCAGTTAATAGGGCTCTCCAAAAGCGGGTGATACTATAGCTGTTTTGGCTTTGGCATACCTGGACATAGCTCGGAGCTAAAGTGGTTTAGTATTATCAATTCAGAATCATACCTTGTAGGAGAGGACTCCAACATCTTGGTTGCGACGCAATCGAGCGCGCAGGTAAACTACGAAAGACTCGGATTATTCCATCCCAACACCCAACGCTGACTACGGAGACACAGGCGCTTATTTCTGTCCCAACTTGAAACTACGTTGCCGTATGTGGCACGAAAGTTTCAGTCCGAAAGGTAAAAGAGTACGATAGATTGGTTCGCGGTTTTTTTTAAGCATACATATACAGCGTGTGGTAACGGAAGATTATCCTACTACGTATCTATGTAAGTAGTAATACACGATTACAGTTCAATACGGCCATTTGCGTTCCGAGACCAGCGTTTTGGCGGAAGAACAAGATGAGTCAAAAACAAAAGGCAAAAACAAGAAGAAAAAAAGAACATGAAAGAGCATAGATACTAAAGCAGCTTAAAAGGGAAGAATTTTGGATACGTAGCATGGGGAAGACCTATTATGTAAGTAAAGGGGGAAAAGAGCAGGCAACAAGAACAAGCAGCGTACGTCGCGCGAATCCCAAGAAGATAAAGCAAAGGATCATGCATACATGAAATGTACATGGAAGCAACCGCCAGCCAGCGAAAACTCGAGACTATTGCCGCTGCTGCTGCAGCGCAACACCCATACCCTGACCAAAGTCCAACGGCCCGCCATCGCGCTCGGGCGACCCGGACGGCATCGGGGAGTGCAGCCATCCGGGGGTAATCAGCCCGCTCCCGCCCGCGCCGAAGACGAAACCGCCACTAAGACCCTCCATCGTCTCCGAATAGCCTGCATCACAACACCCACACGCAATCAGCAATCGGTCTCCACACCCACACGACAAAAGAACAGGAGCACTCACCAGGCACAAGCACATTATCCCAAAAGTTGTTCGTCAGAATGCTGTCCATCGGGAGCATCCCCGCGCTCTCGTCCATACTCGGCATCTCCGCCATCGTCGGCGGGAAGACCGACATGTCCGCAACGGGCCCCATCTCGCCCGCGAACGAGTACTCGTTGAACGTGCTGCCCAGCATACCGCCATTGGCGTTACCCAGCGCGCCGCCCAGCGAGCTGCTGCCACCCGCAAAGAGGCCGTTGCCGACCATACCGACGTTCGCGTCGCTGGCATTCGCAGATGCAGCGCTGGCGTCGTTCAGGCCTGACGGCATCTGTGCAGATCCGTCCGTCTTGATATCAGCGCTGACGCCGTCCGTCGTGCCGTCTTCGCGTCCGGCCGCAGGGCCCTCTGTCCGCGCAGAAATGAGCGCCTTGATGAACGTGCCGTACAGCGCAGGCGTGTGGTGCTCGTCGACGGAGACGCTCTCGAGCGTCGCAGCGACGTCCTTGACGAGGTCGATGATCTTCTGCTCGCCTTCGATGAACGTCTGAAACTCGGGCCGGATGAACTACACGACACCGTCGCGTCAGCTGTGTGCAAAGAGTATCATGCCTTGTACGGAAAATAAACGCACCTTGAGCAAACTCAGCACCGCATACGACAAGAACACGAAATGCGAGTCCGGCGAATACCGGAGGTATCCCATCGGCCCCAGTATGTCGCGCGCAACAACCGCGACGGCCGTAGCCGCACCATAGCACCGCACGAAGAAGTGTCCGATGTCCACCGCCGAGCGGTCGATCGCGTTCTGCAATCCAAACGAGTTGATGACGAGCATGTAGTAGTTGTAGTAGAAATGCCGCATCGCGCGCGAGTACCGGATGCCCGCGTCGTCCTCTGCAGAGATAAGACAGATGTATGTTAGTGTTAGACGAGGACAGCGAGGCTTGAATGGCTCACTAAATGAGCCTCTCCGCGTAACAGACCACTCGTGGTCCCACGCCTGAATCTGCGTCTCGATAGTCTTAATAACCACAAGATAATCACAGTCCGTCTGCAGCCCCGAAGGCGTGTTCGTGCCCGAGTAGAGAAAGTCCAGACTCCGCGACACTATCCGTTGAAGCTCCTACAAACAAGAAACCAATCTACGTCAACACACGATCATCATAACGCTCGGAAGGGTGTGAATACGCACAACATAAGCCGCCAACGGCGCATCCCCTAACGTCCCCACCGGCGAATCCACCCACTGCGAAATATTCCGAATAACGAAACTACACCACCACCGCCACCAAAAAGTCAGCCAGAGCGTCGCCAAAGCTGCAATCAACCACACAGAAAAAGAAAAAAACGTACTCCTCTTTAATCGAATGCGGCTTCCCCATCTGCGCGCTAATACTCCGATCGAGCGCAAAGCAGAGATACCACGTCCGCTCGCGATTATGCACCTCGCGATCGCGCGCCCGGCCCTCCTCCGTGTCCTGGCTCGCCACCGCCGTCTTGCGGTGCAGATTCAGGTCCGTCGCCATCCTACAAACAAAAATATTGTCAGCCAACCTCGCTCGTTATCTCGTATTTGGGAGATAAAAGACAGGCGGAGAGTGGATGGAAGGGAAAAGGAAGGAAATGGCCCACATACCGCGTAGCCATCCCGAGCAACAACCACGTCTTATCGTACTCATACCGCTCAACAGCGCCGCACCCCCAGAGCGTGAGCAGCAGATAGGCCTGGACGATCTCGAGCGACTTGTACCCCTTCAACGGGACACTGAACGCGAGCTTCTTCGCGAGCTCCATGAGCTGCCCGTACAGCTCGGGTTTCGCGCTGTAGAAGCGCGCGGCGATGGCACATACTGCAGGGGGTGATTTGTGGTTAGATTTGAAACGGGACGGTGTACTAATGCGCAACGCACTTGTGGTCAGGAGGAACGGCGATCGGGAGCAGATGAGCGAGGGCGTGTGGAGGTCGCGGTCGAGGAGGCTACAATGCGGCTGCGAGAAAATAACGGTCAGTCACCCGCAGACACAGATAGATACGAGATAATGAGTCAACACATACGTTCATATTGTCAAAGTAACTACACCATCCCAGTCAGAACACGCCAGAAATCGCAAAACAAACACAAAAGACAAAAAAAAAAGAGGACGCACATATCAAACAACGCAACGACCTCCTCCGT
This sequence comes from Coniophora puteana RWD-64-598 SS2, assembly GCF_000271625.1. Taxonomy (NCBI): domain Eukaryota; kingdom Fungi; phylum Basidiomycota; class Agaricomycetes; order Boletales; family Coniophoraceae; genus Coniophora; species Coniophora puteana. The sequence continues at coordinate 462,135 of NW_006913054.1, forward strand.
ATTCACGAAACTCAGCATCTCCGGCTGAATCTGCCGCTCGATATACAGCCTCCTCAGCGGCAAAATCGTCATCGGCCCCGGCCGGAAATAGTTGTCGCTCGCGACGCCCAGCACCAGCTCGTTGGGGTCCGACGCGCGCGCCTGGAGCAGCGGCGTCGGGCCCATCGCCCTCCGGTTCGCCAGACTCGCCTCGGCGAGCAGCCCGAGCGGATTGAGCGCGTTGTCGGGCAACGAGTGCAGCTTGGGCGACTGGTGCGGCTTGCCGACCCCTCCTCCCCCTCCTCCTCCTCCTCCTGCGCTTCCGCTGCCACCGGGGGTGCTCCCGGACGCGGCCGCGGCCTGGTGGTAGCTCGGCGGGTGCTCGGAGGGCCCCGCGGCGTCGTCGTCGGACGAGGGGGAAGCTATGAGCGCCTGGGTGTGCTGTGTGTTGCACGGGGACGGGGACGGCGAGCGCGAGGTCATGCCGGACGCCATGCTCGGGTTGCCGATCGACTTGAGCACGGTGTCGAGTGTGCGCTCCATCTTGCGCAGCGAGCGCGTGAGCAGCTCGTGTTTTCTTGGGCTGGGAATCAGTCGAACCGTGCGCGAGCAGAAGGAGATGCGAGGATATGAAGGGACGAAGAGGGAGGGAGGGGGAGGGTGGACTCACTTGGAGGACCGCTTGCCGCGGTTGGACTCCTCGAAGATGCACTCGTGGTTGCCCGCGATGCAGCGCTTGCACGGAGGGCCCTGCTCGGCGCCGACGCACTTCATCTTGAGGCGGCGGCAAACTGTGCATGCTCTGCGGGCGTGCAGCAGATGGTCAGATGAGCGACAAGGGGCATCACGGGGACGGGCGCGCTCGGCAACGCACCTAGATCCACGTGTTGGTTTTGGCTTCGAGTCGTCCTTGTCCGCGGTGGGACTCTGTCCGTCGGGCGTGCTGTCGTCCGTGCGCTGTTTCTTGCGACTGGGGTCGTTGGTGAGGGTCGAGGCTGGGCGCTTGCCGTTGGTGGACGGTGTCTGAAACGAGTGCTGGTCGGCGGCCGGTGTCCCGGCGAGGGACTCGGAGCCCTGCGAGGACGGGGAAAGGCTGTTTGACGGGACGAGGTGCTGGGCCATGGTGGGAGGTTGCTGGTAGCCGTAATAAGGTTGGTACATGGAGAGGGCAGGGTCTATGGGGATCTGCTGCGCGTTCGAGTTGGCCTGGTTCATGGCTTGTTGCTGTTGCTGCGTTGGTTGGTGCTGCTGCTGCATGGTGGCACAATCGTTATCGTAGATGTAGCCGTAGCTGTCACGGTGGAAGATGAAGTTGTTAGAACGTTGGATGGGGTCGTAGAAAATGTGTGGGTAACATGGGGTTGGGGAGAGCGGGGTTAGTGTCACCATGCTCAGGTTACTGCGACCGCAGCGGAAAGGGATGCTTACCTGGGTATTGGAGGTGGTAGATATATGAGATCTGAGGGCGACGGAGGCTGGAGCGAAAACGCGTAGAGTTCACGTGCGATGGGATACCAGGCAAGCTGGGAGGTGTGAATGTGTTCCGGAAAGGAGCGGAGGTGGCGCGTGGATACAGCAGATCTGTCGAATAAGAATATGGGTACCGGTGTTCGTGTGCGGGATGAGACAAGTTTGGATCGACAGAAAGGCGCAATGAGGCAAAGCTAATCTTCTGTTTCTTCCCCACAGGTCTTTCGTAAGGGGGAGCAGGAGAAGAAGAGGGACTCAGACGCCCGTCACCCGCCTGGGAGTATCTCGTAAGACGCCATCACACATCCGCCCTCGGAGTTTCAATCTCCCTTCTGCCCGCGCCCCTACTGACGCGCCCCAGATACATGGCTTCAATCCCCTTTCCTTCACCACTTTCTAGTTCTGTACAACAATTCATTCATCATCCGCCGGTAACCTCGTCTGTCCTCGGACCTCTCTTCAGTCACACAGTCTAGATCTCGGGATACCACTTGCTCTCCCTGCTCCTCTTATCTTTCTCGCGGACCGGAACTACCTCTCTAGCATCATCATATCGTAACATCATGCTCTCGTCCGACCTCATCAACTCAAACCCCTCTCCTTCCTCATCCAGACTGCCTTCTTTACCCAACCCCCCGTGCTCCCCGATCTTTTTAGAATACACCCGCCTCAAATCATCAGAATTAAAGCTTTGACTAACCTTACTGGCCTTCGCTGTGTGTACCTGCTTTCTATCATTGGGCACTCACCATGCGTAGCGTGAGGAACAGTCCCTCAAAACCAGCCACTCGACTACTTCCGTCATATGTTAGCTCACAGATCGGTGTCTTGTGACATTCCAAGCCCGATAACGACGTGGCTCGACACGGATTCGCTGACATGTCGTCGAAATTCATTAAATCTCAGATTATAGAAATCGCCTCGGCCCCGCGAAGTCGTCTCTCTCCTCTGCTTCCTTGACCTGACTGAACTTTCGTTTCCTACCCCGCTCCCCCGCCCATCCTATCAGGACCCCTGGTAATACACCCAAGACTCTGGCCATATGCACCGACCCCCATTTTGTACCGACCTTGACCAGACTAAAATAGACCAGAATCCGCCGATTTTGTCAGGACTTTGCATATGAACTCGTGGAATGTCAACAATATGTCCAGAAATCGCATATGGCCTCGAAAAACCGTTGTTTCTTCTCCGCCTCTTTTTCACCCTTGAAAGAACACCATTGCTTGGGAAATGCATCATGGCACACGGCGAGAGCGAAATTTTGCGTTAGCTGGCTTTGTCATGAACTACTGAACGAAGCTGATACTGCAATGCTCTTGTAGACCTAGCAGCCCAGTCGCTTTGCTTCGGCGGCTGGCCACTTCAATTGTGGTGACCTCGTCCGGACTTTCGATATGCCCTCCTGGGCTAAAAGTGCAATGGAATCACCAAATTTCCAGACCCAAATGTATTTTTTTTTGCCCGGACGTATATAAGGCCCATAGCGGGATTATCAGGGGTCCTGTCCTATCCCATGCCTGACTCGCCGCTCACTTCCTCCTTTTATTATTAGAACTGCGAATGCTGATCTCTGCATGTGGAAGCTCATGGTCGCGCATATAAGGACATGTAATCAGGACACATACGCGTGGTCTGCCCGTCGATAAGTAAACAATTATAGCTGCTCCCTTGGCCAGCTGTCGTCTTCGCTTGTCCTGGAACAAACCTAAATTCTCTGCGCTGGGCAACCGTCGGACACAGAAGGGCCACTGAATATTCGCGGGGATCGAAATTCTACGGTATTCGCCATGGTTCTCATGACTGCTTCAGAAACGACTCGACACGCTCCCACAAGGCAGGGGCAGCCCATGGCTACCTTTCTTCATATCTCGCTTAGCCGTCTCCATGAATTTGCTATGTCTGACGGACCTCCGTGTGGACTGACGTTATCACTTGGAGTCTGGTCTATGCTTATGTCACTGTGAGTGGCAATGTTCCTGACCTCGTCCATGACGCTCTCGCGACTATCGTTTGCATGCGGATTGGCCCTTGCAAGCTTATAGCTCGTCATTACTTGCGATAACGTCCAGCCATAATTCTGTCTTTGCCTTTGCATGCAGCGTTCAGTCAGGTTACGTCTGGCTTTCCGCCAACGGCGTTTATCCTCCTTCATCATCTGGTTTGATAACAACTGACCATTATCTCCCACGTCGAGATTCCGAACTTTCAGAATGTCTCTCGATCTCAAAATATAAATAAACATGGTTAGACCGTCATCTTCAGCAAACGTTTGCGCCATGACCAGTTCTGATAAAGATCGGAAACACCCTTCTCCATCGAGATCCATCTATCGACTTACGACACCCCCGCATATATCGAGGACTCGCGGTTACACGAACGGTGGAGTATTCTGATGCCTTGGCGGCGCCCCTTGCACCCGCAGATATCATGTCATCCCGTGTACGCCAAAAGCGCTTTAATAGATCTAACTCTACTTTGACGGCTCGTCGTACCCCTTCTTGATCCCCCCAATCTCGTTGACTGAAACTTCTACGAGCAGGGGTAGCAACGGCATGTACACGCGAAGTATCGAACCGCGCCATCCCTCCGAGGCACCGCACCTGGGTGATTGCCGCCGGTCGCTGCTGAGCAGGCGGCGTTGAGGGTGAACTTCGCGCTCGATGCTAAGGAGATGAGCCACAGGGCGTGCCACCCTGCTGCTAAGCGATTGAATGCCCCCGTCCGTCAAGCGGCGACGAGACTCCTCTCCGTTGGCTCAAATAGATCTCGACCTCGAGATAATTCACTAAGACCGACTGATTCGTTTCTCGCGCCCAACCTTATCAGCCAACACAAAGAAAGAAAGGAAATCGAATACGAACCGCCGCTCTAGGATATGACCCCTCAATCCCAATCTCACTTGAAACCCATAAACCTCCAGTTACGATAGACACAGACACCCTGATTATGCACGTTCGGAATGAAACACCCCACGCTGTACTCTACCATAAGCACCTAATCCTCTCTTACGCGTGCATGCGTGCCCAACCCAGCGTAAAGGGCCCCAGGCGACACCGCGCAACACCCCCCGAAATTGCATTACTCGTTCGGGGAGTTTGACTTTGCACAGTGTCCCTGAGCACGCGCCGCACCCGTCCTCAGGCGTATACGTATCATACCGAGCACGGCACCCAACGGGCGTGCGAAGCAAGATATACAGTATCATGGCCGCTGCTGCTGTGCCGAGCTTATCGTCCCTGTGGGGCTCTGGGCTCCCACTGGGTTCACCCGCCGTTGGTGAATTCGAATTTGGGCCTCAGTAAGTGCGCTGCGGCGCTATACGCTTTGCGTTTTCCGGTGCTGGATCATCGGGTGGGGCAGGGCTGGGTGGCTGCGCTCGATCGCAGAAGCTCGCGCAAGCTCTCGGAGGCCGCGCGTCCGCGTGCAAGAGTGTTGTTGTGGGCACGCGGCGGACGGCAGATGATACTAACCCCGCGAGCGGGTACAACGTACAGTCAACTCCCTCTTAACCCATACCTCTTCGTGGACACCCACAGGTATGGGTTAACGGGGAGTATGGGTTTGGAGAATGTACTAAAAATAGATGTAGAAAATACGGAGAAAATAAATATATTTGGAAAAGGCAATAGTAACCTGATCATGTAGATGAGCAGCCTTAGAAGAAGCACAACTATCAATCTTTGATGTTGACATTCTCTTTGATAGCTCTGCCCGAAGTTGACGCGTCGACAACCAGGAAAACATCACAATTTTGAGTGCTTGGATCGTTCATAAGTTGTCGAGGTACCGTGCAATCACATACCGCTTCAAACCCCTCTTGGCGCAAGTTCGGATGCTTGGCCGAATACATGGAAGAAAACACGTCAAAAATACAGTAGACCTCGGTGATATTGGCCACTTCCAATGGGTTTTAGTACACTTTCATAAAGTTTTTTGACAACACAACCAAATTTTCCCCTAATGACCTGAAAAGTATGCCTTTTGGGGACATTTGGGGATAGTTATTACTGCTAAAAGTACCGAATGTATGGGTTTTTTCACCCTCAAACCCATGGGGTATGTGGTATCAGGGGATTATGGGTTTCGGGACCCATTTGGGTGGGACAAAACACGATGGGTAGCAAAACCCATGGGTTAACAGGGAGTATGGGATTGAAGGGGTATGGGTTAAGAGGGAGTTGACTGTACTCCTGCGAGGAAGCGCGCATGATTTTAGACTATTCAAACCAGTGTCAGGGATAGGCGTCCCCGGGAGCTACTACAGTAGAGGAAGGACTTCTCAACTCTCCACCGTTCCTTTGGCAAGGGGACATGCACGCGAGAAGCGTCACCGCCGCCGATGCCTCGGACGAAATTCCCGGTCCGTAGTCGTCTGTGTAGTACTATGCTCGAGCTATCACATCGATAACCTTGAACTTTCTTCCCTTTCGCGCGTCTTCTTCTGCTGCGTACGATTATCATACACGATCATAGGAGCAAAGAAATTACTTCATAAAAGACAATTTCAGGCACCGTCTGCGTACAGTTGACTACTGAATTAAAAGCAATGCACCCCACGTCTACCATCTCCGAGACAGCAACAAGCAGCCCTTAGATACATACAATGAACACATCTGAACCATGTAATCATTGTTTATTGAGGTACGACATTGAATTTCCACCGCCTTAGATACAGCACCGAGCTGCTACCACGTTAGCATGGTTACTACCAGGCGCTTCACGCCCGGGGATGTATATTTAGTCTCTAGATCTGCTTCCGTGTGCTTCGGGCTCGATTCCCTCGATCAAACAGCGCTGTGTGCGATTTACTGAACACAAATCGATACTCGTAGAGATTCGCGGGCGTGCGGGCGAGCTCGGGGGATCTCGTGAGTTCAATCTGTACAACATCTCGGGAATTGAGGATATGAGAGCTGGTGAGAGGAACGGCCCGGCCGGTGGCGCTGTCGCTGATCGGAAGGCGACTTTGGTTCTGGCTTGGTTCTTGTTGAAGCGCTCGGCGCCGCCGGTTCGCTTCGCTTCGCGTCACTTCCACTTCGGTGCCTTGGCGAGATGTTAATATGCTGTCCATACGCGCTTTTGATATGAAGCTCTTAATGTCCTGGGGGGACATGTTGCCTCGAGATGAACAGCGGTGCTGTATCGACTCTGTTATGTAACGTCCACACTGACACTGTTCGCATCAAGGAGCCTGGCCTTGTTCGAAGTTTCTAAGGCATTGTCAGGCGGACACGTGCCATGCGATCTTTATATATCCTCTCAGTACGGGTGAAAGTAGAATACTTGGTGGTGGAAGTAACCGTCATGAGGCGTCTGGCGACCTCGGATATGAACCCCATTACTTACACACACTCGCTCGCCGTGCTCATCGTGCTCCACAGCGGCGATGAGGACTGAATGATTGCTGGGGATGCGGTACGTTCTGACCGCATGGAGCGCTCGGTGCTGTGATCGCTCTGACCTCTCCCTCCTCTGTTCTCTTGGCCGCTAGAATAAATCAAGTCGCAAGTCGCCGTCGAAGAGATCACCGCGGCGAAGGATTTCGTGGGTGAGCGTCAAACGCGTGGTACGGCGCAGCCTGAGGTGATGTTGATGATCTCGAGAGAGTAGTGCCTCATGCCGTCGGGTCATGCTTCACTCGGAATATCTTGTTCATGGAAGGATAGATGTGGACAGAAGATCTTGGTTTTTTGACCACTCCGTGAGCTCTTTGGCTTCTTCTTCTAGTCCTTACAATATGCCGTCGCCGCCTTGTGAGCGCCAAATTATTATAAGCGCTTTGCGCCTTCAGGACATGTACTATATGTGACCTAACTTCTAAGCTAGACTGCGGCGTCCTCGGCGAACGCAGTACGGTACAAGATGCTTGCAGTAGGACAGTGGGTAATATGTGACTGAACTCGATGTTCCTCTTCTGTCGACCTCAGGAGTTAGGCTTACACTACTGTCTGATCCCAGAGAAAAGAAGGGCGCGAACATGTGCACACACACTATCTAAGGATGTTAGTCTCATGACATGAGATTATATCGAAGCTTTGAGATGTATCGATTGAGCAATATTCCCGCACTAGAGTTCAGTACCCATGGCTAATTATTCGAGAGACCCGAGACAGTTCTGAAAAAACGGGGAGGTCCTACTCAACCCGAAGAAAACGAATCTGGGTGTTAGAAAAATGTACAAGTGTTCCCGCTCGTTCTTTAAGAACTGTATACTGGTAGAAGAGCCGGACTTTCCAGAAATACTAGAAGCTGCTCGAGTCGAGCGCACATCTTACATACGGTGGGGCATTTTCAAGACAACTTTGATTTTATTTTGGTGAAAAGTGGTTATATCACCTAACGATCACCTAGTCTCATTGATTACACGCTCATCTACGTGTTCAGGAAATGCATAATAAGTCAAACAAGCCGTGCCGGAATTAAACGCTAATAACCCAAAATAACCTAATGATTAATATACGCCATATGACTTACCCAAATTTGACTGGAATGGACAGCGACAAATGGCACCGCCGCGGTTGGAGGTCATATCATGGGTGTGTCAATAAGACAAGGCACAAGAGAAGCTCCATGGTCTTGGACATACAGTAAACGCGAACTGAGCTCGGATGACGCGGCCCATGTGCCCCCTCTGCATCATCCGCCGCCGCCGAGATACCAACAGCTAATTGCTATATTATTGTGGAGTACAAGTGGGATAATCTCTCGCGAGGAATAGGACCTCTGGAGCCCGCTGTGATGTATGACGGTGGGAGGTGAGTCGGTGGAATCCGAGTGAGCATACCGTCACATGTGCGGGCAGAATGCGTTGAGTGATCGAATGCTCAGTAAGCAGTCATTGAGTAAGCAAGCGTCCAAAATCCCGTCCTGTGGAATATGGTACAACACATACCACTTATATGACCAACACAGCACCTTTTCCAGTCACGCACCGAAACGACCCGGCGGCGCCGGCGAGGTTTTGCCAAAACCAAGTCCTCCGCGCTCGAACGGTGATCGCTTTGGCCATTCCCTCAGTCTGCTGGCCCCCTGGAATAAATGGCGGTTCATTCAAGTCGCCGCTCGACAAGATCACCGCGGCGAAGGGGGCCCGTGAGCGTCAATGTGTCCCGCAGCTGAGACTGATGAATTCGTGTGCCTCATGGCGGTGTCCTGATCCGTTGAGAACTTATGCGAGGAGAAAGGAAGGGAAGAGAAGAGAAGAGAAACGAGGGTAATGTCGACCTGGATTTTGGGACGGCTATTCAGCTCCTTGTTTTGTTGACGGTGTTTCCTTGTCCCTCGTCTCCCAGTCACGGGGGGCCCTGCATACTCTCATAGCCATGCATTGCCATAGCGAGCATGTCCGGGCAGCCTCGTGTTCGAGGCATGCTTGAGAGGTCTTTCCCAGAGAAGACGCAAAACCACGCTCAAAGTCACTTGGTCCGTGTTATACGCGACATGCTACAACACCGCCGTCCCTAGTAGACACTCTGAACTGAAGTTGTCTGCAACAAGCCAAAATCTGCTCACAAAAAAATGAGACAAATCTTGACGTAAAATACGAATACGCCCCGGCAATAGCCCAGTCGCAGGCGGAAGTTGTCCATCTGTGCGGTCTTTACGCAAGGTATCGCGGCCGAGTTGACACGCGAAAAAGTAACAAGCACGCGGAGTACGCGCTACCCCCACCGACAGACCTTGGTCGGTGAAGGTAACACAAAAGTTATTGTAGGCGTTTACTTGTGAGTCGATCATCATACTTACCTAGATGACCTCGTACAAGCGAGCGCATCGAAAGGCGAGTTTGGCGAATCAATGTGTTATTTGTTCATTAGACTTGCTCTTTGATGATGGCGTCGAGGTTGGCGCACATAGAGTCGAATGCCATCGCCGCCGCCGCCGTCTCATACGCGACCCTGCGTACTCACATAGCCTGGCATCGCCATAGCAAGTGTACGGCCTCGTGTTAAAGGCATGGTTGAGATCTTGAGACGTTTCCCAGTCAAGGCGGTAAAACCGTGCATGCTCGCGAGCATCCGGCTCCCGTCGCACTCGGCGTGCTACAGCACCGCCGTCCCCAGGCAACACATGTCGAGGGAGACAGCTTGTTCCAAAGAGGTCAGATAATTCTGCATAGACGTAAAGATCTGCTCACATAAAATGAATATAAATCTTGAAGTACCAGCGCCTGCCATTGATTGCGCACTCCCGGGTAGTAGACATCCATTTGCACGGTCTTCACGCAAGGGATAGTGGCTGTGCAAACACGCTACGAGTTGCAAGGCACGCGAAGCACGCGCTGCTGGCCATAGCGACAGATCTGGGTCGATGAAAAAATAGCACAAAAGATGTTGAAGGAAGCTCGATCATCATAACATGTTCCTACCTCAAGCGAGCGAGCTAATCCATTAAACAGTCATTAAGCTGGCACTTTATCATCGGAGACAGGGGCCTTGGTATGACGTCGAGGTTGGCGCACAGAAAGCTGTGATATCCGTCAGCTGGACTCTGATCAGGCATCCTGGAGCGTCATGCGATACTGCGTACCTATCCTCGGTGTGCCATGGCGTTTGCTGCGGATGACCGGGGCTAGGACCGGGGCTATTCCAGACGGCGAATGTCTGGTGACATCACCTATGGCATCAACAAACAAGCGAACACGAGTTTCTCGGAGGGCGAGCCATAACGATATTCCTCAGTCGGCACGCTTGGAGGAAGATAGCCTGTGATAAAGCAGACGATAGCAAGGTACAAAGAACGAAAGGGATTGTATTGCTTTCAAGACAAGCCGAGGCCCGAGGGAGCGCTCTGTGGGGAATTTGAGCGGCGCCCGAAACGGGTGGGTGTGCTTGTGCGTTGAGTGTGGCAGTCATTGTCAAGGACGCGTCCGTCCTGCTCACCCAACAATCCGCCATGTCCGCCCAGCCCCGTCCCTCTCTCGTCTTGGCCCCATCAGTCAACACTACAACGTAAGTCAATATCCTGTATATGCTTTGTCAATGATGCTTTGTCATTAATCATCCCAATGCTTACCCAGGGTGGTCACCACGACCACGACGACTACCACATACGCGCCCATACAGCTCCCGCCCCTCCCCCCACCATCCGAGCCCAAGGATCCAAAGACATACCCCCTCCTCCAAGCACATCTCCCACAATCGCTCCGTAACTTTCAGCTCGTATTCCCCGGCGGCTCACGGGCTACCTTCAAGGATGGAGAGGACGGAGAAGATGAGATGCAGGAGGAGGACGAGGTCGCGAGCGGCGACGGCTGGCGCATGCTCCGGCGCGACGAGGCCGGCGGGGAGACGAGCAAGTCCGTCGGTCTCGCAGAGGCGGTAGAGCGGTACGGCCGGAAGCGCTCCCATGGCGTCGGCGTCGATAGCATGATGGAAGGCGTCGAACCCACCATCGAGTACGACACTAGCACGCCCCCGCGCAAGAAGGCCCGCGCTACACATCTCCCGCCCATCAGCACCGTCAATGCCGCCGCGCCTCCGTCCCCGCTGCCGTCCCCGCATGGATCGCCGCCGCCCCAGAACGTCTGGCCATCCGCGCCCCCTAGCGGCGCTTCTTCCCCGCAGCCACACGCCCCATTACAGCCCGATCTCTCGCTCACCACCCTCCTCACCCTCCCTTCCCTCCTATCACACTTCAACAGCCTTCCGCAGCAGCTGCAGTCGCATTTATTGCTCACGCTGCTGCGGCACTCCCCGCTTCCCGTACTGCGCACGCTGCACTCGGTGCTGACCCCTACCCTCGCACGCGACTTCCTCACAATCCTTCCACCAGAACTCGTCTCGCAAGTCCTTGGCTTCCTCCCGTACTCGACGCTCGCGCGCGCATCCCGCGTCTCGCGCTCATGGCGCGCCATCATCGACTCGGACCCGGTTCTCTGGCGCGATCTGCTGAAAAGCACAAAGATCTGGTTCGGCGGTGACAGCGAGCGCACATTCGCGCGCTCCATCTACGCGCGGCGGGCGCGCGACCCGCCGCCGATACCGTCCTCCCTCCCACTACCGCACCCGTACAAGTCTTTGTTCAAGAGCCGGCACCTGACGCACAAGCGGTGGATCACGAACGAGCACCCGACGCACCGCTCGTTCCCCGCGCACGGGAGCAGCGTGGTGACGTGCCTGATCTTCTCGCGGGGGCGCATCATCAGCGCGTCGGACGACCACTCGATCCACGTGTACTCGCCGCTCACGGGCGAGCTGCTGCAGTCGCTCGACGGGCACGAGGGCGGGGTGTGGGCGCTGGCGGCGAGCCGGGACACGCTGGTGAGCGGGTCGACGGACCGGACGGTGCGGATATGGAATTTGGAGACGGGCAAGTGTACACATGTGTTTGGGGGGCACACGAGCACGGTGCGGTGTCTGGCGATTGTGAAGCCGGAGTGGATCGAGGTGGAGGGCGAGAACGGGGTGGTGAGCAGGGAGAAGTGGCCGAAGCGCTCGGTGATTGTGACGGGGAGCAGGGACCATTCGTTGAGGGTGTGGGCGCTGCCAAGGCCGCGTGATCCCGAGTATAGGTGTTTTACGGCGGAGGATCAGGAGGCGGATCCGTCGGAGGTGAGTGGCGCCGTTTGAGCACTGGTTTTGGTGTAAGGACGGTGACTAAGTGGTGTGTCAGGAGGATGTCGACGAGAACCCGTATCACCTTATGCATCTCGAGGGCCACGACCATGCGGTTCGCGCGCTCGCTGCGCGGGGACGGATATTGGTGTCGGGGAGCTATGACTGCACGGTGCGGATATGGGACATCGTGACGGGCGAGTGCAAGTGGGTGCTCGTCGGGCACACTCAAAAGGGTAAGGTTACGCCCATACAACATACATCCGCGACTTTTCTTTGTTAACGACAACCCTCAGTGTACAGCGTCGTACTCGATCTCTCGCGGAACCAGGCCTGCTCGGGCTCGATGGACGGGACCGTGCGCGTGTGGAATCTGCGCACGGGGCAGTGCCAGCACACGCTCACGGGGCACACGTCGCTTGTCGGCCTGCTGGGGCTCAGCCCGAACTTTCTCGTGTCCGCGGCGGCGGACTCGACGCTGCGGATCTGGGACCCGGACACGGGCGAGCTCAAGAACACGCTCGCGGCGCACACGGGTGCGATCACGTGTTTCCAGCACGACGAGTTCAAGGTGCTGAGCGGGTCGGACGGGACGCTGAAGATGTGGAATATCCGGGACGGGAGCGTGGTTAGGGATTTGTTGACGGGGGTGATGGGGGTGTGGCAGGTTGTGTTTGAGGGGCGGTGGTGTGTTGCTGCGAGTAATCGGAATCCGCAGACGGTGTTGGATGTGTGGGACTTTGGGGTGGAGGGGGACGAGGATTGGGTTGGGGAGCCGCCTGGGGGTGTGTATGATGAGGATACGGAGGAGGAGGAGGAGGAGGATGAAGATGAGGAAGAAGAAGAGGGGGAGGAGGAGGGGGTAGGGGGAAGGGAGGGAAGAGAGAGGACGGAGCTGCTCGAAGAGGACGATGAGGAGGCGGAGGAGCAGGCGGATGTGGATGCGATGGATGAGGATCTGGAGGTTGCGCCGTCGGAGGTGTCGTTTGAGGACGATGCTGCGCCTCCCCAGCAACGCCAACAGCGTGTATATCAGCATCGACATCGGTACCAGGACGAGAGCACGACCGAGGGCCAGGAAGACACGTCGACAGTCGCGCTCGAGTCTGACGAGCCGATGGAGCGCGATACGAGCGCGGATCGGTCCGAGTCCGCGGGCCCGTCTGCGTCGGCTTCGGTGTCGGCGACGACGAACGCGTCGGTCGCGTCGCTGTCGAGTGTGACGTCGAATGCATCGACTACTAACACGACGTCGCGCGCACCTGGCCATCATACGCGGGGCAAGCATGTGCTCTTGGGCGGTGGCGGGAACGCTGTCGCTGGGTCATCGAACTCGAACTCGAACCCGAGGCGGCGGCTGGGTGTGGGTGCGACGGGGCCGCCGCTGGATGGTGTGCCGGCGAGGTTGCCTGCGAACGACGAGACGCCGACGAGGCCGAGGGTGAGGCCTGTGAATAGGAGTAAGCGGCCGTAGGTGTGGGTGTGTAATTTTGTGTGGTGGAGGTTTGGGAGGAGGGGTGTTATGTTTCTTTTTCATTCTTTTTTATTCTTTGTTGGCATTGCATTCATCACACATCGCTATCGAGTTCATGTTCACATTCAAGTGCATTTCGTTCGACCATTCCGTTCCGCTTCCGGCGCTACCCCTTCCTTTCTTGATTTTTTTCTTTCTTGTTGGTCCACTCTTTGCGCTCGAGCTGTACTGTACCATGATACCGATATCGAGCGCTGAGCAGGGACAGGGCCGACGGCGTGGGGTTCCTTGAGCTGTTATTCAGGCCAGATGAGATCAGATTGTATTCTATATTTTGCTGTTAAAGCGATGCGTTGGTTGTATGGGACACGGTCTCTGTAGAATATGTGTTTATGGTTGGTTCAGATTACGAATTTTTATGATGGCTAGTATTAATATCTGTTTTTGATTAATATGTTATTCCTTTATCATCCATTCTGTAGCCTGGGTTTTTTACTTTTCAAGGAGAAAGTTTAGACGGCATGAGGCGAGCGTCTTGAAGTAAGACAAAGGAGTGTGGGAAAAAGCATTCGAGCGTGTCGCGCGTGTCTGTGGCTGTGTTAGTGTGACGCGCCCTAGTTCCGCGGCGGACGGTATGTTCTTCCGTCAGCAACACACACCACCACCTTCCCTGCCTTCTTGACGGAACATAACAATATAGGAGAGAAAGAGAAAGAAAGAGGACGACAAATGTGAGTGGTTTGCTGGGAATGGCTCGATGTATGCGGCTGACCGCGCAATTTCCATCTGGACGTGATCAGCATCCATCCCCTTTGCCTGTTTACATTCAACCGTCAACTCAACCATCCCCAGCTTTGTCCCAAGAATCGCACCATGTCCGGCTCGCCCAGTCTCGCAGGCCGTCTCATGCCCCGGCGCAGCGCGGCCACAAAGGCCTCTGCCAGCTTCGCGGACCAGCTCAGCTCCCCCGGCAGCTCCAGCCCCAGCGCGCGCTCGGATGACTCGTTTGGAGGCAGCGGCGGCGAGAGGCACGCTCCATCCGTCAAGGTCCGGTATGGCGGGAAGCACAAGTATCACGCTTCGCCGCTCAAGGTCACGTCCACGTCGTCTGCGGAGCAATCGCCCACCCGCAAGCCAAGGCCAACGCCGAAGCCAAAGCCCGTAGGGAAGCGCGCTGGGAGATCTGGGCAGAGTCAGAAGAAGCGGAGAAGGTCGCGCTCACGCTCGCGCGAGCCTGCGTCGAGCCTTTCTTCGTCTCCGTCGCCTTCTACCCCAAAAGCGCACGCGACGAAGAAGGCCAGGGTGGAGAAGCCGAAGCTGAGCCCGCTCGACACGGCCGCGCTGAGCGCGCCACTGCCCAGCAAGAACGAGGGCGAGGGCGAGGGCGAAGGTTCGCCACTGACGGAGCCTGACTCGCCTCTCACTCCCGTCTCTGGCTCGCCCGCCGTCGCCACGTCCCCCATCTCCCCCGGCTATGCGAGCCCGCCGCCGTTTATGAAGTCGCTTTCTCAGGCGTCTGCTTCTGCTTCTGCGAGCGCAAAGAAGGCGGTGTCGACTCCGTCTGCGAAGAACGGCGCGAAGAGGAAGCTCACACGGCCCCACACTATTTCAAAGGCTCCGCCTGGGTCGGCGAAGACATTGGCAGAGATGGTGCATACGCATACGCATACAAACGGAAAGGGTAAGGGCAAGGATAAAGGGAGAAGCGCGTATACCGAAGAACTCGGCAGCTTCGTGTTCGTGCTCGTCGGTGAGAACGGCAAGGTGGCGGCCGGCGAAAGGGACGGTGCTAGCGGGAAGGGCCAGAGGGATGTCAGTGTGCAGATCAT
The DNA here is from genome assembly GCF_000271625.1 of Coniophora puteana RWD-64-598 SS2. Lineage (NCBI taxonomy): Eukaryota > Fungi > Basidiomycota > Agaricomycetes > Boletales > Coniophoraceae > Coniophora > Coniophora puteana. The sequence continues at coordinate 477,446 of NW_006913054.1, forward strand.
CGAGAGTGTGACGTGGTGGCCTGCTCGGGTGCGTGACTACTGCCTTTCTATGCTAACTAATTAATGACATACGGACACTATGTACTCTAGGTATCGCGCATGCGCTCAGAGACGTCCGGTGCCCTCCAAGTACGCCTCTTCGGTGACAATACTCCTGGATCCTCGTCTTTATCCTCGTCAACCACCCCCTCCTCCTCCTTCCCGCTCGCTTCTTCCTCCAGCCTCCTTCCCATCGAATCGCCCTCCCCCGCGAACGTACGCCCGATGCGCACGCCTAGCGGAGAGCTCAGCTTCACAGACAGCACCTGCCGGTACACCTCTGGCGCCACGAAAGGCGACGACGGCCCACCGGACCCGACGTCCAGCTCACCGGGACACGAGCCGCCGCCGCGCCCCAAGAAGCGCCCGAAGTCGGCCTGGCAGGCCGCGGTGGACAAGATGGTCGAGGCGGAGGAGCAGGACAAGGACGGGATGCCCGCGTTTATCTCGTCGTTCCGCCTCGACTCGGATCTGGACGAGGATCTGGACGAGGACGGTGATCTCGCTGATGGTGATGGGAACGGCAAGCATGCGCCTGCTTCTTCGGGCAAGGACAAGGTCACGAAGGGGACAAAGGGGACGTCGAAGCGGGTGTTTGTCGATTTGCTGGATGTCGACGACGACGACGACGATGTGGACATGGACTTTGGCGACGATGACGACGACGATGATTTGGACTATCTGAGCGTGCGCGTTGGCGACTTTGTGCTCTCGTGGTACCCGCGCACGTGCGAGGCCTATTGGCCTGCGAAGGTCATTGGGATTCAGGAGCCAGTGAGGGAGCCCGGCGGCGCGAAGGGGAAGGCGAAGGGGAGGAGGAAGGGGCGGATGTATGAGCTCGAGTTTATGGATGGGGTACGCAAGGCGCTGCCGAAGAAGAAGTTCTTCACGAATGACGAGAAGGGGTTCGTGACTTGCAAGGTGAAGCGTGCTGTCATTGTGAGGTGTGGAAGCTAACGGTTTGCTTCTATCATTTCCAACGAACCGATAAATAAACAGCTCGGAGAGTGGACGAGCAAAGTCAAAGACGTCGACGGCCCCGACGACGACGACGACGCGAACGACAGCGCTAAACCCCCTCCTTTCTCCTCCTTCTCCCCCTCCTCTTCCGATCCCTCGCAACAGCGCCCGCGCTCGCCCAGCCCCGCACCCGTCCTCCCTCCACCCGCGAAAGAAGCGTTCGCAGACCTCCCGCTGCGCACGCAGCTCGCGTACGTGAAGCCCGTGTTGCTCGCGACCCTGCGCGGGGCGTACGCGCCCGCGCTGGCGCGCCACCGGGCGTTCATGAAGGGCGGCGCGGCGCGCGCGGGTATACAGAAGGACGCGGGCGTGCGTGGCGAGATGGGCACGACGGATGTGGCGGAGCTGAGGGCGCTGATTAGCGAGTGGGTGTTGAGGGGGGAGACGCGGGGGAGGCCGGGGGTTGGGGAGGACGTTGAGGAGAATGAGGGCGGACAGGGGGTGGGGGTGGATGTGGTGCCGATGGATGTTGATAGGCGAGGGCCAGAAGTGGGAGAGGAAGGCGAAAACGTCGACGTGACGAATGGGAATGGGCATGTCGAGGCCCCAGGCCCAGGGACCGGGGAGGCATGTGTATGTGTTCGCGCCATTCTCCTTCTGTCTTCTTTCTTCTCGTGTCCTCGTATCTCACAATCTTGCGTTTTCGCAGCCCGATACCAACCACCCGCTTGCGATTGGCGGTACCGATTCTTCTGCATTAACTTCCGCAAAACCAAGCGATGCATCCCACCAGCCCGATGGCGAAGCACAGCAGGGAGGCAATGCTATCGGTCAAACTTCTAGCCAGAACGATCCTTACGAGACGGTCAGTCGTCCTTCTCTTTCTAGCTTGATAAGACCACGCAAGGTTCTGCCCTATCGTCCCTCCCTCGCTGGCTTGCTGCCCGGGGTTCCGAGATAAGGTTTGCGCAGCGCTGTACTGCGTAACCTCCCTTGCGTTGGTCAGAAACTCCCAGCCAAGCCGAGCCCGAGGAGGCCAGGGCTGCTGCGGGCCCGGGCCAAAGATACCGCGTATCGCTGCCTCTCGGGGCGCTCCCGAGTCTCTTTCGTGATTCTCGTTATCTGTGTTTCTTGAATCGTCAGATATCAGAGCATAAGCGGCAATGGAGCGTGGCTGACCATATGCTTGCGGCTTCGCGGTTCACAGGTCGAGGTGGGGGCTGTTCCGTCGGGAGCACCTGGTCTTCCGCGCGAAAGGGAGACTGAAGCCGATGCGTTATCTCAGGGCCGAGCGGGGGCGGAAGCCCAGCATAAGGTGCCGATAGAGGTAGAGGCGAAGACGGTGGTGAAAGAAGGTGCTGGTCATGCGGTGCGTTCCTGGTTTATTTTCCCTGCGTTGGCTTTGGCAGGGATTGTGCGATATGATGCAGTTTCGCTGATAATAATCGTGCTCTTGCGCCTTGGATTTTTAATTAGGACGAAGAGCGAGGCGATGCGACTGCAGAAGCTTCGCAGGCCATATCCAGAAAGCCGTTCGGGTGTGAGGAGTACGAGAGTCTCGCTGGACACGAAAAAGTCGCTGTGCGTGCTGTTTCACTCGTTTTCTCTACCCATGCTTACACATTGACCGCTGCATCTCGCCCGCTTCGTCCACCGCTGACTAAATGCCATTTTGACACGCGTTAGTACTGCACGGACGTCCTCCTACGCGAAGCCGTCCAACAACTGCACCTCTGGCGCGCGGGCGACCGCACGTCAGTTGACCTGCTCCCGGAGGCGGAGGAGGCGCGGCTGCACGCGATTGCGGTGGGGAAGATGGAGTACAGGGACTGGGTGTGGGATGTCGTGCGCATGCGTAAGGCGCAGGCCAGACTGCATAGCAAGCGGGAGGAGCCGAAGAACGCCGCCGCCGCCGCTAGTGCTAGTGGGGGGACGCGGTCGAGGCCGAGGACGTCGACGGTTTCGAGGCGGTAGTTTGATTTGTCTCTATGGTGTATCTCTACAGTTCTTGAGTCCAATGGTAATGCTGATTCAATGAGTAGGCTGTCAGTGCTGAGTTTTGGCCTGCTTTCAGATATGTTTTCGGAGCTGTTTGCTCATTAGACATAGGGATGCCTTTGTCGGGGTTTTCAGGGGGGGTTATTAACATTGATAACTTACTTGATTCTGAATGTCTACGTCGGCAATGACAGCACCGCCTTTTGTCCAGGGGATGAAGGTGAGGTGCCCCGACAAGCAATGCGATCTTGCCTATACTGACACTACTTACTACGAAAAGGGATGTCGGGAACCTGCATCGACACGTATGTTCTACGCGCGTCAAGCACCTTCAGCAATCCAAACGAGCAGGATACCGCCTTAGGAGGGTACACGGCAGTTGCGGCTGTGGCGTACTGGTTTATTATTATGCGTTCAGATGGAATGATGGCGCGTGGTCAACCGGTCAAGTACAACATCCTGCCTTGGCAGGCATGTATTAAAGCTTGACGGTCGTCTTATAACTAGATTATGGCGCTTCAAAGTGGGCTGGTCGACCTCGCAGTTTCATAGGTAGGTCATGGCTGCGCCTATTGTCATCTAATTGGGAGTTTCAGGCGAGTGTCAAGACATCGCACACCACTTGAGTGGCCCATTTCTACCCGACAGTTCTCGGCTTCTTTGCTTTCATTGTTTTCGGTAACCGTCCACTTGAAACTAACAAACGAGTATTGCAGGCAGCAGTTTGGCTACCTACGTGCGCCAGGAGCTTACTGTAGTCAGACGTAAATAACGGCAGAAGCGAAGAAATATCAGACAGCGAAAGCGAGGACAGGGTTCCCTATCGTCGGCGAGCTGGTACCAGTATAATTGCAAGTCAAGAAGTCAAACCCAAGTGAAAGGCCGGAAATGATGGAGAACCGACTCCGACGACCGCATGGCATATAGCCGACGACTCGGACGGAAGAATAGTAATTCCGGACTGAGTTTTTCCTCACTTCGACCAGTTGTGGGACGGTGCGTGATCAAACCTACGACAGGGAGAGGAAATGAAATGGCATGAACCTGGCAACCGGTGGGATACTCTGAAGGTACGTTTTCAGAGCAAAAGAGATGGATCCTTAACCAACAAACCAACAAACAGGTAACCCTGATGACATGGACAGCGGCCGATGCGGCGCGGTATGAAGTAAACCACAGCCACGACAAGTTGAGCTAATTCATTGAGTTATTCACGGGTTCACACGACATACGGCTCAAACTATAATTTATTCGAGATTGAATCAACCAGCGCCCACTAGCTCATGCACGACTATGCTTCTTCTCTTCGCCCTTCTCTTGCTTGTTCTCTTCCCTCTCCGCAACGCGCTCCCTCAAACCCCTCGTCGCCAGTTCCTAGGACATGGCCTCCGCTTCAAGCACACTGACGGACTCGGACCCTGATCAAGTAAGAGCGCAGGCGGCGTTCACAGCAAACCTCCGAATCATAGGCTCAATGACAATCGGCGGCGCGTTCTACGGGTTCATGTCCACCGCGGCAGCCCTATGCGCGCATTCGCTCATCCAGACTCGCCAATCCCGCTCGCGGAAACATCTCGTGTTCCTTCTTGCATACGTCGGCACACTTTGGTTAGCAGGTACGACAGCGATTGTGGGCATGTCTGGAATCGTCATTGAGACGTACGTAATTCACGCGTCAACCTCGCTCGAGAGCCCGTACGTGCAGAATCTCGCTCCGGGGGGGTTCACTATGGTTGCGGATATCCCTTTTTGGATAATTTGCATGCTTTCGGACGGTATGATGGTGCGTGGTCGAATGTGTCGTCTTGCTCCTCATGTATACTGATGCATATACGGCGGTTTTTCTTGCCAGGTCTGGCGGTTCAAGGTTGTTTGGTCAATGTCACATTTCTATCGCTACCTGATAGCCGCACCTGTTATCCTCTATCTGGGAACATCGAGTACGTATCAAGATACAGTGTGATCTTCATTTGACTAAATGCAGTCCCGTGCCATAGTTCTCGGGTTTCTTGCTTTCATAGTCTTTGGTAACCACCCTGTCACGGCCGGCAATGATACCTACAACTTGTATCTTGTCACTACCATGTTTATATCCTCTTTCTGCCTCAATGTCTACATCACCGCCTTCATAGCGGGCCGTCTCTTTCTGTACAGGCGCCGCTTTAAAGCTAACTGGGGTACGCGTCTGTTCATCTCCATCCCTCTTTCACGCTTATACAACCATGTCTCGTCTTTACCAGGGTCACCCGACACAAGCCACTACTCATCTATGGGTAGCATACTTATCGAGTCATACATTCCCTTAACAATCTGCACCATCCCCTTCCTGGCGACGTATCTCCTGAACCATCCGGCCGAGTATATGGCAGCCCTAATTCTCGGCGAGATGCAGATCATCGCGCCACTCGTGGTCATGATCCGCGTTTCACGCGGGGTTGCATGGGGTTCGTCGACCGCGCCACAGTCACTAGAGGACGTGGTGGACAGAATGATCGAAGCTCACGAGCTGCGAACGGTGCAGGGTGCAGTTTGAAGGAGTGAAGTTTGTTGGCGCTTGGTCATAGGGAAAAGCAAACAGTGACACCTCGAGTCTTGCCCATGTATTGCCATCGTTTGCGCTGTGTTGTGTTATGATATGCTACGGCGGTTTCTATGGCAATAGGTGGACGCATGACATAGCGGCTTAGTGCACACATGGGCTCGTTTTACGTTACTACTCGAGAATGATGAGATTCTTCTGCACTAATCAATCCAGTAATGTACAAACTCGTTTTTTCATATCGTTCCACATTCGTTTACAAGCTGTACCGCCTATCATACACGGAGGCCCTAACTTACACCAATATCTCTTGTACGACCTCGCGAAGCCCCTCAGCATATGAGTCTTAGGCCACACAGTCAGCCCCCAGCATGATCCTTTCGAGGGGGAAACCACTCGTCGCACGTACTCCGAGTGGATCGACAAGTAACCTGTAGGTGCGGGACAAAACCATCGAAACGTCCATGCCCCTGAAAACCGAAGACATGAGGTTCCTCGGGAGTCGAGGTGCGGCAAAACCACAACCACCCGAGGTGGTCGTCAGGAAGCTGCGTTGCGAGAACGCGCAGCTCTGGCGTATGAGCAGAAAGGTTGTTCTATGGAATGACCCCCCGGGAACGCTGGTTTGATGTCGAGATGGATGCTTCGGATGTGGTGGAGAGGCAGTACTTGCGATGCAGAGCGGGACGATGAACTTGCGCGGTAGTTTGTGTTGTTTTTACATGGTGTATATCTACAGTGCTTGCGTCCAATGGTAATGTTAGTTCAATGTGTGGGCTGTTAGTGCTGAGATTCGCCTGCTTTCGGAGAGGATGTGTTTCAAGGTTGTTTGCGTTTGCTCAGTAGACATGCCTTTGTCGGAGTTTTTCCGGAGCTTGATTGGCACAGATTGGCACTTGCTTCTAACCGGCCACGTTGATGATCATTGACCCGTCCCGAGTACGGGGTTTCCACCCTCAGACCTCCGTTCTTTAGTGTCTTTGTCTCACCAGGACTGGCGACGAACCTATCATCCCAATCCTTAATGCCTTGCGGAACCTCAAGCCCACTCAAGCTCAGTCACGATTTCCGGCAAGTCTTTGGCTGCCACGGTGACCAAGCAACGACCCTTCAAGTTTGGAGTTTTTTGTTTACATGGGCAGGGCTCGTCTCGTCTGAACATGTCTCCCTGAAAAGAACAAGCGAAGCGTATTGTTCATCAGGCCTACTTTGAAGCGACGATCAATTCGCTTTGACGTCTGGTCTAGCACTCGGGTGCTATCATATCGCCCACTGCGTATAAAAGCGACGCCATCGTCTAAGCACTGATCCATTACCTCTTACCACCCGCCTCTACCGCCAACTTCTTGCGGCTCATCGGTAGGCATTTTGCGCTCGTCTTTGGCCTTTGATCTGAGCGACGTTCTTTACTAGAAGCTTCAGGATGTCAAACCGTCTTTGGTCAACAGTACTGCTCAACGACGTGCCCCCCGAGCACCCCCTGCCAGGTTTCATCGAGCGCATCACGCTGGGTCTCAGTCAGCATCTCGGGATCGATGAACCTCCCCCGCCGCACTGGTGGAAGCACCAATGCGTATCCTACCAGGCCAACAACGATCACTCTCAAGTGATAGACGTCACGGCCAACATCATGCTTCCGCAGCCCAATGGTTGCGGGAGCCCGCTCTTCTTCACGATCAATCTGGTATCCGCGCTTGTTTTCGACCGCTTGCGCAACGTTCAGTTCCACGCGTCGCGTGCGGTGTACGAGGATATGCTCGGGCTGCATCAGATCTTCTCTAGCGAGGTCCGGCGTAAATGGGAAGAGGCAAGCGCTCAGGCGCGTCAGGCTCAGCTGCACCAACACGAGCTGCGTCAAGAGCAACTCCGTCAAGATCAACTGCATCAAGAAAAAATGCGCCAGGATCAGCTCCGTCAAACCCAGCCCCGTCAAGATCAGCCCCGTCAAGATCAACTGCATCAGTTTCAAGTTCACCAGCCTGTCGCAGTTCAGCCGGATAACGATGTAAGTGCTCTAGTTTCGGTATCCACATAACTAAGCCTTGCTGATGGCGGTATGGCACAGAAAGCCACAGTGTCTTGGGAGTGCTCTTCATGCGACGTTCCGTTCACCGAGCGTGTTTCTCTACCAGAGGATGGACATGCTATTCCTCAGGGCGGAACACCGTGTGTCTGCGGATCCGAATCGTACTGTGACCCATGCATATCCAAAAAGGCCCCTCGTTTCTGTGCTCGCTGCGGATCTCCTTGCTGCGACGACTTCCGCTGCATATCAAGAGACGAGTGCACGGAGTGCGGTGCAGCAGACAACATGTGCTCCAAGTGCCGCGACGAGAATGATGAGCATCCTATCAAGGACCTGGACGACTCGGAAGAGCTCACGACCATCACGTACATGTGCCCGCGTTGCGACAGAGAGTTTTGCAACCGGTGTTCTGTAAGCGCATACGAGCCGTGCCCTGAATGTGGCACAATTCTGGATGCCTGCACAGACTGTCAGCAGATATGCGAAGGTCATGGTTGCGATGCCCCGATTTGTTTTGAGTGTCTTGCATCGTCGAGAGGTAATTCTGGGCGGCGCTATTGCGAATATTGCTCTGGGCAGGAGGATTGGTAGCGCTAATTAACATCCATATATCAAACGAGATTTGATAATGTAGAATTAGATTAAAGGCGTCAATGTGTGCGCATATCTGAACTGACGTTGAGGGAGGAGAAACATCGAGGGAGTGCGTTATGTCTAGGAAATTTATCATGACGTCATGCTCTCGTCTTGCATATGAGTTCTGGTTTAGAAACTTGTTCTAATTTGGGCGTGCCCCTGTTTGGCCTATACCGCGTGTTCGTCCTTTAGCTTTCTCCTCCAACCTGCATCACCGCAACTCATCGCCCCAGTGCCTGCGAGATTCTAGACGATCCATCCATGAACCATGTTATCCCTAATCAAGCAATATCGGACGCAAACACAGTCGACTCAAGCATCCGTGTGAGCAACCATTGTTTTTGTGCTCAGATAGCTTATCTCTAGGTCTTGTCTTGTGAAAAGTGGTGGCCCGAAGCAGCGGCTAATACCATGATACACAAAGCTCGTACCGGACTTTCTAACTCCTCTCAGGTTAAAGCAACTTGCTGTGCATGCTCAAGTCCACTTCTTGAATGTCAGTGGTGTAAAACAGTATCATGCAGCGGTTCCAAAGATCCCCAATGTTCCGAATTCGCTCGAGCAGCAGTTAAACTCGGGGAAATTTCCAGTAAAGTGTTATGTCATGCTTGCTCGTCCGAGCAGTTCTATATTTCAGACCCCTCTCAATGTCCCCAGTGCAAGGAGATGCGACCACCGGAGCAGTTTTCCAAGTGGTGTATCGGAATACCGCTACCTGCTGTACCCCACAACATAACCCCCGCTCCCCGTCGTCATCCACCTACGCCAGGACCGTGCGACACCTGCACTCAGAACGGGCCTCTACCCCTCAGGACTTGCGTCATGTCCCGTTGCTGGTACAATCACCCTGTCCTCATGAAACTCCTATTCATCAATTCGGACTCCACCTCACGCTACTTCACAGGCTACGCATCTTCTGGCTTTGTGTGCTCCGAGTGCTCTCCCAATGGTGGAGAGCATTGCGCGTGTGGTTGCAGCTGGGCATGCGACGCCTGCGTAGACGAAGGCTCGCTCCAAGGTTGCTTGGGATGCGGCGTCCGATTCTGTCATGTCGAAGAAGATTGCAGGAACACAGAGTGGTGTCATATATGCAAGATCCCTCGTGTCTGTGATGACTGTATCGAAGAGGAACCCGAGAACCCAGAAGAAAGTACAGGGCTGCGCTTGACCAGGCGCTGCAAACAGTGCTACCATCCGTATTGCGGCGATTGCTTCGAGGCACTGTTTGCTTGCATACACTGTGATGCGCGCATCTGCGAATGGTGCCACCGGGATTACCACAGCCAAAAGTTCGGGGGAGGCCCTGTAGGCTTCGTTTGCAAACGGTGCCAACCGTGCGGTGCAGAGGTCTTGACCCGTAACAATTGGGGTGGTGGTTTTGTGAAGATTGAGCATGGTTGGCTGGAGGTTACAGGCTCTGTCGTACGCTGAAATGATGTATATGTTCATAGTTCAAGTACGTAACTTTGTGAGTCAATCGTGTATTCGTATCTCTGCTCTGTCAACTCGAAATCGTCACTCGTCATATTTTGAGTTTTGGATTACCTCTGTTGGAATACAAGTCTGCAGGATATGCATAGGTTATACTTGCGCTGTTTCATTGTGGGCGCAATATTTTGCTACAACGGCCCGTTATCAAAAACCCGTAGGAGTTCAGCCCTAGTGGCGAGATGGTGATGCGCCTGGTCCGCACAATTAATACCAAATATAATCAATAACGTAGAGAAAGATACTATCAGCAGTAGCCAACGCATGGCTGAAGGCAAATCCGCGATGAAACTGTAGAATGTTGCAGATGGACTTGGTTAATTGGGATAAAGATGCACCATTGTCACGCAAGCGCGTTCTCTTCATCGCTAAGAAAGTTCAGACGTCGAAGGGGACCTGAGGGATGCAGACAGTTTACATACGTTGAAGCTCGTAGTTATCCTACATCGGAAGAACGGCGGTGATCAGCACGCAACGTCGAGTCGCCGATGAATACGACAAGGCGAGCCCAGAACGAAGAATCGATAGCGGACGTGCCTTTCCAAGTGAACAGTGTGTCCGCAGCTGAGGGTGCACAGGATTGTCTTATATGCCAGAATGGCAGTAGATCTCATCGGAGCATTGCAATCCAGACTATATAGCGACACCTTTTCCCCCTGTCAATCCAGAACTAAGCTTAAAACGGGGGCACGACGTGAAATTGTGAATCAGGCAAGTTACGCGGCATCTCGGACATGCTTGATGGTGTAAGGGGTTTCTTGGACAGGCTGCCTGCCAAGCTACGTCAGACTGACATTAAAGGCATTGTCGTAAAGGCATTGACTAACCGAATATATGGCTACTATATCGCTAGAGGCATGCTATGCATAAGACCAACAATATTAGCGCGTCGCCAGAGACAGGCTGAGGGTTTGTGTTGCTCGTTCACTGTTGGGCCGCGCGTATTGCACCCGTGTCAATGCTATTCCCACGTGCTCCAATTTATTCCCACGACTACAAGCAATTGTCAACAGGATGCTCTCGTCACTTGCAACATTGCTGCGATCAAAAACTTGACAAGGAAACTCACTAAACTTCGTTCCACGCTCCCCGAGAGTCGTCAGTGGCCACTACCCCCAATTCTGATACTTGCATGTTACTTGGGAAATGTAATAGGTTCTTAGCAAGAAAACTAGGCATCACAACTTACGGCTACACCTCACATCAACCTCACATATGCACGCATTCAAGGACACATCATGGGTCGCGCTAATGCTCCACGCCGGAGAAGCAGTGTTATGTCTCGGTCACTACTGGCCGGCTGATCACAACAGCAGCGTTACGGACAGCCTCAGCCTCAGCTAGCCAGCTCTGCCAAGCACACGACACGGCACCTGTCGACCGCATATAAGAGCGTCTTTCGTGCGTCTGTGATTGGCGACAACCCCTCCGTTGAATCCGTCATGTACACCAAAGCACTCTTCGTTCTCGCTTTCTCAGCCTTAGCCGCGTCCGTCTCTGGTGAGTCAACCCGTAGCTTCATCGACGCATTCAGGCTCCTGACTGTCTTTCGGACTGCAGCGACAGCACCAGCGCCGAAGATCACCCCCGCACCTTCCCTCAAACGCGATTCCCCAACATGCGGCTCCGACCCGGGTGCATGGGTGCGGAGATGCCTCGTCGACGCAAACGATAGCAACGGCAACGCGTGCTCAGAGTCCGTCGTTCCATTTCCGTTCCACTCTTGCGGCTGATCGTTATCATTAACATTCAACTGACGAACGTGAACGAACAGGAACGACTTCACATGCCTCTGCAACCAGATCAACGCCAACGGCAACTTCGCCATCTCCGAAGGCCGGTGCGTCTCGGACGGGTGTTTCAACAACCCCGGCGGCGGTGGCGGCTCGGCGGGGTACAGCTCGGCGTCGTCGTATCAGGCTTCTTTCTGCTCTTCGGGTACGTGTAGTTTGAATTGATTCTCTGCTGGGTAGCTCATGCTGGCGCAGCCATCGCAACTCCGTCCGGCACCGTTGTGACTTCGTCGCCGGCACCTACGTCTAGCGCTTAATGCCTTACACGGATATTCGTAATGAGCACAGTCTAACATACAACAATCATATGCTTTTGTGTCTTAAGGACATCCAGGAATAACAAGATAAGGCCTGTGACTTCAGGTGTGTACCTTAGACAGAGGAAGTCAGAGGGAGGCCCTGTCACCGTCTCCATAGTCTTGTTCTCCCTGAAGAAACAAAACACGATGCTCGGGATAGCGAATACAAACCGCTGATGCCAGCCGAGGATATACGGACTGAGAACATGGGGTATGAATTGCAATGAACAAGGTCTCGAAGATGCTGGTTGCTCAAGCCTTTGTTCTTTGTCTCGATACAGACGACAGTACAATGACTCCCAAAACCGACGTCTTCTTCCATGATGAGTCGCCTGTCACGGAAAATACCTGACCCCACAGGCGCCTACAGACAGATATATAGGGATCGCTGCTAGCCGGATGGCAAGATACGGCAAACATCTGCCCTGAATCCTGCATCCTCGGGAGCGTGTCGTCTCTCTCGGTACATTCGACACTCCTCCACTAGCTTAGACCGCCAAACGTGATAGATGTCCACAGCTATAGACCGCGAGCGACAGGTATGTCTTCACAAGACTGCGCCTCAGCGTCTTCAGCGTTAACCGTCCATCGGCGTTTGTCATTCGATAGGCTGTCAAGACGACGAACTACGTATCGCAGTTCACGCACGTATCGGAAGACCAGAAGAACTCCGCCAAATGCGGCTGCGGCGGTGATCTCCTCGAGTGCACCTATTGCAGAACGGCGTCCTGCGCCGTCGGGTCTGCTGGAGGATGCACCTACAGCCGCGGTGTGCCGGTCGTGTTTCGCGACGGGAAGGACATATGGTGCCGGGCGTGCTGGTCTGACGTAGACCGCACCTCGCCCGAGCAGGCACAGTGCATTCGTTGCCAGCAGATGCTACCGTGCAACGAGTTCTTCTACTGGTGCGTTGGAAGACCCGTCCCGGACATGTCGCAGCCGCGGACCTTGGACCAGCCAGCACGGCGTGTGCATGCGATGCGCCCCTGGCTATGCATCCAGTGCAGGGCTCCCCAGGGCGGCCCCAGAGTTGTTGTGAATCGCAGCTGCGGCAATAGGTGTTGCTGGAGCGAGCCGCCTACGTTTGCGACGATCAAGTGGATCGGCAAGTGGAAGCGCGATCGGCCGTTGTGTCATCAATACGTCTGCGAAGAGTGCTCGCCGGGGGAGTTCTCGCACTGCGTCTGCGGCTTCGGGAGGGTGTGCCACGAATGTGAGGGCGTGCGATATCTCTCGCCATGCCAGCGCTGCGGCGAGCGGTACTGCACCGACCCCGATAGGGTCGAATGGGGGTGCACCAACACGGCGCGATGCTGCAAGTGTGGTGTTGCTCGCGTCTGCAATAACTGCCTCGAGGAGGAACTGGAGCCGGACGCGAATCCGAGACGGGCGGAAGCGAAGTTGGCTGGGAGATGCTTGAACTGCACGTCTGCGTTCTGCGAGACGTGCTTCGAGGAGCTCGACAAATGCGTCCGGTGCAGTATGCGGGAATGCACAGGGAAGGGGTGTATCAATTATTATTACGGCTTTGTCTGTACCGACAACTGCGATGCGGTGGGGGCCAGCAGGGAGGACGGCGAGCCGGTTGTTAATGCGGGTATGGCATGCTCTGGGTGTTTTTCAGTGACGGATGAGCTGGAGGACAAGTGGAGATGTGGGACCTGCTTGTCGTACCACGTCAAGGCGGCAGGGCTGGGGTGGCTGCGGATTCCTCGAGGAGATGTAGTGGATATGCGAGCTTCTGAGACTGTTGGGGATCTTGTTTCGTAGTTGATGTTGAGAGTATCATCTAGACTTTATGACATTACTTGCTGAAAGAGAGATGCCGTTGTCGAGTAGACCTTTGTCCATGGTGGTGAGACGAAAACAAGGTGGAAAGGTTAGCCGCTGGGAAACAAAGACGGACCGCGTGAACCGGCTGACGTGGTGTTGGTCTGGACACTTCACCATTGGCGCCCATAACATCCTCGCAAATCTCTCATTTATTAGTCTCCGGACGTCCGAGTCTCGGTGCTCGCTCAAAAGCAGGCGTAGATCCGTCGCAGTGGTCCGTCGTGCACATCGAGAGATCGCAGCTCAAGCTGGTCTATGCCACCACCGACCTCGTCTGATTCCTGGCTAGCCTCGCGGCGCTTCGGAATCGTCATCGACGCTGGCTCGTCGGGCTCACGGCTCCAAATCTACTCCTGGAAAGACCCCCAGACTATCCTCAGGGAACAGGGCGATGCCGTACGCGATCTCCTACCGCCGGTGGAGAAGGGAGTCAGGGAAGGGGACGAGTGGATAACCAAGGCTGAGCCTGGTACGTGGCACTTTTCATCGCGCACATGCCGCCCCGAGGAACCCGCCAACGGGGTTTGCTAGGTCTCTCTTCGTTCGCGGACAACCCTGAGGGCGTTGCTGCCTACCTCGAACCTCTTATCAGCCATGCACGCGCCCACATACCGCCGTCCAAAGAAGCAGACACGCCCATATTCCTGCTCGCCACCGCCGGCATGCGTCTTCTCACCCCCATCCAACAAGCTCGCGTACTCGCTGCAACTTGCAGCTACCTCCGAAATACAAACTTTCGCCTGGAAGACGCCTCAGAAGACGGCCCGTGCGGTTCGAGTGTCAAGATCATCACAGGCGAGGAAGAGGGCCTGTTCGGGTGGATTGCCGTCAACTACCTCATGGATGGCTTCGTCGGCAACTCAACATCCCCCTCAACTAACAAGACGACCTACGGCTTCCTCGACATGGGCGGCGCGTCCACCCAGATCGCGTTCGAGCCCTCCGAGCAGGAGGGCGACGACCTCGACTCGTACAACCTCGTCGACGTCCGGCTGCGCCTGCTCAGCGGACAGGAGATCATGCACAGGGTCTTCGTCACGACATGGCTCGGGTACGGCACGAACCAGGCGCGTGAACGTTACGTCGCGCAGATGATACGCACGTACGCCCCACACCAAGCCAACGACCGCTCGGTGCTCGAGGACCCGTGTCTTCCGCGCGGCCTCGAGATGACGGAGTCGCCAGTGTACGTCGAGAACGGCGTGACAAACGTGCTGCAGCCGCACAGTCTCGTCGGGACGGGCTCGTTCCCGCAGTGCCTGCGGCACTCGTCGCCCCTGCTCAACAAGAACGCGCCGTGCGAGACTGCTCCGTGCCTCTTCAACGGTGTGCGCGTCCCGCCGATCGATTTTTCTGTCTCGCACTTCATCGGTGTGTCAGAGTACTGGTACTCGTCCGAGCACGTGTTTGGCCTCGGCGGCCCGTACGATTTTTTGCAGTACGAGCGCGCCGCGACGGAGTTTTGCAAGCGCACGTGGGATAGTATTACCAGGCAGCACGAGCGGAACAAGCATCAAGGCACGCTTGGCGGCGACGGCGAGGTGCTGCAGGACGGCGAGGTTGTACAGACGGGTGTGTGGGGCGATAACGTCGAGCTGTCGCGTCTCCAGATGCAATGCTTCAAGGCGGCATGGATCACTAATGTGCTGCACGACGGCCTTGGCCTCCCCCGAATCGTCGATCCCGGCGGTAACGCGACGGCAAGCAGCGGTGGAGATGAGGTCGCGAAGCAGGCGGAAGACAAGGGCTTGGGCAAGCCTATATTCCAGTCTGTCGATACGGTCGAAGACATCGCTATTAGCTGGACGCTAGGCAAAATGGTCCTAGAGGCTAGCAAGGACGTTCCTCTCTCTTCATCTAAAGACCGCCCGCTTGTGGACCCCGTACAAGATATCCCTTCTACGGTACACGACCCGCCAATAAAACCTATTCGTCCGCCCTTCTGGTCCATCGACGCCCTCGAGGACAAGCTCTCCCCGCACCTCCCTACCTCACTCTCCCGCGAATCCCTCGGCTTCTCTCCAGTGTCCCTCATTATATATGCCCTCGTCATCTCGTTCTTCGTCTGCGTGTTCTACCGCATGCGACGGCAGGTTCGCTCCGCCTTCCGGCGCATACGGAGCCGCCCCCTTAAACCGCGCGGCGACTACGCGCTCGCGACCGAGTCTTACGCGATGGAAGAAGGCGCGCTCGACCCATCCTCGTTCTCTGCTCCACCCTCCCCAACAGCCTCAAAACACCAACACCAAGGCCACTCCGTTCTCCCAAAATCTCTTCTCCGCTCCATCAGACGCATGATCTCCTCCACGCCCTCCCACCGCCCTCATCATCATCCTCACCACCACCACTCCAAATCGCGCAGCCACACCTCCAAGCGTCCGCAGCTAAGACACACCCACTCCTCGCCCACGCCCTCCCCGCCCGGCGGCGGCGACCCACCCGCGCCGGGCCGCACACCCAGCAACCTCGTCTCGTCCGGGTACCTCGGCGCCGCCTCGCCGTATCAATCCTACGCCACCACCAACGGGCTAGGGCCGAGCTCGGAGCCCATCGAGCCGTCGGGCAACTCGTCCGCGTACCTGTCGCGCGCGCCGTCGCCGGCGGCGCCCGGGCAGCATCTTGCGCTGCCGGAGGATATGCTCGGGTTTGGGCTGGGGGTGGGTAATGGACATGGGCATGGGCATGGGTATAGTGGAAACGGGCTGGGGGTGGGGTTGGGGTTGGGACTCGGGACGTCGTTGTCGAGGTCGCGGAACTCGTCGCAGGTGAGTTTGGCGCCGGGGGCGGCGTATTTGACGCCGAGGGCGGGGACGCTGTCGAGGAGCGCGAGTGCGATGGCGCTGCATGATGAGTGAGCTGCGCAGCGCGGTGCGACGACGTTAGTGTCTGGCTGGATATTGATGTGGGTACTATCCGTACATATTATGTGTGCTCGTGCTGTAGAGTTGGGTGGTATGGGATAATATTTAGCGAGTACTTTACTGGAGTCTGGTGCGTTAATACGAGTTGGAGAGTACAGGGCTGCCAGATTGACGTGGTGAGCTTCTGCGATGGCATGCAAGGACTATTTCGATCTCGCAGTCCGCATGGCATGAGGTGCGACGCGACGCGACGCGACGCTGTGACTCGGACACACTACACGTTCATCATCGTTCAACGTTCACCGGGCGGTGTCCGACAGAGGATCATTTGGGTGGTACCTTAGTGTATTTCACCTCTTCAACTTGAGTCTTGGATCCAGCGAAGGAATGCTTGGGCAATCGAAGAGTACGAGTCAAGTCAGTATGAGAATGCGTGAACGAAGATGCAGCCACGATTTCACTTGAATAGCTGACTAGTTTGTTATATTCCATATCAAATCGTGTACCAAATGTCCGTAATTCATACTATTACAATCCCATAATCAAAAGGCCTGAGCGTCCGAGAAAAGCGATCACATGCAGAATCAATATGCTATGCTCACTCGCTTTCCCTCCCACTCGCTCCAGTTCTTCATGATCCCCTCCACCATGAAATGCGCCACATCCTTCCTCGAGATCGTCCACGCCCCACTAACGTCGCCCTCAGCCTTGACTCTGTAGGGTGGCTTCCCGCATCTGCGAGGACCCTTGTCGCCCATGCACTCTCCGTTCGACAGCAGTGCAGGGCGAACGACGACAACGCCCTTCACCTCGCCCCGTCCCGGAAGCCGCGCCTCCCATTTCTCGCCCAGGATATCCGCACCAGGCGAGTCCCGCGGGTCCCACTCCCAGCCCGCGCAGTGCGCCGTCACCTCCTCGGCGCCACACTTGTCCCTGTGCGGCATCTGGAGCATCCAGCCGTAGATGGGCTTGAGTGCCAGCGGGAGCGCGCTGTGCGACTTGTGCGTGAGGCCGTTCGAGGAGATCGTGATGACGCGTGGTTGGGGGTCGTCGAGAGGGAGCGTCGCGAAGACGTTCAGGAGGCATTGGGTGACGGTGTTGGGCGTGGAGAAAGTGATGCCCTTGGTGAGGGAGATGCCTCCTTCGCTGGGAGATATGCCTGTTCAAGATCGTGAGCATGCTAGTTGTTGTCCGGGGAGCTAAACGAACGTACCAACTGAGAAGAGCACGTATTCAACAGGCGCGCCGTCGTCACCACGTGCGGCCTCCTTCCAGGCCTGAGCGACGTCGTCTTTGCTCATCGCGTTGCCTTTGATGAGACGAGCATGGCCTGTTGCGACAAAGCCCTTGATCTCGTCATCATCGTCGAATACCTCTGGCTTCCTCAGCAGGAATGTGACTGTTGCACCAGATTCTACCAGGGTCCCGTCAGAGAGCCGACGCTAGTCAAACGCTCTACACGCAGTGCTTACCGAGGAGACGCTTGCAGGCATGGTAGCCAATGTTACGAGATGCACCGATTGCGAGAACCTTCATGGTAGATATGTGGTGACGTTGATATTGATCTAGCAGAGGTGCTGAGGTAGCAAGAGACTGTGGTTGACTCGGAGGTTGGTTGGAAGATGGTGTTTCTGATGGATGAGCATCAGAGGGATGCGTACTTATACTTTATCAGTGTTCCAGTTGAAGAAACGCATATCAGTGCAAGGCTGTTCGACGCCATCATGCGCAGAGGTGTTCGCTGCGTCGTGCCCTGTCGTGCCTAACATGCCCGACCCGATGCCCGGTCGCCTTGACACTTGGCCGAACAGCTCATTGTGTGGCAGTGTTGACTTCCCCATTTTAAGGCATACCCCTGACGACTTCCCTCCTGGTTCTGCTGTGATACTGGCATTTGCGCAAACCCTCCACACAGACATACGTACATGAGATCCACGGCGAGGCCCGAGGGCTGTCCGAAGACCGAAATTGATGTTTTCCGTAGCTATATCAGTGGCGTCGCCAGCATCTCGCCCGAAGTTTCAAGCTTCAAGGGGTGGGTCAAGGGGTGGGTGACATTGACCAACACACTTTCGAAGCTGATGCAGATAGAAGGCTGCGCAGGCTGTGAATACTTCACGCTGTCCTTCTTAGACGTCTCCGGACTACGGAAACGTCTACGAGGGGGACAGCATGAGTCCTGAGTCGCCACGCAACCAAAATTCTTATTCTTCGGTTCCCCGTCGCCGTTAGAGTTATGGAACACCTTACTAGACTCGCAAAAAGTAACATATCTATTAGGGGCCAGTCCGAAATTGGAACCCTACCGTGGGACTCCACCATGACGCGTCGCGTGGTCGACGCGTCCTGCTTTGCCCGATATTGTCCTGCAACAATCCTCTGATTATCCTCTTCTCTGCATACAGCTTTCATATACCTCACTGTCGCGAAGACCCTCTGACTGCTATATGACAATGTCCCACACCGTACGTTAGTGGACTCGTATCCAGCGCCACGGTCGTGCTAATGACGAACAGGCGGCTGGCCGCAGTGTGCGTCCAGTGCTAGTAAACGAGGAAAACGAGTATTATGATTTGTTCAACAACCTGGATGCCACTGTTTGTGTTATGCCTATTGGCTAACTATGTATGGTTGCTCACGGTTTCCACTTTTCATGTTGCTTCTCTCTAGGTCGCGCTGATCGGAAGAAAGGTCAACGTGAGTGTGTTCAATACTGGTTCAATATCTCCGCTCTCGTTTCTCCCATTGACTCATCGAGAGCAGCATACCATCCGAGAGAACGCTTTTGCATCATTTGAAGACACCAACTCCTCCACTTTCGTTTCTCCCCAGGACACAGCCGAAATTGATCAGTTCATGGCTAGAGCATCTCGTCTGGTACAACACATTGATCACACCGTGTCAACTCTATCTACTCTCAGGCTTCAGCTCGATCGGTCAAAACGTGCCTGCAGGCGTCTCACGTCTGCAATGGGGCGCCTCCCCGTCGAGATCTTGACCCAAATCTTCGTTCTGGCTCGGCATTGCTACACCAGCAACGATGCCGACATGCGTGGCCTTCACATCTCTTTCAACGTCGCTCAGGTTTGCCGCCGCTGGAGACACGTTGCTTTGAATACACCCCGTCTATGGAACACCATGTATGTACCCGTGACCAAGGACCTAGACGAAGCTACGGTCCAAGAGTCGCGGGAGATGCTCTCCAGGAGTTCTTCTGTTCCGTCATTCCTTGTCGTCGGTATTCAGCCTCCACGTGTGCCATTCCTGCAAAAGTGTAGGAAAGGGCTGTTCTCGCCTTTCGAGGAGGTATGCGTTGGGGTGGATATGTACCCTCTGAGCAACACCGGAAAGAAGGCCTTCCACTTCGACTATAGTGCCGTAAAAGGCTTTCTCGTACGGTTCAAGAAGTTAGAGCGATTGAACCTCACCAACTGCCGGCTTGATGCCGACCTTTCCACTCTGTCCACAAACTTCCGCAATCTGACCCACCTCCACTTATTCCTTGTCAGAGCTGATCACGACGACACAAGTAGGAACTTTCCTGCTCTCGCTATGCCTAGCATGCGAGTACTCATCCTCGAGTCCGTGTTCGACTGTATTCTCTTTCCCACAACATCCTTCTCGGAGAACTTCCCAAAGCTAACCGACTTCCATCTATCCGGTGATATCTCTCTGCGCAGAACTGGCGCTTTCTCTCACCCGGGGCTCAAGCGCCTCTCTCTGGGTTCGGTCCCAAATGCACTCTCGTTGCCCTTCTCGGAGTTCCCGGCTCTGACGGAGCTTGCATTACCTCTCGTAGAAGACACAGAGGAAAATTTATCGCGTTTCATCCTCCGTTCCCGTTGCCAGCTGACTCGCATCACTTTCATCATCAAAGCAACACGGTTCTCAACGAATACAGATCTTCTCGCTGTCGATGCCGCCCGATGGAAGCCGGTCGGGAACAGGATTGGTGAGTTGATGAAGGTGCCGGTCGTCGAATACAGTGGGTCTTGGACTAAGAACCAGATGATGCGGGAGGTGAACACAGAATGGTACGAGCGGGAGTACATTCCAGGACGTTGGGTAGATGTCAGCGAGTAGGGCCCAGAGTACGGAATCAGATAGATGGATACTGATTGAGTAGCTACTGAAAGTCGTTTGTGAGAGTATTCTGCTCATACATAGAGTAATTATTCGACTGACTAACAATAGCCCAGTCGCATCCCTCGCACAGCTGCATCTATATGCACAATTAAGAAACTGTGGTGATTCAACAAATGGATGCAAAAACGAAAATTTACGAGTCGCGCTGAAAGCCGACATTAGCATGGTCTTATTCCTGGCTACGATCCCCGGTATCAGCTTTTCTTCTGTCAAAATCTCAGCAAAATCTTCTCCGCTGCGCAAATTGCACTCTACAATACTCGACGCGAGGTGAAGCGCTCGTTGTTATTTCCCGATATGCAACTCCACCTTCAACGCATTCCTCATAGCAATCACGAGCTGCCTACTTGCGCTGCAAATACCAGTAACTTACGTTCCACAGCATGTGTGTCCAGCGCAACTAGCGCAGCTGCAAGCTCTGGGGCAATCGTGAACATCGCACACGCGCTGTGGACGTGGTCATCATTGTTTGTCCTGTCAGTGTGCCGTTGACAACCCATGTCTGGCCATGCGCATAAGTGTTACTGCGAGGTCTTGATGTCACAATCAATGATAGATGGATGACGAGGAGATCCAACACATCGATACAGAGATGTTGCACGAGGCACAGTAGATGTTGAAGGATCTGCGTAAAAGAGCGCGTATTCAGAAAAACATCGCCCAATCCCGAGAAGTACTCACCCGCAAGCACAAACCCACGGCATCCTCATGTAGCAACATGTCCAGTGACTTCCTCCGTTAGGACAGATCAATCGATCACCTGCCAGTGTCCGCACCATCTCATATAGACCCCATCAAACGTAGCATTGAGCAACCCATTCTTTGGGCATATTTTCCTGCGGCCACACCTCTCGCACAGCTGTCGCCATTGTGCACACTATGCCTGCCTCGAAGCATGCCCAGCTGGTGAAAGTGATAAAATTCCAACCTTGTTTTCGAGTTCAAACTGTCGAGTTGCCTTATGAGACACCAGATGAATGCTAGATAGGGTCTTGCGAAACACTGACAGTATATGATAGGTCTTGATGAACATCGAGTCGAGTTGCGGGGGTTGATCAATCTGGCAAACGCCCTCTTGAGATTCTGAGATCGCTGAGGTTCGGGTGCTTGAAGGCGAAATGCTGGGTATGTGTTGTGTGCGGACAATCCTACCATTATCACCTGTTACCACAGATGTAGGCGAGATCAACCGAGACAAGGAGAAACCCCGGAAGTGCCGGATACCACCGACAACGCCGATCCGAGTCCCGGTCCCCGACGCAACGTGACGCGCATGCCACCAGCATCCTTTGCCTCCGGCCAACTCCCGACGCGTATATGCAAACTTCAGTGAAGTCCTTTGTACCTTCAACGAACACCGGGATATGCTGAATATCTCACAGTTAAGCGCCGCAATAATACTCACAGCAAGATGAACACTTATGGTCCCACTCCCGCAACTGCTGCTGAGCTAAACACCGAGCATACTAGCAGCACCGTGCGTCAGCCATCTTCCGTGCTCTTCGGGTCCTCCTTTCCTCTAACTATGCCCTCGATGAGCAGGATGCTGCGCTTTCTAGTCCTGATCACGAGGACCCACGACATCTCCAAATCTTCAAAGAGCTCGCCAGCACTGTACGTCAATAGCACACCTTACTTCATATAAGTGCTGAATCCCCCTTTTTGGCAATGACGTTCAACAGCTCTCAATGGTAGGAGCACAAATCAACGTAATAAGTCTTGTAAGATCTTGTCATGCTGTGGAGCTAACTGAATCCTTAGGGCGCAGTTGAGTCCGACGGCCTCGTGGCGTTCGAGGGCACAAACTACAATGCTGTCTCGCCGGAAGAAACCGCCAACATCCTCAGTTTTGCGTCCAACGTGTCTCTAATGACTCACGAACTGGACCAGGCGATCGCAGATCTAACGGGTTTCAAGACAAAACTCCTGAACACCGCGAACGCACGGAAAAGGTTTATTTCTGCTGTTGGACGCCTACCCGTCGAAATTCTATCCGAGATCTTCATCTTGGCCCGGTCTAGACAGAAGACTGACCGTGATCATTACTTTGGCACGCTTCATGAGGGGTTTGATGTCTCTTTTAACGCGGCACAAGTTTGCAGAAGCTGGAGAAGTATTGCTCTCAATTTTCCACGCCTATGGACCCCTGTACATCTTACCGGATCTCAAGCAACATTGCAAAGCAAGTTAGAACCGCAGCTCACGATGCTCTCAAGAACCGCATCCTTACCTGTCTACCTTGTTGTGGGAATCCCATCAATCAATGCACGATTCATACAGAAATGCAAGAAGGGTCTTCTATCGGCCTTCGAGGAGCGCTGCAAAGGGCTAGACATATACGCCGTGCAAGACAAGAAGAGAAAGTTTGTTTCTTTCCCGTATACCAAGATACAGGGATTTATTTCCCGGTTCGATGAAGTGGAAAAACTCATGCTCATAGGCTTTGACTTTGACGCCCACCTGACAACCCCTTTTTCGGACTGCTGCAACCTCACACACCTTCATCTGCGATTGTATTTCCACACCAGTCTTCAAGCATTTTGCTCCTTTTCTATCCCTCGCTTGAATGCTCTCGTCCTTGAACTGGGTCCAGGACTGATTCTTCCAGATCTAGCGTCCATTCCAGCAAAATATCCTAGCCTCACAGATTTCTTCTTATATGGTCGGGTCAGCCAGAGCTCAAGGCCGCTTTCGCATTCGCGGATCGAACGGCTTGCCACAGTTTGCACCAGCTTCATCAGCTGCTCGAAGCTATTAAAAACAGCCATGCTACCCTCGCTCATAGAGCTCTCCACAGTACTCAGCGGCGAAGTGGAGGACCTGGTGGCTGGATTGAAATGGCGCTCGGGATGTTATCTCCGCCGACTAGGGCTTGTGAGCCACAAATTTGTGAGGGATGACATTCGGAGGGATCTGCGCGATCAGATGAGGACAAGGCTCGGAGTCCCAATCGTTGATTGCGATACCAGCTGGAGTACCATGAGTATGATGAGAGACCTGAAGGCGCAATGGTACGAACAGGAATACATCGTGTCGTAATTGGTCACCGGTCACTCTCTAGCCATAATTATGAGGACTACCTTGTTTATCTTCCAGCCTTATGTTACAGTAATCGGATTGGAGAACTGTGCTCACACTTTCGCAAGCGTGCACGCCAATGTGCACCAACTCGCGTCAACTTGATAATATATCAACGGTTAGCGTGCAGTGACCTTTTCACAAGTAAAGAAACATCACGATAATTCACCAATCCGTCCCAATTCGCTCCGATCTTAGCAGCGACCAGTAATACTTGCTCTTTAGGGGAAGCTAATTGACTTCCGCCTCCTGCATAACTGGGATTTGCGCAGTTCTGGCGCTTTCTTCCAGTACTCAGGCATCAAGCGTCTCACGCTGGGTTCGATCATTAGCGGAGCCTCGTTATCGTTAGCGACTTTCCCGGCTGTGAAGGAAGTTGCGCTCGCTCCCAACGACGAGAGAGAGGAGCGTCTGTCGGACTTCATGACTCGCTCAAGGTGCCACCTAATTTGCATCACTTTCATTATCCCCGGCTTCTCAAAGGACTCCCTCAATCATGCTGCCGCTCGATGGAAGTTAGATGGGGACAAGATTGGCGAGCTGCTTGGGGTCCCGGTCATTGAATACGCTGATTCTTGCTTCCGGATCCAGATGGTTCGAGACGTAAAGGCGGAATGGTACGAGCGGGAGTACATTCCGAGCCTTCAAGTGAATAGTGACGACCAGGAGGGCACAGAGTCTGACGGTTCACTGGATTGACATTGCCTCTCGCTTCGTTAAAATCGAGGTGTTTTCTGCTTCTTCAGCAGAAAGTCGTCTTCTTTGTTTACTATATACATAGAATAATAATCTAGTTGAACAACAACTCGTTCCTTGCCCGGTTATATCCATAGCACAACTCAGAGGGATAGTGTCTGACATGAACAAGGCTATGGACGACGTTGAAGTCCGGCATTGGCTTGGTCTATCCGCCGCTTGTTCTTAACCACGACCCCCGGGTCTAGCCCTTCCTCTGCCGGTATACTCTCTGCTGCACTAACCGCACTCGAAGCGAGGTGAAGCGCTCGCTGGTATTGCTTGAGGTTCATTGCCATCTGCGACGCATTACCCAAAGCAATCACAAGATGCCGCCTGGCCCCACGAAGCTCAGCAGCGTACATCCCTTCAGTATGCGTGTCCAACGCGACCAGCGCTGCCGCCAACTCCGCCGAGCCCATAAACACGGCACATGCTTCATTGATGTCGTTGCCGTTGTTCCTCCGTGTTGCGAGCCTATGGCGGCCCTCCTCCAGCCACGCGCGCAAGCGCAGCTGCGAGATTTTGATGACGCGGCAAATGATATCTGGGTGAGCAATTTGCTGGACTTGTCTGAGTGACGTCGAGGTGGAAAGACCGGGGAGTGGCTTCCGCAGCGCCTGAATGCCATCAAGAGCCTTGCGTTGCGCGAGCACAGTGTATAGGCGCACAAGTGCAGTTGGTCCGAGCATAAATTGGGGGGCGACAGAAAACGGGCTCGCCACAGTCGTTTTTGTGAGGGTGGCCCATGGGGGCACGCTGAAGATCTCTTGCAAGCTCTCGACTGAAGCGAAAGGTTTTGAGAAAAGAGATTCATCTGGTTTGTGACAGCCAAGGTAGGCCATGTGCAAGAGAGACTCGACCTGCGCGTTGGAAATGCCACAGGTGTCGGCAGCGTGCGTGAGCGTAGTGATCAGACGAAGGAGGCATGCGCGTGTGACTCCTACGAGTTGTGAACATAGTGAGTTGAGGAGCACTCGTCAGAAGCTGTTCGTTGGCCTACCACGCGACTCAAAGACTCTTTTGAAGTCATCATCACTTGGTTGGACGGCCGCACCATAATCGCAACCCACCCTTCTCCACTGGCTGCATGAAACGACATAATCAACAAGCACACACGGGCTATGAGACGATGTCCCTACGTGCGAACTTTTTGCAGGTCCTCTTCCTGCGCGCGCATCCATATTTCAACGAGCTTCTCGACCCAGTCGAGGCGAGACGTGAGGATAGCCATCGCCTGAGACATAGCTTTCCAAGACTGTGCCTTGAATGCCTTGTCTGAGGGCGCCCCTGGGACAACGTAGTCTGGCCATCGGAAAAGTAGAATTATTGTCTCACATGTGACCGGAACGATCTTGGTCTCCGGGTAGCACGCGGGGCGGCTCAAAATTGCACAGTCAAAGAGATCATCGAGGATCTGCGGCCTTTTCTTGAGAATTTCGAGACAGAACGTGGGTGGCTGGGGCGACGATGTACACAGGATACCGTGCATGATCCACACGGCGCTTTCCTGGCAAATGGCATAAACTCGCGGACAGTATTTGGCACGCTGTTCCGGGCTCAGCTGTGAAGCGAATAATTGAATTAAGTACTGTGAAGAGCGGGCGACAACAAGGGTCCTACATCAGCTTTGTCCACCATCATCTGGCTTTGCCATGAAGTTATAGGATCGAGAACCTGATCAACGGTGCGGTCTGGTCCGATGAATGTGTATATGCAAACGGCTTCCATGAGCTCAGCAGCAATAGACGGGGTGATGCATTCGCCTAGAAAGGACTCCGCCGCCAGCAGACGCAGAACATTGACTGCCAACTGTTGCATGACACACAACTGGTGTCGCAAAAGCTATAGTGACTTGAGGATGAGCATGTTCAATCACATCAGGCAATGAGGGGGCGCTCACCCGGATGCACAAGCCCATGACATCTTCCTGGAGCATACTTTCCATCAGCTCTCTCCGCTCAGATAAAGTACCCATCCGCATCAAGTCTCCGAGGCCCCATAACGCATGATACTGAGCGATGAACCTGTGTTTGGGTGCGGATTCTGGCCACTCCTGAGACGCGACAGCGACCATTGTTTTCACTAGGCCTGCCCTGAGACATGATTTCGCAAATGGAGTAAAAGAAGTTTGGGGACTCCTGTCGTGATTATAGGTGCCTCTGAATACGTGTTTGACCGTTGACTGAAAATTTCGATTCGAGGATGAGCAAGATGGCTCAGCGGCAGGGGAACTCACGGTGTAAGTTTTGACATAGACTGGGTCTTCTTGTGGGTTGACCACTCTAGTAAACCCTGTATTGAGTACCTGAGACAGGTATGGTTCTTGTATCTCGAAGGTGCGCAGAATCTCTTCCTCCAATGTCGTCTCCATTGGCGCGTCAACGGAGCACGAGATCAACCGGACGGCATCTAGCCCCTGTTTCGGCAAATGCCGCCGGTGGACAGATCCGTGACTCGACTTTCTCCAATTCCTCGACCTCTACCGAAACCTTCCCGACATGCCACTCATCTTACACTGTTGGCATCAGTATCTCTAAAAGCGAGAAAATAGCACACAGAGAACTTTAACAGGGCAGGCTTCTCCACAAAACTGGTGCAGGGAATTGAACCAGGGAAAATGGTAAGCATACCTTGTTCATGTCCGATGTGCGCAAACCAAACATGTAGCTGCCTCATTGCCCACCAAGGCCCATCACAGGCAGAGATACCCCCAAGAGTCACATTGGGAATCGCCGCTGAACTCATCGAAGCTCACGATGCAAACACGATCGTCTTGCTGAACGAATTGCGTGCCAAGCTCTTTTGGTCCCGTTTAGTAGGATACGCAGAAGCAGGCTGGTCACAAGTCTAGATTATATCCGGTATGAGCAAACTTATAAATGACGTTGAAGCACGGCATTGGCATTGGCCATCCGTCGCTTGTTCTTAGCCACAATCTCTGGCTCTAGCCCTTCCTCCGCTGGTATATCCTCCGCTGCGCTAACCGCACTTGACGCGAGATGAAACGCTCGCTGATACTGCTTGAGGGTCAGCGCCATCTGCGACGCATTCCCTAAAGCAATCACAAGCTGCCTCCTTGTTCCCCACATCTCATCGGCGTATGCTCCACTCGTATGCTTGTCCAGCGCTATCAACACGGCCGCAAGCTCCGCTGCGCTCATGAAAATGGCGCAGGCGTCATTCACGTCGTTTCCGTCGTTCTCCCTTCTCGCGAGTGTCTTGCGGCCCTCATCCACCCGCGCCCATAAGCGTGCTTGCGCGATGTTGATTACGCGACGGATGATACCTGGATGCGTGATCTGCTGGATTTGTTTGAGCGACGCCGACGGAGACAGACCACTCGGCGGCTTTCGCAGCGCTTGGACGCCGTCCAGCGCATTGCGCTGCGCAAGCACAGCGTACAGCCGCAAGAGTGCAATTGGGCCGCCAATGTACTCGGGAGGTATAGAGACCGGATCATCAACGGTCGTGTCCATAATTGTGGCCAATGGGGGCGGGCGGAAGACGTGTTGGGTGTTCTCGATGACATTGAAGGTGTTCTGTTCGCCTGGGGAGGTGTCGACTTTGCGACAGCCGTTGTAAGCGACGTGCAGAAGGGATTCGACTTGAGCGTTGGACATGTTGCAGGCATCGGCGGCGTGAGTGAGTGTGGCGATCAGGCGGAGGTTGCACGCTCGGGTGGCGCCTGAGAGCTATGTGTGAGCTAAGGGATGACTAGCGCTTGCATAATGAGAGCCTACCGCGTGATTCAAAAACCCTATCAAAGGCATCGTCATCTGGGGGAACAATCGCACCGTAATCGCGGCCCACCCGTTGCCAATGTCTGGATGAAGGTCCGAGATCAGCAGAACATCAATGGGATATGGTGTGAAGTGCCCACATGCGAGTTTTCCTCAAGTCTTCTTCCTGGATATGCATATGCACCTCGACGAGTCTCTCAACCCAGTCTGGTCTAGAGGTGAGGATAGCCATAGTCTGTGTCATAGTCTTCCAATCCTGAGCCTTGAATACCCTGTCCGCTGGGCCATCGACTCCTGGAACAACGTAGTTTGGCCACCGAAATAGTAGAGTGAGCGTCTCGCTGGCGATGTCTGGAACCCTCGTCTCTGGATACCACGGCGGCCGGTCAAGAACAGCGCAATCAAACAGCTGGTCCAGGATTTTGGGCTTCCTCTCAAGAATGTCGAGGCAGAATCTGGGTGGCTGAGCCGTTGCCGTGCACAGGATGCCGTGAACAATCCACACGGCACATTCTTGGCAGATGGCATAGACCCGCGGGCAGTATTTGACACATTCTTCTGGGGTGAGCTACGGTATAAATCAGTAAGTACGCTTTCAGGACGATTATATAGACGAGCAGATGGATGTCAAGTACATACGTTAAGGCGGTTTATCATCATTTGGCTCTGCCATGTGGTCTCTGGATCGAGCACTTGGTCAATGGTGCTTTGTGGTCCAGTGGCTGCGTATGCACAAACGGCCTCCATGATGTCAGCAGCCATAGTTGGGGAAATACTTTCCCCGAGGAACGATTCTCCAGCCAGTAGACGCAACACGTTGAGAGCGAGCTGGTGCATCGTGCATAAACGGTGTTTCATAAGCTAAGGTGACCAGCAAACATATTACAACACGGTGATCTGACCAAAGCTGCGCACTGACCTGGAGACACAAGCCCAAAACATCCTCTTGAAGCATCCTTTGCATGAGGTCTCTCCTCTCAGACAAGGTGCCCATTCGCATCAATCCGCCAAGGCTCCATAGTGCATTATACTGAGCCATGTGTCTGTGCTCTGGCACATCTCGTCCCGTCCATTCCTGTCGTGCGATAGTGACCATTGTCTTCACAAGGCCTGCATCGAGACATGCGTATGCGAAGTCATCCCAGGATGACAAAGGTTTCTTATCCCTGTAATACGTGCCCCTGAATACGTGCTTGAGAGTAGACTACAGATGCTGATAAGCAAGCGCTGGGATACCATGCTAGGGTACTCACCGTGTAAACTTTAACGTAAACTGGGTCCTCGTCAGGGTTTACTATTCTAGTGAATCCTGCCGTAAGAACATGAGCCCTGTAAGGTTCTGGTATCTCGAACGTTGACAGAATCTCAGCCTCTAGCTCTTTCTCGGTCATCATGGTGGTTGCGTCGGCCAGGTGTGGGACCAACAGGGACCAACCCAACAGAACATCTAGCCCCTATTTCGGCAAATCCCGTCTGCTGATCTGTCGAGACAGATTCAATGACTTGACTTTCTCCAACTCCTCGACCTCTGACAAAAACCTCTTCTCGACCTGCTGCCAGCCTTGACTTCCTGAAACACGTTTTCAAGCAACACATAACACTAAGAGAGCCGTGACATAGCAATCTCTCTCACAGAATGGTGCAGGGGACCAGGGTAGACGGTAAGCACACCTTGCTCATGTCTGATGCGCTCAAACCAAGCACAGTTGCCTCCTCGCCCACCAAGGCCCATCGCAGGCAGAGATACTCCTGAGAGTCACTTCAGGCATCGCCGCGGAACTAATCAAGGCGCACGATGCAAACACCACCGTCTCGCTCAACGAACTGCGCGCCAAGCTCTCCAAGAAGTACGGTTTTGGAGGCGTCCCCCGTCTCGTCGACATCATCTCTGCCATCCCGGACGACTACAAGAAGGCGCTTCTGCCTAAGCTGCGTGCGCGGCCTATTCGGACTGCAAGTGGGATAGCGGTTGTTGCGGTGATGTGCAAGCCCCATCGGTGTCCGCACATCGCGATGACGGGGAACATTTGCGTGTAAGCCTTCACTATTAGGCTCACTATTTTGCGTCTGGTCCTCATGTTTGAGCAATCTAGATACTGTCCGGGAGGGCCAGATTCAGACTTCGACTACAGCACGCAGAGTTATACGGGGTACGAGCCGACCAGTATGCGTGCTATCCGGGCACGGTATGATCCATACGAGCAGACGCGAGGGCGAGTCGAGCAACTGAAGAGTCTGGGGCACAGTGTTGACAAGGTATGTCATACTGCTCTGGTGCAAAGGGTCTCACTTATAGCGGAATTGCTGTCTTTGACTCTGTCGGAAACCAGGTCGAGTTCATCGTCATGGGAGGAACCTTCATGAGCATGCCAGAGGACTACAGATCCAAGTTCATCGCCCAGCTACACAACGCACTCTCAGGATTTACAGGTACAGATGTCGACGAAGCAGTCCGGTACGTCGTCCTACACCCCAGCTCTACACCCCACGATCTCTAACCTCTTCCAGCTACTCCGAACAATCCAAATCAAAAGCCATCGGTATCACAATCGAAACCCGCCCGGACTACTGCCTGCGCCCACACCTGTCCCAAATGCTGCGGTACGGCTGCACCCGGCTCGAGATCGGCGTGCAGTCCGTGTACGAGGACGTTGCGCGCGACACGAACCGGGGGCACACCGTGCGCGCCGTCTCCGAGTCGTTCCACCTCTCCAAGGACGCCGGCTTCAAGGTCGTCGCACACATGATGCCGGATCTGCCCAATGTCGGGCTTGAGCGTGATCTGCAGCAGTTCAAGGAGTACTTTGAGAATCCGGCATTCAGGAGCGACGGGTTGAAGATCTATCCGACGTTGGTGATCAGGGGGACGGGGCTGTATGAGCTGTGGAGGACGGGGAGGTATAAGAACTATACACCGAATGTGCTGGTGGATGTTGTCGCGAGGATTTTGGCGCTCGTGCCACCGTGGACGAGGGTGTATCGGGTGCAGCGGTGAGTTTCTGTGCAGCAGTCCATTTTACGTCCTGTTGATCCCTCGAATCAGAGACATCCCACTGCCGCTGGTGACAAGCGGATGCGAGAATTCGGGCAACCTCCGTGAGCTCGCTCTGAACCGGATGAAAGACTTTGGCGCCGAGTGCCGCGACGTGCGCTACCGCGAAGTTGGCGTACGTCCTGTCCCTCCCTTTCCACCAAAGAGCTGATATTGATGCCTCCGAACCATTAGATCCACGAAATCCACCACAAAGTCCGGCCTGAATCCGTGGAGCTCCTCCGGCGCGACTACGCCGCCAACGGCGGGTGGGAGACGTTCCTCTCGTACGAGGACCCGGAGCGGGACATCCTCGTCGGCCTCCTCCGGCTGCGCAAGTGCTCGGAGGAGGGCACGTTCCGCCCCGAGCTCGTGCGCCAGCGCGTCAGGCGCACGTCCCCGCCAAACGTGGACGAGGGAGAGGAGGAGTGGGAGGAGGGCGGGGCGAGCATCGTGCGCGAGCTGCACGTGTACGGAACGGCGGTGCCCGTGCACGGGCGGGACCCGACCAAGTTCCAGCACCAGGGGTTCGGGACGCTGCTCATGGAGGAGGCGGAGCGGATAGCGAGGGAGGAGCATGGGAGTGTGAAGCTTGCTGTTATCTCGGGTGCGTCGTTGCCGTTTTTTCTTCTTAGTTTGACGTGGATGGAGGCTAACTTGTGCTGAACGATGCTGTAGGGGTGGGTACTCGAAATTACTATCGCAAGCTCGGATACGAGCTCGATGGGCCGTACATGAGCAAAATACTGATATGATATTGCGATATTGAGAGGGTGATTGTGTGGTTGCGTGGTATCATGGTACATTCTATGTATGTATTGTTTGTTGTAATGATGCAGATCTGTATCCATAGGTCATTATGACATAGTGCATTATTGTGAACAACTCACTGTAAGGAAAGCAAATATCGACCTCAAAAAACGAAGAAAACAAGCAGTAACACCTCCAGCTTCATGACTGATCGCCAAGGACGAGCGTATGGAAATTGGGAAACACGAGCTCCTCCTCGACCGTTTTGCGGATCACATCCTGGATGAACCTCTCCACCCTCGTGACGTTCTTCAGCACGTGCTTGTCCGCCTGGCCAATCTCGCTCTCGATGAATATCGACGGCAGCAGCCTCTGTCCCACCGGCGCCGGCTTGCCGTCGCGCCTCCCTCCACTGCTGCCCGCTCCCCCGCTTCCACTGCCCCCGCCGAGAGGCTCGTCGATCTCGGGCGGCGTCGCCGCGTCCACGTCGCCCCCTGCCGCGTCTACACCGTCCGCTGCGGTCGCGGGCCGCCCCAGGCCCGTGAGACTCGCGATGCTCGCGGACAGATCGCCCGAGCTGCTCTTCGTGCTGTTCAGCCCGCCTCCTCCGGCGGCTCCACCGGCGCTCGTCCGCTGCGCAGACGCCTGCGACGCAGACGGGCGCCGGCACGCGGGCGCGTACGGATCGAGATCGTCGAGAATGCACACGTGCACGCGCCTGCGCGCGCCCTCGTATGCGACTGCGAGCTCGCCGCGGAAGACGAGGCCTGTGACGGCGAGCTTGATCGGGAGCGCCATGAATGCGGGCGAGGGGTAGTTGATGAGCAGGGAGGTGGAGAGCGTGAGGCGGAGGTTGGAGTGCCATGTGAGGTAGAGGTGCAGCTGGAGGTTTGGGTGCGGGGCGGGGGTGTTTGGGTTTGGGTTTGGGTCGGGAGGCGGTGGGATGGATGAGGATGCGGAGGGGTCTTGGGAGAGGGGGTCGGAGGGGGTGTGGGAGTCGATGTGTGTGGGGGAGACACTGGATGCAAAGGCGGGGTGTAGACCGCCTCCGGCCCGTGCAGCGGACTGGGAAGCTAGCGACGGCGTGGACGCGCCGCGAAAGAGGCCTGCCGTGCCCATCGTCGCTGTCGCCGACGCAGGCGACGGGCGGGGCGGGGCAACCGACGGGCGGAAGTCGCACAGACTGGGCACGCTCATGTTCATGTTTATCCCCATGCCCATGCCCATTCCCATGCCGAGCGCGCCGCTGCTCCACGGGAGCGAGGGTGTCGACGCAAACATATCTCCGCCGGCGCCATAAGGGTTATACCGCACATACGGCGGGAGATGCGCATAAGGATACCCATCCTCGACGAGCCCACGCCTCGCCGCGCGCCTGCTCACCCACTCGAACCCATCGTCGTCCTCGCACTCATCCTCCTCGCCCTCCCCATGCCCATTCCCATACACGCCCGCGCTTGCGCCACCCTGAGTGTGCTTCCTCGCGCCTGAAAGGCTGGACGAGACAGAGCCGCCCGAGTCAGAGTCGGAGTCGGAGTCCGCGTCGAGAAAGTCGCGGTAGATGGAGCGCATGTCGACGAGCTCGACGTCCGGCGGCGCGGAGCCGAAGTCGAACGAGGTGATCTCAACGGGCCCTATGAACGAGGGCCGCGAGGTGCCCGCGAGCGTGCGGTTGAGTGCGTCGACGAGCTTTTCGGCGAGGGAGGCATCGAGACGGTGCCAATCGAGGTCGATGGACATTTGGGTCCGGGGGGATGCTGTATGATTATGAAGTTGGTCTGTTCAGTAGTAGCTCAAGAACCTGGATAACTGTATGTCGTAGACTTCGTAAAGACCAACTGCTGTGAATTGATTGAAGTGCGCTGAGCTCGTCGTCGAGCACGGTGACGGAGAGTGAAGGTATAGGTCGGTAAATGCCGATCTGGATGCGCGTCCGAGATCTTGTCCTGCAAGACGCCTTGCTCACCATCCCCTTTCTACCCCTCGACCACACGCCCCGACATGATGAACGGCCGGCCAGAGCCAGAGGTCATCGCACAGGCAAGTTGGTCCCTTTACACACCCCTCTCCTCGCTCTCTAACGGCTCCCCCGCTTGGTGCAGTTCGCAAATGACCACGGGGACTACACCTTCTCCAAGGGCAAGATGGACGAGGCCATCCGCGCCGTGCTCTCGTCTGGCCCCAGCAAGCCGCCAAAGCCCCCCAAAGACACGTCGGTCGTTGTGAAGAAGGAGGACATGCTGCTCCTGGTGCGTCGTAACCGCCACTCTACAGCCAGAAACGCTGACACGCCCTAGATCAAGGAGTTCGACATGCCCCTCGCGCAGGCGGAGAAGATCCTCATCGAGCACAATGGCGACGCGAAAAAGGCGATACTAGCCATCATTAACAGCTAGCTAGCCCTAGCATTCCCTCTCGCCTAGCTTGGCCATCCGAGCATCTGACGAAGCAGAAAGTAGCGTAATATTGCGTATGGATGTACGATGATATGTCTAGGCTCTACGTATACGAGCAATTAGCATGCAACCTATTAGACCGGGCCCTGCGACTCCGAGTCCCCCCTAACAATCCCCTCCAAAATCCCAAGCGTCACCCGCGAATCACCGCCGGTGGTCTGTTGCCCCCCATTACCATCACCGCCGAGGCGCGCCGCCATCCTCTGCCGGATGAGCGCCGCCGACGCCTCGCGCACACCCGCACGGCCCCACACCGAGGCGGGCGCTGCAACGCCCGCGGGCTCGGCGGCGACGTACTTGCGCGAGCCAGGCCGGAAGTCGTTCGAGCGCTCGTGCAGCACGCCGGTGCCCCACACGTGGAGCTCCATTGTGATCTTGGCCTTCTTGAGCCCCTGGCGCGTGCGCCCGACGACGCTCGGTGAATCAGTCAGCGTAGCGCGCGCGACGCGCAGCATCGTCTCGCCATTGTGCCCTGCGCCGGCGCCGGCATTGGGTGAACCAGAGGAAGAAGGTGCGAGCGCGTCCCACTCGACCGCGCGCGCGCTCGCCATGCCGCCCTCGCGCTTGACGACGCCCGTGTAGCGCGCGTAGGACGCGACGAGCGCCTTCTCGCGCCCGCGCTCGGTGCCGCTGAGGCTGTCGATGATGCGCCCCCGGCGCGGGCCGACGGTGAGGAAGGTCTGCAGCGCCGGGACGTGCGCGTATGAGAGGCCGCGCTCGGCGTGCGGGACGGGCAGCAGGAGGCGCGAGCTGGGGTCGCTGCGCTGTGCGCGCGCACGCTGGCGGCCGTAGCGGCTGTACCATGTCTCGAAGTGGTCGTTGGCGAGGGTGTAGAGGTCGATGTTGTCTGCTTTGCTTGACTTTGACTTTGAGCCAGATGAGGGTGAACTGAAGGGGGTGATGGCGGTGGGCGGAGCGACGCCCTTGCCGCGGAAGTGCTCCTTCGCGAACGCGGAAAAGTCGCCCGCCGTGCGTCTGCGGCGGAGCGCGTCCTCGTGCTTGCGGAACTGGCCGTTCTTCATCGCGCCGGGGTTCTTGAGCGCGGGCAGCGTCCACCGCGCGGGGTCGCTCTCGTTCGGCGCGAACTCCGAGTCGACGTGGAACGCCTCGAGCGCCTCGCCTCCGCCCCTTATTGTGCCGAAGATGCTGTTCCGCTCCGCCGCATACGGGTCCTCCCGCGCAGGCACGCGCGCGTCGTCAAAGTTGCGCACGAACGCGGCCTGCGTCTCGGCGCTGTTCCACTCGGTCTGCTGTTCGTGCGAATCGACCCTCTTGACGGTGACGGCGGCGCCGCGCTTGCGCACACCTATGGGGCGTTTGAGGCCGAAGTCGCCGCGGTGAACGTGTCCGCCGTAGGAGGTGTAGAGCTGGGCGATTTGTGGGTCGAAAGACGAGAATTTGGATTGTTTGAGGAGGGCACCGAAGGGTGAGTTCCCCGGTACGAATTTGGGAACGTAACCCGCGAGTGACATGCCTAGGTTTCTTGTAGTGTTTAGGCAGTGAGATGTCGAGGAGAAGGACGAGGAGGACGAGCGCGTCGACGTCAAGCGACTGCAGAATTTCAGCGGGAGCTATCGGCGGTGGCTCGGCAGGCCATTCAATCCCCGCCCGGATTTGGCCGGGGCACCAACAAAACGCGCTCACGCGTCGTCGTCTCTTCACAAAATTTCCCGACGTCCAAATTACTGTCTATCCTCCGCCCTTGCGCATGCGCCACGGATAAACGGTCCAGACAAACGTCGCAGAGGAAAACGTACAGGCGCGGCTGAAAAACAATCTAAGCTGAGCTCCTCCCACTGGTCGAGGGGCCAGGACGCTGGATCACCTGTGGTCGCCCACATTCCTCTTCTCCCCCCTCCTCTCTTTTCCCCTTTCTCTGCTCCTTTGTCGCATCCCTCTAGAGTACGTAGCAGGCTGTACGCATACGGTAGCAATGTGAGTCGTTCTTTCTGAGATACTGGTTGGCAACAAAAGTGGCGCGAGCACCGAGGAAGATAAACCTGGTAAAAGAACACAACCCGCCCTTCATTTTCTGGAGGGTCCCTTTGGGAGGGTGCAGACTGCCGCTCTCATACGAAAGACGGATGTGTCGCAGATGGGTGTGGATGGAGAAGTAAAGGCGAGGCTGAGGTGTTCGCGTCCGCGTCGTTTCACTTTTATCTCGGCTCCGTTGCGAAGGTGTACTGAATGATTTGCATCCACAGGTCCTGTTATCTATCTAGCATCTGCGTCTGGAGGAGTGCGCTGGCGGGCAAGGTAGACAGAGATAGATGTTGATACACTCGTGGCACCTTATGAGCTCATCGTCGTATTTCGCCTTTTACTATTCTTATGCAATTCTCCGTGTGTCCCCACGTCGGCGTATGAGCTGGGGTCGTGTGTATGAGCCGTTCGCCTCCTGGGAGGTGCAATGAGTCGAGAAACGTGCGCGGTGATGATGAAACGAAGTGTAGCTAGTACGTTATTGGGTAGTAATGTTTTTAGTGATGGGGAGTGCGATCAAGCGGCTAGCCGAGAGACGCCCAAATTCAAGTGTTGCGGTGTCACCTTAAGTCGTCTCTTCGCCTCTGAGCCTTCCTCCTCCCCTCCGCAGCGCCTCTCTTTCCTCGTCCACCCCCTCGTCCACTCCACTCTCCCCCTCGCCCCTCGCCATAGATCTGGTAGCTCCAAGCGTCTCGACAGCTGCAAGAAGTTGGAGGTGAGGCAACCGTGTGAACGAGCACGCGGCATGGCTGATAATTTGCTATGCAGCCGCGCCGGCTTGCCATCCCCGCTGCCGACCACTCCTCGACCTTTCTCGTCCACTTCTCCGTTCCTCGGTGTGTCTCTTTTCTCGTCCTCTATCTGGTCTTTGTCTCCCACCATGTTGCTCACCCACTCTCAACCTCCAGCTCGTCTTCCAGTACGGTCACGGTTGTCCTTAACACTGTTCGGCGACGTGTCCACCGGAGCAAACTTCATAGCACTTCCTACATCGTATAGGTATGCCCGTTCAACCTGTGCTTCATGCTGTGGATCAAACTAATTCAAATCCTTATGGCCACTCAAGACTCACGAGCAGGATAAAATACACCTCGCGTTAATAAGCCCTTCCAAGCTCCATCGTCGTCCAACGCTCCGCCCTGGCAGTGCGAGACGGAGACGCCCCTTCGCACGCCAACCTTATCCACCACCAAGCAACACTCCCCCATTCATCATTCTCTAACAACCGCCTGCACTGCAGCTAGCTCATCGGCTAGTCGTTCCGTCGACTCTTCCAGCGTCAATCCACACGCTGTTTTCTTCCACCACCTGTCTTCCGCATACCCAACCATGTCAAGTCAGAACGTGTATCAACGCGCCTACCCCTCCGTGCGGGCCTCCACCTCGTCCTCCAACCTCGCAGCAGGCATGACCGGCTCCAGCCCGCGCCTAGCACCGCTTCTGCCGTCCTCAAACGGAAGCAGTCCAAAGCCACCCGCGCTCATGCTCAGTTCACCCTCGGGGGCGAACGGTATTCCTCCAGAACTGTCCAGCTCACCAGCCCCGCCGTCCTCGGGACCGTCAATATTGGGGCTCCCGCTCAAATACGTGTCGTGAGTGTCTCGCGTCTCATCTTGCTTCTCCTCCCCCTTGTCTCCGCCTCCCCGGCGCTGGTGGTGCCAGCGTCCTGACAACCAAAAATTCATGAAACGAATCTCGGCTTACTTTAATCTCTCCGCGCAATGTTTCGCGACGTGTCCACAGGCTACTCACGCTCGCGATCCAAAACGCGGCCTTGTCGATCGTGATGCACTACTCGCGCGTCTCCACGCCGCCGCACCTCTCGTACTCGCCCGCGTCCGCCGTGCTCATGTGCGAGCTCCTCAAGGGCTCCATCTCGCTCCTCATCGCTATCCACCGCGCGCACGAGCTGCAGACCATCTCCTCCTCCCGCCGCTCCTCGACGCTGTCGACCATCAACGCGTTCATGCCGTGGAGCAAGGCGTGGCGCCGCGTGTGCAGCGAGGTGTTCAGCCACGACTGCTGGAAGCTTTCCATTCCTGCGATCCTGTACGTCGTGCAGAACTCGCTGCAGTTCGTCGCGGTGGGGAATCTGCCCGTCGCGAGCTTCCAGGTCGCGTACCAGATGAAGATCCTCACGACGGCCGCGTTCAGCGTCGCGATGCTGCGCAAGCGGCTGACGGGCACCAAGTGGCTCTCGCTCCTGTTCCTCGCGATCGGCGTCGCGATCGTGCAGGTGCAGACGACCGCGACGAACTCAAGCACGGGCGGCGCCGCGGCGAAGGCGGTGAAGGCGGCGGTGGGGAGCGCGGAGGAGAACAGCCCGGTGCACCATGTGCATGTGATGAACCCGGTCAAGGGCTTCGGCGCGGTCACGGCCGCGTGCTTCACGTCCGGCCTCGCGGGCGTGTACTTTGAGATGGTGCTCAAGGGGAGCAAGGCGGATCTGTGGGTGCGCAATGTGCAGCTGTCGCTCTTCTCGCTCGTCCCGTGCATCCTGCCCATCCTGTACAACCGCCCGTCGGCCGCGGCCGCCGCTGCTGCTGCCGCCGCCGCGCATCTAGGTGGCCCCGCGGCGAGCACGGGCGTGATCGGTGGGCTGCTGCGGAACTTTGGCGGCTGGGCGTGGGCGACGGTGATCATCCAGGTGCTGGGCGGGCTCATCACGGCGGTGGTGATCAAGTACAGCGACAACATCCTCAAGGGGTTCGCGACGTCGCTCTCGATCGTGCTCTCGTTCCTCGCCTCCGTCGCGCTGTTCCACTTCCGCATCACACCGTCGTTCGTCATCGGCGCGAGCACGGTGCTCGCCGCGACGTGGATGTACAACCAGCCCGAGCAGGCGTCTGCGCATGCTGCGGCGGGTACATCGGTGTCGGGCAAGGACGGCGAGCAGTATGTGCTTGCGGGTGTGAAGGGCGGTATGGGCGGCGGCAAGGGTTCGGGTTCGTTCTTCCCCGAGACGCCTGTGGGCCCGGACGACCCCATCATCGGGCACATCGCGCCCGGCTCGTCAGCGAAGCGCAAGAGCGGATCGCCGTTTGGCTCGCCGCGCGCGTTGGCGAGCGCGCTGCTCGGGGACGGGAGCGAGAGCAGCAAGGACGATAGGCGGGAGCGGGAGCATTATTTCGCGCAGACGGAGGCGACGTCGCGGTATCTGCACGCGCCGTACGGGTCGCCGTTCCCGTCGCGCACGCCGACGCCGGGGCCGCCGGAGGGCGAGCATCATCGGATGTGAGCGTGTGCTGAGGTCTTGGGCCTTTCTTGTGGTCAAGAACTTCCTGCCCCTTTTCTGCGTTTGATCTTGTGACGGATTGTCGATTACCTCTGATATCTTTGTCTTCTTCCGCCTTTCTTCATGTGTGTTTTTCTTCTTCTGCTTTTTTCGTTTCCGCTTAATCTTCTGCCTTTCCTTGTTTGAGTTTGAAATGCCCCCGCTTATTACAGTATTACGCATGACCTCTGTACGACATCCACCCGCCCGCCCACCCACGCTCTTTGCTTTGTTTTATCGCTCCTTTAGCCCTAGCCCTAGCCTTAGCCCCCGTTCGCCCCCCGCCTCCCGCCTCCTGCTCGCGCGTTCCCGTTCTGGTTTTTCATCGTGTTCCCCCCCCGGCCTATACCCGTTCACTCCGAAAGGCCCCTGACTGCTTTATAGACGTCTGACTCGCACCGAACAAGAACAACAAGTAACAAGAATAAGTAACAAGCAATATTACCATTACCAGTACCGAAAGCTTACCGCACGCTCGACCGTTTTATTACTGCTACTACAGTACACAACGTTATTCTCCTGTTTTTTTTTCCTTCTTTTTGAAGAGTTTTTCGATTACTGTTTTTTGTTTTTCTGTTTCTTGAGTTTGTGTCTGATCGACGTTTTGCTTATCTCTTCTTCCTCTTCCTTTCTGATCTTTCGTTTTTTTTTTGATGGTTTTGTGTTTATCAAAAGTTGAAAGCTGCAGTGCGCTATCTCAGATATTGCTGAGCGTAAGTTTCATCGCGCTGGTTAAGTTGGTATGTTGTACCGAACGCAAGTGTTAATGCAGGTACTGCGGGCAGCAACAGAAGTCGACGTTTCAACACATGTGCAATATATACCCGATCGAGGACGAGCGACGTTTCGTTATGTCTATGTCTGTGTCTGAATCGGAACGTTAACTGGGGCAGTGACTTGTTTACCGATGTTTGCCTCGAGGCTCGAGACGCATCAACGGCGGGAGCTGCTTTTTCCTGCCTTGCTTCTGCCTCAAACTTCGCATCTGACCTTGGCCTCAGGCCTTCAGGCTTGAGGCCCTTACCAGCTTGTTGCCCCCTCCCGGCGTCCGCCTGTGTTCTATAGCGACTTGTTACTGCCCACACGACGCACGCGGCGTCTCAAGGGCGCGATACCCTATTTCGCTCCCTTATACCGTCCACGCGTTCCGAGCAAGGAGACCCTCGAAGTTCAAGTCGCACGCAGATGCCGCAGGACTCAATGAAGCCAAGGCTGCTGCAACTCGTTCTTCGGCTTGCTCATAATTCTGAGGGTTGAGTTTAGCTCGTTTTGGCAATTTCGGCGATGCGTACGCTGGGATGATACGATAGTGCATCGAAGAAGCTTTGTTCTAACATAAGGCCAATTAGCGCATTGGAGTGGCTATCTGAGCACTGGAGGGCTGTATATATTCGGCTTGTGTCCCGGAGTCTTGAGTCGTTAAGCGTCTGATTCAATGTCCACGGTGGCTCAATTATCAAAACATACAGAACGAATGGAACAGACTTATAACTCACGGCGAAGGATGTCTAGAAGGCTGATGGGGTATGATCATTATCTTTCTGAACGAGATGCGGGGTTACGTTCAGCCCTCCTGGACTGTACCTAACCGGTCAAACCTTAGAACCCCCAGGCGCACTTTTAGCTCATAAGCAGATGTTTCCTGTCATCGCTTCATCCCCAAATTGCAAAGCGGTAATTGCCGAGATAGGAGCTAGACGATACCGGGTTTGTCCCTGGCTCTGTCAATACGACAATCATGATGCACCTCAAGCTTCAAGGAGAGATACTGTCGACGTTCCGGAAACAAGAGCCGCACCTATCTCAGGATCTTAAATCAGCGTTTTCAAGGCTTGTGGATCCTCGTGAGGATCCAATATATGTCAAAACCTACACAGTGCGCACTCCTGTCCAATTCGCTCATTCGATAATTACTTTCTCTAGACTGTGATCAGGCAAATTTTCAGAGGGGTTTTTTCACATTGCAAAGGACCTCGGCTCCACCTCACCCCGTTTGCTAGATCATGCCTCAACGCAGGTGTGGTTGAAACAATGATCGCCGTCGCACGACAGGAGTGGTCACAGTCCGCGCCAGATAGAAACTTTGCTCGGGTTCATGCCCTCTGGGGGCTCTGCGACTTGATGCGCATGGGAAATGCGTCTGAGAGAAGGGAAGTGTTGCAGAGCATGTTGCAAGAGGGGATTGTGAACTTGCGCCTTGAGGTGAGCGGCGCTTTGGTCGGGTCACATTTGGCTGAATGGCTCATCACTGCGGGCTTTCTCTCCAGCTTTTGAGGCATCTACTATGCGTCATGCAGCAGACGGCTTTCAAAGTCATACGCTCGCTTTCTACAAAATCCTTCCTCGGCGAATATGTTACTCCAGCAACGGTGGCTGAGATTACGGAGGCGGTTTCCGTATGCATCTACACTGGGCCGGATAGAATCGTTAATCAAGTTCTCGATCCTGAAACGACATGGCAGAGCCCGATGTTACTGGAGAGACCTACTACCGTAAGACTCCTTTCTTTGAATATACGTTAAACATTGCGTCTCTTAGCCCTACACCTCACAGATGGGCACGGAGAATTGTGTCAAGGACTGTACTCGGTCTCATTCCATGTGCCAAGAAAGCGTTGCGTGGATTATGCACGGTATTTTGCGCACGTCGCCACCACAGCCCCCGGAGTTCTGTTTCGAAATCCTCAGGAAACGACCGCGGATCCTCGACAACCTATTTGATTGCGCAATTCTCGAACGCCCTGCCATGTACCCGGAGACTTTAATCGCTCAGATTGCCTGCGAAACGCTCGCCCTGCTATTTCGTTGGCCAGACCACGTCGTCCCAGATGTTAACGGTCCCTCAGACAAAGGTTTCATAGTACACTCTTGGAAAGCCATGTCACAAGCACTGACGATTCTCACGTCACGTCCGGACTGGGTCGATATGATCATCGAAGTGTGGATGCATGACCAGGAGGAGGATATGCAGAGAGTTCGCCGGTGGGGAATGCTTCTCCTCTATTATCTATTCTCGCTGACAGCGTCCCTTTATATAGGCAATGGGATAACATGTTTGTCGATCACCGTCCGATGGTTACGCAGAAAGACAGAGACTTTAACCTTTTACTCAAAAAGCGAGGTAGGGACTGATTCTTCCCACCATCCCACCTCAGCTCACCTTGCTCGTCACTCGCAGAAATCGTTCGCCTTTGCCTCCTCCGTGTGATCACCACTCTCACACATGCTGCTGATGTCTGCAGCATCTCAAATTCCCAGATCGAGTCATTCTTACACATTGCCTACTCAGGCTGCCTCAAAGTCGGTGGCACCGTGCTCGACGGAGATCCTTCTGTTGTGATCGAGGACCCCCAAGAGCTCTTTCGCCAGCCGGAATGGACTGTGCTCACGAACGCAGATTTCGAGAGCCCGCTCTATATCGCACCCGAGTATGTCCTCGGCCCGACTGCGCTAGTACGCTTGTACAGCGTACTTGCGCAGCGCGGAGCTTTGGACGACATTCAGGTGCTACAGAAGCCTCCAAATGGCCTTTCTTCGTTTACGTCACTGCGGCATATACAGCAGATAACACACCCAAACATCATCCGCCGTGTTATCTCCATATCGCAGTTGTGCGTGGAGATGCGACTAGACCAGGGCCGTCAGCGGTTTGCAGCCATCGAGAATAACAGTGTGGAAATCCGCGATGCGTGCGCCATGTTCATGAGCGCAGCAGAGCTGGCGGCTGCACTTATTGCGTTTGACACCTCGCTTGTCTCAAACGACAAATCGAAGGGTAAGATACACTAAGGTATCAGTCAGGTTTCTCGTGGCTCCTAATCCTCTGTCGGGCACCGCCTGGTGAATGACGAACATGTGGGATGACTCAGAGCGGGTAGCGTTCACGATATATTGACGCGTCCAACTCGCGAAAAGAGATGACCACTGACCCACGCATAACCCGGGCTGCGAGATTGAAATGGATAATCGCTGCATGTCATTGCAGGAACTCGCCGTGTCAATCTGGCAGCCTGACTACTTTCCAACTTGTATCAACGCACCAGACTCCAATACAGTACGCACTAAATTTATCTCATAACATCCAACTCTACAGTACGAGCAAAGATATTAACAATGCAGTTGTCATACCATTACATCCTAGCTGTAGGGAGACATAACGTACTCCTGCTCATACCATCGCGTCTTCAGGTCTCTCATCATCTTCATGGTGCACCAGTCGGCGTCGCATTCGACGATCGGGACAGCGAGCCTTTCACTAATCTGAGTGCATCGCTCTTCC
This sequence comes from Coniophora puteana RWD-64-598 SS2, assembly GCF_000271625.1. Lineage (NCBI taxonomy): Eukaryota > Fungi > Basidiomycota > Agaricomycetes > Boletales > Coniophoraceae > Coniophora > Coniophora puteana. Next base: position 521,392 of record NW_006913054.1, read on the forward strand.
CCACTACCATCCACCATGAGAGCGTAGCTGGCAAGTCCTAGTCGACGGAGGCGGCATTCTGAACGCGATACCAGTCCGGCCACGAGGTTTTCCGTGTTGCTGTCAAAAGAGACGGCGAGCTCCGTAAGGGAGGGAACGATGGCTGTGTCCAGTAGGAATGAGCATCCGCGGGCACCAGCGCGAATGACGGCAAGTCGTTCGATCTGCGAATGGTAGAGCGGCTCTGATCGCTGGCTGAATTGACCACATATGAAGAAATCCGTGAGGTTAGGATAGCTGTATGAAATCGACGCTAGATCCGGAAGAATCGTCCCTCGATCCAGCTCAAGGACCAGCACGTTCAAGCGAGGGATGGAAAAGGAGCAAAACACTTGGACGCTGTTCTGGGAACACAGTCGTACGTGAAGGTGTGTGAGGTTGCGCCAGCTCGTAAATGGAGCTGTCAGATCGGTGTCAAAGTCGAAACCTATGAGCATGAGCTTCTCCACTTTGTCGAACCGAGAAAGAAGCCCTCGTATCTTTGTATACGGGAAAGAGACGGTGTTCTTTTTCTTGTCTTGCACGGCGTATATGTCTATCCCTTTGCAGCGTTCCTCGAAGGTCGATAGAAGACCTTTCTCGCATCGGTTTAAGAATTGAACATTGACCGAGGGAATGCCCACAACAAGGTAGACGGGTAAGGACGCGGTTCTTGAGAGCATCGTGAGCTGCGGCTCTAACTTGCTTTTCAATGTTGCCTGAGACCCGATAAGATGTATAGGGGTCCACAGGCGTGGGAGATCGAGCGCAATACTTCTCCAGCGCCTACAGACCTGTGATGCGTTAAAAGATACACCAAACCCCTCGTCGAGAGTGCCAAAGTAATGATCGATATGTTCAATCTTCGGTCGAGGTCGGGTCAAGATGAATATCTTTGAGAGACTTTCCACAGGTAGGCGTTCTACGGCAGAGATAAATCTCTTCGGCGCTGCGTGTGTGGTAATCTGGAGTTTTGTTTTTAAAGTTGTTAGGACTTGATCCAGATCGCGACTCACGACAGACACGTCATTAGCAAACCGTCGGATGCCGGCAGTGTCATCCAGCAAAACAACACTCAGTTGGTTGCTTGAATCAATGGTGGTCGCGGCGTCAGGACCAGAAGTGTTTGTTTTCTTGGCAATCTTTTTGCGAGGCATAGCTGCTAAAGTCTCAGTACGTCCTGTGGGGTTGAAGGCACAACACTAGTACTTCACCAGAGTTTGCACGTACGTGTCGGGAGGCAGAGGACGTTGAGCTGGCACATAGCATGCGCCGCGTTGAGGACCGGCACTCGGATCGGTGCTGCCGGCGGTAATCTGTATTTCCGGGGTTTCTCCCTCCTTGGGTGGAATCTTGTTGTGCTCAAGTCGTGTTTGTCAGAGCATTTAACGGTCCTTGTCTGTCAGGTCGATCTCGCCTACATATGCGACAATGGCAGGATTGTCAGCATATGACATATACCCAACCTTTCGTGTACCCGAACCTCAGCGATCTCAAAATCTCAAGAGGGCGTTTGCCAGGCTGATCAACCCCCGCGAGGACCCGATGTTTGTCAAGACCTATACTGTCAGTGTTTTTCGAGACTCTACCCAGCAACGATCTGACTCATGATCTAAAAATCGACAGTTTGCGATCAAAACCGAGTTTGGAGCAGCCTTCTCCCCAAACAACGCATCTGTATCTGGCTTTACCTCTTTCACCAGGGCATGCCTCGAGGCAGGCATAGTGCGCACAATGGTGACAGTTGCGCGAGAGGTGTGGCCGAACGAAAATACGCCAAAAGACCGGTATATTGCTCAATACCACGCTTTGTGGAGTCTGTGTGAGATGATGCGGACAGGCAATCTGTCCGAACGGAGAACATTATTGGACATGATGCTGCAGGAGGATGTCGTGGGTTTATGCTTGCAGGTGATTACCTCTCTGGATTGTTCGATCCTTGCTAAATATGCGCTCTACTCAGCTCCTTCGACACCAGCTATGTCTCATGCAACAACTCTCCATCAACGTGTTACGTCTCCTCTCCGGAGAATCCTTCCTTGGAGAAAAGGTCTCCTCATCTGTCGCTTCTGACACCATTGAAGCTGTTTGTCTATACATATCTATGGGGTCAGATCACTTCATTGACCAGTTGACGGCTCCTGAGACAACATGGCAGAGCCAGATGATGGTGGACCGAACCAACGTAAGGCATACACTGTTTTTTACATGTGAAAGAAGCTAAGCCATGTTCCAATTCACAGCTAACCACGGACGAGTGCGCCAGATATTGCTCTCGAGTTTACTCTATATGCCAAGAAAGTGCCATTTGGGTCATCCACGGTATCCTGTGCACGTCTTCAGCCCATCCACCAAGATTTTGCGCCGATATCCTGAAGAAAAGGCCGCAGATCGTTGACCTTTTGTTCGATTGTGCGATTATAGACCGGCAGCCATGGTACCCGGAGACAAGGATCGTGTCGGTCACCTGCGAGATAATGGTCCTGTTAATTCGGTGGCCAGATCACATCATACCGGGCGCAGCCAGCCCTGTGGACAAGGCATTTAAGTCGCAGGACTGGAAGGCGTTGTCTCAGGCGATGTCCATCCTTACCTCTCGTCGAGACTGGGTCGAGAAAATTGTAGAGGTGTGGTTGCGCATGCAGGAAGAAGACTTCCGGAAAATTACCCAGTAAGTTTTGTATCACATTCTCCCTAAAATTTGCTGATCTTGTTATATCGGACAGGTGGTACGAATCAGTAGGCGATGATTACGGTGCGGCCGTGCCCCCAGGAGAGGACGATGTTATCCAAGTCATTGAATCGCGTGGTGAGCCGTCCTATCATTCCAGAGTCGTCCATCCCAGACCTAACATTCACAGGTGCCGCGCGGGCATGCATCCTACGACTGATTACCACTCTTACCCATGCTGCCGATGTCTGCGGCATCTCAAACGCCCAAGTAGAGTCCCTTCTGCACATTGCTTACCAGGGGTGTCGTAAGGCTAGAGATTCCGTAGCCGGGAAAGATCCCATTGCTGCGGTCGAGAATACTCAGGAGATCTTTCGCCCGCCTCCGCTGGCCACATTCATGAACACATCCGTCGAGAGCCCAGTCTCTGTTGCGCCAGAGTGGGTTATTGGCCCAACCGCGCTCATGCGCATGTACTCTGTCCTGGCTCAGCGTAAGGCTCTGGATGGAATTCCAGCGCTGAAAAAGCCTCCTAGCGGTCTGTCCTCGACGACGTCACTCAAGCATATCCGGCAGATTACGCATCCTGATATCATCCTCCGGGCCATCAAAATCTCGCAGTTGCGTCTCCGCACGCGGATGGACGAGGGCCGGGAGCGCCACCGTACGAGGACAAATAACGATTACGACGTCAACGACGCATGCGCGACGTTCATGAGCGCAGCGGAACTCGCGGCTGCGTTGGTTGCCTTAGACAATCATACACATGGAGCGTATGCTGCTGAGGTACTCGGGGCACGGAAACAACTCGTGATTGCCCTGGGGAATGCCTCTGAGATGGCGCTCAATATGGGGCGGCACCAACGGGCGTTTCACCTAGCATCAAGTGCGGTCAGTGCAGCGGAGAATATACCAGAGGAAGAGGGTCTATCCTTGGAGATCATGGAGAAGAACAAGAGACGTGTGAATAATGCGTATGCCGCACTTCAACGCCAGTAATGAATACCTTACAGCTAATAGGAGCGATTTATTCTTCGACCCTTCGTTTGCCTTCGTGCTCGTTGCTCAACGAAATAAATCTTCTCCCAATAGCTGAGCTAGAGCATCAGATCTCAGAAGCGAAGCAAGACAACGTTTTTCTGCGTAAAAGAATGCTGTATCCTTTTGATTAGTGCCTTTCGTGGCACACGGGAGCTCTTCACGTCACTCGTAGTGCAAATATCATAATTGAATGATGGGTTTAATTATTCTGGAGCTGCGATTAGCTCACGCTGACCATTTCTCCAGCTACCGAGGACTAGAGTGGGCAACTTACCGGAGACAAGCGCGGATCGGCAGTTGCCGATATCGTCAAGGCCAGCTAACATCTTGCGTGGTGCCGAGCTTGGCTACTTGTTCCTCCCGTCTGTTAAGAACTTGCGCGTGGAGTCAAGTCCAAGACCTCCATTGGAACAATGAACGGTTTTTCGGAACAGGCCGTGCGATCATCTTTCCACGCACCCGAACCCCAACGATCCGAGATCCTCAAGAAAGCATTCGCGAGACTGGTCAATCCACGCGAGGACCTCGGCTTCATCTATAACTATACTGTACGTGGATCCTTCTTTTACGCCTTATCTCGTTTCTTTGATCAAAATGTTGTCGCTGTACACTTACAGACCGTTACAGACCGCGATCAAGCATGAACTAAAGGGAAACAGTGCTCGCTTCAGCCCCTTTGCCAACGCATGCATCAAAGCTGGCCTCGTGAGCACAATGATCGCGATTGCACGACAAGAGTACCCTGGTCCCCACGAACCGCAAGAGAGATACAAATCTCAACACAACGCGCTGTGGGCTCTCTGCGCCTTAATGCGCACGGGAAATCTGTCTGAACGTCGGAGTCTGCTGGACGCGATGTTGCAAGAGGGAGTCATTGACGTTTGCCTTAAAGTGGGTACTTCCATTGCTGATATCGTAACTTCGTTGAGTGATCACCATCCGCCTGTTTAGCTGTTAGGACACCATCTCTGTCTAATGCGTCAGGTGTCTATCAACACTTTTCGTCTGCTTGCTGGAGAATCTTTTTTAGGGGAGAGGGTGTCCCCATCTACGGCTGCCGACATCATTGAAGGTGTTTGCTCGTACAGTCTCACCGGACCGGATCACGCTATTGCTCAGATGCGTGACTCGTCAACGATTTGGCAGAGCCAAATGTTCATGGATTCACCTTTTGTAAGATTCACACAGCTCCTCGCCTCTCAACGCCCACCTTTTGCCTGTTCCGTAGGTTCCTCCAGACTTCTCTCTCAAATACGCGCCAAGATTCTATGCCGTGACCCAGGAGAGCGCTCTCTGGACCGCACACGGTCTCCTGTGTACATCATCGCCTCAATCGCGAAGCTTCTGTCTGGATATTCTCAAGAAGAAACCCCATGTCCTCGATCTTCTGTTCGATTGCGCGATCCTTAGCAGGGAGGCTTGGTACCCAGAGACCCAGACAGACTCGGTAGCCTGTGAGGTACTGACACTTATTTTCCAGTGGCCGATGCACATAATTCCTGGATTCGCCAATCCGTCGGACAAGGCGTTCAAGACACAAGAGTGGAAGGCCATGTCACAAGCGATGACCATCTTCACGTCACGCCAAGGCTGGGTTGACAGGCTCATTGAGGTATGGATGCACATCCAGGAAGAGGACGTATTGAAGGTTCAGAGGTTCGGTTCAGGTCATTCACCCGATATAGGCGATACTAATGTTCACCATGTAGGTTTTTTTCTACAGTAGAACGTGATTATGGTGCGAGCGTCCCCCCAGACGAACAAGCCTTCGCTAGGTTATTTGAATACCGTGGTGAGTTCAACGCCTGATCCCGTCACTGTTTTATATAAGCCATTACAATCTGCAGGCATTTCCCTCATATCCACCCTACGATTGATCGTCACCCTCACCCACGCAGCGGACATCTGCGGCATCACCAACGTTCAGATCGAGTCTCTCTTACACATCGCGTATCTCGGCTGCCGCAAGGTCGACACCTCGAAGGACACAGACGATCCCATGAACGCGATGGAACACGCGCACGAAATCTTCCGTTCCCCTATATGGACGCACTTCACGAACTCCACTGCCGAGTATCCTGCCCCCGTCGCAACCGAGGCCGTCCTGGGACCCCTCGCGCTCGTGCGTATGTACGCCGTGCTCGCGCAGCGCAAAGCGCTCGACGGCATCCAAGCGCTCAAGAAAGCGCCGATCGGGCTGGCCTCATCGACATCGCTCAGGCAGGTCCAGCAGATCACGCATCCGGCCGTCGTTCGCCGCGTCGTCAAGATATCCCAGGATCGCGTACGCGTACGATTGGAAGAAGGTCGCAAGCGGCTCAAGAACAGGAGGGACAACGGCGACGACATCAACCACGCGTGCGCCGTGTTCATGAGCGCTGCAGAGCTGGCTGCTGCGTTGATTTCTCTGGACACGCATACGGAGGGAGTGTACGCAGCTGACATACGCGGCGCTCGGAAGCAGCTCGTAATTGCTCTGGGGAATGCGTCACAGATGGCGCTAAATCTCAAGCAGTATCAACGGGCATTTCACCTTGCCTCGAGCGCCGTCAGTGCTACGGAAAACATCCCAGACGAGGAAGGTCTAGATCCGGAAGTTAAAGCAAAGAATACACGGCGCGTTGAGCTCGCAAATGATGGACTTCAACTTGTGTAACTTCTTTTTCACAAGTTCTACTCTGCTATCCTTGATTTCTCTGTATTATTCAAAGTAATTGAACAGGTCAATATAATGACACGATAGAGATGTCACTATAAATGGTTATTCACATGTCGAGGACAGAAACATCTTGTTGCAGTAGAGCCGCATCCAGGAGGGATAAATTAGTAAAGAACATTCTTTTCCTTCAGATTCAGATTACTTAACTTCCTCCATCTCAAGTAAGGTCCAAGTAAGGTCTGTATCGATGTGTTACATGGACAGCAGATCAAGCCTACTTTCTGCAAGGTAGAAATTCCGAACAGCTTGTCGGTAGTGACATCACGTACACCATAATCCCTCACGATCACCTCAAGCACTTTCGGTGCAGCCGCACAAACTTTTGCTCCTGCTCCCACTTGAAGCCTCCGGGGTTTGAACATCAATATTGATAATTTCGAACCCTTCACGTTTCCACTGGCATGTTCAACTAGAATTATTCACAAACGGACACTTGGGATACTGCTCATCAAAAGTGCTAGCCTCTTCCAGCATCAAAACAGCTGTCTCTGCATCAATCTGTCGCTCAGCTGCTGTTGTACCGCGTCCAGCACGCTTACAAACTGACCTAGACCAGGAAAATATGATGCCACCGTAATCGCTGTAAAACCGAGGTAGATCCAAACCGGTAACGATCCGACGCAGTTGTGCGTACCGACCTTGGTGGACATGTGAGCGAATAGTGCCTACTTCAACAACGTGGCACCGTGGCCCAAACCTTTGAAAAGCCCCGACTCGTGCCCCGGGAGATGCCGAACACTAGAACAGATGCGTGCAGTCGTCCAACGCGTCGCGTCGGCCTCGGTGGCAGGTACGTTCAACAGTGTTCCCTATGATCTGTCCCGTCGAACACGCGATGCGATGTTCTTCATGGTGCATATCATCATCGAGTAACGGTCTGGTTAACGTCGAGCCGCAGTCGATGGGGAGACCATCTCCAAAATCTCCAAAGGGCTGATGGTCCTCGTCGGGATCGGCACCGGTGCGTGTTTTCTCGCCGCTCCGAAGTCGACCCTTCTAACGGAAGCTTGCATTGGAATGTTCTACATTACATTGACGCCCTCAGACGACACACCCGCGGACGTAGAAAGCCTCTCGAACAAGATGTGCGTTCTTTCAGTACGAGCACACGACTATGCCAATCTGATATCTAGCCCCATATTTGGAACCCGCCTTCTCCGCCTTCTGCTCTACCTTACTGCAATGGCACGAACACGGACGGCAGCCTCGGTCTGCGCGTGTTCTCCGACTCCGCGGGCGCGATGTGGAAGGCGAGCGTGAGGGACATCGGCGGGGAGGTGCTGTGTGTGTCGCAGTTCACGCTGATGGCCAACACGGCTAAGGGGAACAAGCCCGATTTTCATCGTGCGATGGTGAGTCCCGCTACTGGCAGTACTAGTCCTAGTCCTAGTGGTTTGGATCGACATCACCGAAGACAATGCCGCTTCTCGAGTCGCGCTTCCCCCTTCCTCCTTCCTTCTTCCTTTGCTTCGGTGGACTTTGGGTGCAGTCGCTGATCATACGTGTATACTGACTTGTGACTGTCCGTCGCGCGCAGGGATCCGAGGCTTCCCGCGCGCTATACGCCGTTTTCCTCGAGAAGATGCGCAGCTCGTATGATCCGTCCAAGATCCAGGGTACGTCTCAAGTTCCATGCACTTATTCCATTCCACCAGAGCATCACTCGCCCCGAGTCTTCGCGCAGGCGGGATCCTCCGTTTTCCCATTACCCCATCATCCGATCAACTTTTATTTTTATTTATCTTACTTTTTACTGACTCTACTCTACGTTCCCCCCTCGTGAAATCGTCGACTTGGCGCACCACCGCACCAGACGGCAGATTCGGCGCGATGATGGACGTGAGCCTGACGAACGAGGGCCCGGTCACGCTCACCCTCGACACGCGCAAGTTCGAGTACGTGCAGGCGGGCAGCGGGGGCGGGGGCAAGACGCCGAGGGGATCGAAGCCCGCTACGCCGAAGCCCGTTACTCCTAAATCCGCTACGCCGAAGCTCGCTACGCCAGAGGCTTCCACGAGTGGTAGTACAGATGCTGCTGCGAAAAGCGCGAATGCGCCGGATCAGGGATCCTCCGTGTAGTTGGTTGATGTCTTCGATTTCTCAGAAAGTAGACGGACAGAGTAGATTGATATTGTGCTCAGATCCGCCGTCGAAGTTTAAAGACGGGTTCGAATACCGCGCGACGCGTATGCCATACGCGTACTTTGTGTGAGATCGCGCTGCGCACCCATAAGCGGCGATCGTCGTGTCCTCGGGGGCGAGTATGATGCGCAAGCAAGCAAGCAAGCAAGAAGAGCGATCGAAAGAAGAGGAGAGAAGAGCAGCGGTGATCCATTCCATCCTCCACATCACACTCGTCGATTAATTAGCCGTCTCAAAGTAAAGTACTTTCCTCCACCAGGACCGCGAGGGTACTCCCGCCTTCTCGCTCCTCCCTCGGACGGACGGAAGCCGTGCACGAGCGCTCCGCGCGCCCCTCGGCATCCTCCCAGCCTCTCATCTCAGTCTCTCCTAGTCGGCCAATCGAACACGTTAGAGCATCCCGCCCACAACACCCACAATCGCCCTAGTCCGCGCTCTCACCGCACGCTCGCCACCGCGCCACGGGCCCGCGTGCGCCTTCAGCCCCGCGACCTCCTCGCGCAGGCGCCCGCGCAGCGCGTCTGAGCCCGTCGCGAGCACGAACGAGAGCTCCGTGTCGAGGTGCGCGGAGCGCGAGTTGAGGTTCGTCGAGCCGAAGAGGGTGAGTACGGGCGCGGATGTGGGGGTTGGGGAGAGCCAGATGCCTGTTTTTGTTTGAACGCAGGAAGGAAGAGCGAGTTGGTTAGCTGGTCAAGGGAAGCATAGGAAAGGGGCAGAGGAGATGTGCGCACCTTTGGCGTGGTACGTCCACCCGTCGCGCTCCCACTCCCGCAGGCGCACGGCGCCGTCCTGGTCCTGCGCTGTGGACGTGTCTCCGCGGCCGGCTGCGTGTACGGCGCGCATGAAGCGCTGCTCGAGGAGGGTGTAGCCCTCGGGTATGAGGCCCGAGATGCCGCGCGAGCCGTAGAACCCGTTGGCCTGGTCATTCAAATGCAACGCAACGCTTGTCAGCCCGCTCGTTCGCTCATAACGAGGACAGCACAGATACTCAGGAGAAGAGGACGAAGGACAAACGCACCTTGGGCGCCGCAGCGATAATGTCGCACCCCACGCGGCTCCGCAGCAGCAGACGCTGGTAGGGCTCGTACAGACCAAAGTACCCGCTCGTCAGGTCCATGTGCGCGGTGCCGCCGCCGCCGCCGGAGCTGAGATGCTCGAAGAGCATGTCGAGGCAGCGCTCTTCTTCGCGTATCTGGAATTGGCCGGCTTGGATGATGGGCATGACCATGACGTCGTCCGCGCTCCCTTCACTTGGGCTTGACGCCGTTGTGGGAGGCGCGAGGTAGTCTGCCTGAAGCTGCGTCAGCGCCTTCTGGGCGGCGGCGTGCACGCAGCTCGGCTCGGGTGACGACTCGGGCCAGCGGAGCTGGTAGCTCTCTCCGCCGCCCGAAGAGAGGCGTAGTCGGTAGGAGAACTGGGATATCGTGCCGAGGAAGGAGAAGCAGTACTCTGCGAGCTTGGGCTGCTTCTGGAAGTGGATGTAGCGGTCCTGGCGGTTCGTGAAATATGATTTGTTGAGGTTGGCACTGTTATCGAGCATATAGTTGAGATGGTTATGTTCCTAGTGGGGTAGCGAAAGGGCGACTCACCCGCTGATCATGACCTCGTTCTCCGAGCCGTATATCTTGGCGTGCCATGTGCCCCAGCCCTCGTTGAATCGTGGCGGCACGAGTTTGGCCATGAGGCCTTGGAGCTTTGGGCTGCGGAAGAAGGATACGTGTACGCGTTCGCCATGGTCTCGGAGGAGAGGAAGAAGGGAGAGGACAGGGGAAGAAGGGCCCGGGCGGGTGGAGCGGTTGTAGTCGAGGGTGAGGTAGACGTGGAGGTCGGAGTTGTTTCGCAGTGAGGTGTGCAGAGCGTTTATCTAGAGCAATGTCAGGCATAGGTGTGCGCCTGATAGATTGGAACTCACAAGTTCGTGCTCCGAAGAACCGATGTAGAGGGAAGATAGGTATAGGCGTTTCTTTGCGCGCCGTATGATCGTCTATAGGAGCGTCAAAAAATGAAAATGAACACGTAGAGGGATGCTGACTAGTAAACGCTGGTAAAAGTCTGTAGGCCCTGTGAGGACATCAACGTGCTGTGCAGAGAGCTGAAAACAGGGCTGCTTCACTGCCAGTGCGGATGCGAAATCGCGGATGGACGAGTCCAGGTGCTGAGTGGAGATGGCGCGTGTGGCTCTCGGAGCACCCTGGAATGCGCGCTGGACTAGGAGTCTTTTGCATGCATGGCGAGATAAGTGGGTGAGCATGACAGAGTGCGTGCAAAAGAGACGCGTGCGGGTTCGGCAGAACGCGAACATGAGGAGATGACGAAATGAAGGGTAGGCTGATGTGAGCACCGCGCCGCTTCCTCCCGCTGTCCCATCCCATCCTCTGACCACCACACAACAACTTCACAGACCCCTGACTCCATCTCCAAACATGGGCTGGCTGGGCATGGACTCCCCCAACATCACCGTCGCTGGCGCCAGTGCCGCCAGCTTCAGCGCCCTCTCCAAGCTGCGCTTCAAGCACCTCTTTGCCCTCCCGTCCAAGTTCCTCGCACGCATGCGCGCTATGGACGAGCTCATAGGATACGACGACTTTAGCCGCTCCTTCTCGGTGGAAACGGGCATGCACGATGTAGATCGTGCTACCTCGTTCATCTCACGCTCTTCGCCCCCGCCCCCGACCTTTGCGCCGCTCCCGGGACCGTGGGGGTTTATCACATCGGGGTATGCAATTGTTCTCCTCGCCATGGTGAGTCTACTACATACCAGTATCTGCACCAGTCTAATGACGCATGCAAATCACCGCAGGCTATTCTCCTGCACCGAATACACAACATCGTCGTGCCCCCTCGTCAGCCCTTTCCCCCTCGTCACGCACGCACACATCACCAGCGCTTCACCTCTCCGCGCTCCTTCTTCCGCAACCTCTTCCCCGTCGACCTCTCCTCGACTCGGGTCCGCCTCATCACTCGCCTCCCGACGCTCTACTTCCTCCTCAAAGCCCTACTCGCGTGGACTGTCGTCCTCGCGCAGACCTCGCAGGCGAGCTTCATTCCGTGGGACATGCCCGTGCTGCGCACGCTCGACGACTGGATGATTCGTAGGGAGATGGACGCTCTGTGCTGGTCGACGTTTTGTGCCGTGTGCGGAGCGCTGTGCATCGAGGCGTTCACACGGGGGCTGGAAGGGTCGACGAGCAACGCTTCGCCGTTCAACCTGGTGCGTCTCCGCACGCTCGCTGCACGCTGGCTGGATTCACTAACATCACCCCCTATCCAGTTCGGCTACGCCTTCCTCCTGCACATCTACTCCTCCCCCCTAACGCACGGCACCAAACCCGGCCCCACCTCCTCCTCCCGCCCGGACCCGCACGCCGTCTTCACCATCCTCCTCCCCCTCCTCCAGCTCTCCATCGTGCACACCATCGGCATACGCCGCCGCTGGTCCAACCAGCGCCTCCTCCCCTCCGCGCTCGTCTCCGCGCTCGGGCTGCTGCACTTCCACGCCGTCCTCTGGCTCTCCGCCTCCTCGTACCCGCTGCTCAACTACATGCCGCGCCTCTTCGAGTCCCTCCTCGTGTTCGTCACCGCCCTCGCGCTCGGGCTCAACGCGCTCGCGCAGCTCCTCACCGAGGGCCGCGTCGCGCGCCCGCTGTTCGGGCACCGCGAGGCGCTCATGCCGCGCTGGGAGGAGGACTTTTCGATCGCGCTGCTGCGGCTTGGGACGGCGAGTCTAGAGGCGAGCGCGGTGGCGGGCTTGGGGAACGAGGTGGGGAGTGTCGCCGCGTTTGATGCGCTCGATTCAGCGCACCACCACCACCACGGTGTGGGGTCTGGGGTGAGTGCGTACGACCCAGCGAGGCTGGCGCCGACGACGGGCGCGCTCGAGATAAGCAGGTACGGCGTTATCGGCGCTGTGCGGCACGGTATCGCCATCCACAACAACTCTTCTTCTTCTTCCTCTGAACCCCGCCAGCACGGTATGGGGCGCAGAACAAGAAGGCGCGGGCCGCACGCGCGCAAGCTCAAGGGGTTCGCGAACGAGGTCACGCGCGTCAAGGCCGTCGCCCCCGGCAATGGCAACGGCAACGGCAACGGCAACGGCAACGGCAGCAGCGCCAACGGCACCGGCGACACGGATATGTGGATGGACAGCACGTGGTACCGCGAGGCGGGGCGCTTCGGTGTCGGCGCGGGACGCTTCGCGAAGGGCCTGTGGAGGCTCGCTGCGGACGTTGTGCGGAGGCGGCCGGTGCGCTGGCGTAAGCCCCCGTCGGAGGAGGAGGCGGAGGGTCTTAGTGTGGGAGAGACGGGGCGGAGGCGGGGCGGGGAAGTGGGTTCTCGCGCGAACGAGGGCGAGAAGAGCGATGGAGATGGGGAGGGGTGGGACGGGGACGGGTACGAGTACGCGCGCGAGGGAAGCCCGTCGTGCGCGCGCGCGGCGGTGGAGGACGAGTGGTACGCGCGGTTTGTGCGGAACGAGGCGTTCTCGGATGAAGATGAGGACGTCGACTTTGAGCCTCCAACATCTGTGTCTGCGTCTGCGCGGTCGACGCCGAGCGCCGAGGAGGTGCCTTTTCTTCCCCCGCTAAACCACTGGGAGGAGGAGGGGGAAGAAGAGGGGTATTCGGTCTCGGAGGAAGACTATGGAGAGGAGGAGGAGGGAGCGGAGTACTACAGCGACACCGATAACGGGACGGAGACCGTCGCGCTCTACGCCGACCTCTCCTCCGCGTACGCGCACGCACACGCGACGCCCGCGCCACCGCTCCTCCTCGCGCACCTCGCGAACAGCGACACGGCGCCGCTGACGCGCGGGCGCTACGCGGCGATGAGCTCTGGGCTCGCGCCGCCTTCTTCTTCGGCCGGCGCTGCTACGGACGAGTGGGGCGGCGCGCGGCGGGGTGCATCCCGCAGCGGCAGCAATATGGGTGGCATTGGAGGTGGCGGAGGCGGCTCGCCGACGGACGAGGCGCGGCGCAACTGTGTGATATGTACGGTTGAGCAGCGGCAGATTATCTGTTGGCCTTGTCGGTGCGTCGTTCCCGCCTCCCTCCCCCTGCTTACTCGATTTTGTGGAGTCTGACGAATCTTTGGGGGTTGTTATTATCCTTGCAGGTGCCTCGCATTGTGCGACGACTGCCGCGAGAACCTCGCGACGCGCACGCCGAGCTCGAAGCATAGCTGTCCGTGCTGCAGACAGAGGTTCGTTCTGGTTTGACCTAGTGTGTAGGAACAACCCTCGCTGATCGCCGCACACCCTCTTTTTTGGTTCGACGGTGCAGCGTGGACGGCTACTCGCGCATCTACATCCCCTAGCCCTATCCCTAATCTGGTCTTCTAGTCTGGCACCAGAATCTCCCCGAATCCATCTATCCTTTTCCAGCCCCCACCCCCACCCCCACCACCTTCGGGCTTCCGCCCGCTGCTCGACCGGTGAGACCGTTGCGACCTCGGCGGCTAAACCCTCGTTTTTTGTTCTTCTCGGGCCATCGTTCCTTCTTTGCCTCTAGCGTCTGGTGGCGTCGATCGATGCTGCTGCTGATGGCAACCGGGCGTGCATCTAGCCTCGCGCCGCATACCGCATGCCTCGTGTCTCATGTCCCACGTCTCACGCCGCAAGCCAGCGAGTCTGGAGCCGCCGCCGCTCGGGCGACAAGAACGCCGGGGACGCCGCCGCCGTTTTTCTTTCTGACTCGGGTGTGTGCTATGGTGGCATGCATGTACCATATTGTGCTTTATCAAATCAACTGGATTGGGTGTACTTCTACTACTACTGCTACGGCTTGTTGCGTTGCGTTGCTGCATATGACTATTGTTATTGATGCGATGGCGCTGGTTGGGTTGGTTCGTTGACGGTTTGCTCTGCGACTGCTTCAGTCCCAGTAATTGGTATTTTTTTTTTCGGGAACTCGCCATGAAGGAACAGCGCGGTGTCAATGCTACATTCACGAACTTGAAATTTGGAGGTGCGAATATGATATAATAGTAACGATAGGCTTTTGTGAATGTGAGCCCAGGCTTTTGTGTGCCTTGGACGGCGGACGCATGGCGCGCTAGGTAAAAGTACGTCAATGTTGAACGCCTCGTGCGCGATCGCAGCTTGATGCGTGGTGAACACTTGGTGAATGGATCGCGGTTGCGGGGAAACTTGATTAACATGGGATAACACATCCAAGGGGTTATTGCGAATCAAGCGCTTTCGGGGCAAAATCTTGCGTCGTTTTCACTGTGCTGGTACAGTAACGTGTGTGTTGGCAAACCTCCTTCTGATCCGACGGCCCCGTCGTCGGTGTTGATTTAATACTCGCAGTACTGCGCACTGTGAGTCCAATTTGACAGATGCAATTGCAACCTCGGAGTGCTAGTTGTGCATTAGCTTGCATTAAATTAGACCAAGTATTCACACTGGCTTGCGCCCATCAATATTTTCATCCTGGTGATCGGAAGCATGTCGAATGTCCAAGGCAGTACTAGCTCACTGAGCCTTCTGATCTTTAAAATGCCAATTTTTAACCGTGGTTCGTACGTAGGTTTGAAGCAGTGGCGTGCGGCGATAGCAAGCAAGTACTTACTGACCTTACCGATTCTTAATGCCAATGATTAGCCATGGCTCGTGGGTTTGAAACGGTGGCGTGCGGCGATAGCAAGCAAGTACTGCGAAAAATCAAACGCCTGCAAGATTAGAATACAGGCTCATTCGAGGTGTCGGCTCCACAAAAGCCATCTGGATCAAACGTTCTTGCTCGAATTAATGTCTCGATGCAGAACGGTGGCGTAATTGGGATTGATAAATTCGAGATATATTTGTGTACAAAGGCGCCTTACAAGGTTCCAGTTGATCCAGTCCGGTGACTGGTCCACATAGCTGTGACCGTACGTTCCGACGGAAGACCAGTCGTACATCTACATAGAGCGAGACAAGAAACCGAGGACAGTGCCCGAGAATTAGTATCGACGGTACCGTGTCCACTTCAAGAATAGACCAGCACACGCCCCAAGAATAGCACGCCACCCGCAGTCTGGCGCCAGCTCTATAGATATCGACGAGGTTATTCCGGAGAGATAACAGATGCCCGTAATACTCAGAGCATCATCAAGACGCCGGTCCAATCCAGTCTCGAGCCTTATCAATTATTAGCTAGCAGATAATATCGTCGCTCCTCTCAGGCGTCCGTGGCTCCAGGAGCGCAAGTACGCCAGAAGCCACGTTTGCAAGTCCGCCTAAGTTCCTTTCGTTCGTGCAAAACGTCCGGCCGATGAGCGCGGCGGACACACCGTCTGGTACCCTTCAGACACGTTCGCCGCGTCCACACCGGTACATCGATACCGAATACCACAAAGCCACAGGGTCCAGGGGGGCGATCTTATCAGAGCGCGAAACGCGGCTGATCTACCCGCTGAGCCCGGCCGAACGAAAGGAGACGTACTGTAAAACGCATGACCCACATTCAATGCACATGGACGAAGCTGCACCGATCGGCACGTAACCCCGCCTGAGTAGAAAGTGTACACATCCAGCACGCCGGCGGGATATGCTTTACCCCGGGTGGCCTGAGGACCTGAGGATCAGGCCCCTTGAAACTTGGAAGCTTGAATCGCACGAGCCCCGGAGGCCTGAAGCTTGAATCGTTGAAGTCTGGAATCGCTCGTTCCAGGCTGTCCCCTATCAGTGCGCATCGCCGGCTGACTCGCGCTTCGCGCGTTCTCCGTAGACCGCTCCAAAGACAGCTGAGGGCTCGACGACCTGGTTCCTTGGTCTCGTGAGGACGGTAATGAAATCTCGGAGAGAAAGGGCCGACGGGGCCGAACCTGGTACGAAACCCTCCGCGTCGGTGGCGGACGGAGCAGCTGACCGCTCGGCGGTGAGCGCAGAGCTGGGATATCGATGTTGAAGGCGCCCGAGGCCTAAACGGGCCGCAACTCCCGGGCTAAACAGGGCAAACTCGGGGGGTGGTCGTAAGAATGCTGACGCCTGACACCATGAGCGCCGTAGCACGGCTCATCCGGATGTATGAATTAGCACTGTAGCATATGTAGTAGAACGTACTGTAAGGCTTATAAGCGATGAACTTGTGCGAAACGCGTGGTAACAAATGCAAGCACATCTGATGCTTTGGAACTAGCCTGACCTGCGCGCCATACGAATGAATACCCTAAAAAAAGTGTCAGTGCGGGCCCGTCTATACAGGAGTAACGATGACCTTCCATGCTCCACGAACTACACGCCGAATCCATCAGTAAAGATGAAAAATGCTTGTCGCGCCTTGTACAAGGTTGTGCAACCCTGCACAAGGCAACAATTTGACCATGACGCCGAAATCGGCAAGGCAAGTCTATTGGCGCGGCAAGGTCGCTTCGGAGGGGCGGAGTTTACACGGACAAGTGCCTACAAGGCAAAGAAATTTACTTCGTTCAGTATTCCTAGACCATATTCCGGACCTGAAACATCATCTGAAGCTTGAGAATATCCGAATAGTAAGTATCAGATTGTTTTTACGATTTAATGTTGGGTTTTATGTTTCATGACGCCTTGTCACCTTGTGGCAAGGTGACAAGGCTGGCAAGAAATTTGCGGTTTTACTGATGCTCCTAGAAGCCGAGCTCGGGTCAACGATGGCAAACCGCTTCTTAGCAATACATACTATAGCAACGATGAGCACCATATGTATGGCACCGCGTTTGCGCGCTACGAACCACACCGGTCCGAAAGGAAACCGACTTCACATGAACAGATGCGCTCTATCCGCAAATTTTCTGGCCATCGTTGATGCGATGTGTAACGGAGCCGTCGAGGCGCCGCGCCCACAATCACTGTAACGTTCCGAAGGCGATTGTATTGTATGACGCTGTGCGCTCGACGACTAGCATCTGTTACTGAGGGGACTTGTTGATAGCCTAATGGTATAGCGTGGAGTGTCGGTTCTCGAAAAACGGGGCCGTCGTAAAGCCTCGAGCTAGGTTCCAAGGTCGGAGAGTCGAGAACCGGAGCCGCCGACGAGACTCATCAATGAAGTTGGACCCGTTCCATTGGGGTCGAGCAGCCGACCCAGTCAAGATGTTCCTGCAGTGCACCAGCCTGAGGTACGTATTGTAGACACAACAATACTAGTGATTATGAATAAACTTTTTTCTTCCTGTGAATTCCTGTAGCATGGAGACGTTGATGTTAATGTTGCAACCGACACTTCAAGGCCTGGTCGAAGACGCAGACCCACGTGAGGTTGATGGATGAAGATATTCCTCGACGTCATCGAATAAACGACATGACGATAAACTGGCGTTGATCCCCGGGTCGGCAAGCCTGTACTGCAGCGTTGTAATGCGAAGCGCAAGCACGCATCAGCCATCAACCGTAAAGGCGAAGAATAAAGAATAAAGAGCGCATCGGCGCCGTCGCTGCGCGCAGGGGTGTTGTCGTAACAGATAGGAGTGCAACGTCGTCCGAATCCGACCGAGAACGCATAATCAGGCTAATACTAGTGCATTGCTTGGTTTTCATCCAAGCCTGCAGCTGTAGCCTCCGAAACGTCCGATACACTGCGGGTTCACGACGCGTCCTCTATTTTTGCCGACGAGTTGTCGTGATCGGCAGATGGGCGACGACGTCGCCGAGTTGCGTGCCTGTCGGCATTACAGCAACGAGCGGGTGTGTACGGAGACACAAACAAGGGGCGAATATTGTTGGCCCGCGATTAACAGAGTCAGCAAAGAGCAATGGCGGGGATGAGCCATCGCCTTTGATGATTATGAGTTCACTCACAAAGCAACGCAATGTGTCATCCACCCCCACTGATCGATCAACTTTGAAGGAGAAGCGCTGAGTGACCAAGCTAAAAGCCTTTTTTCCAGGGTCAGTACGCTGTAAGCCTGGAGTAAGCAGGACCGACTTGATCAAGACTTGATGAGGCTTACTGATTAGCACGGCACAGTGTAATACTGCTGATGCGGGATGACGTCCACGAACACTTTGGACCGACCACTGCGGCAATGAGTAAAGTGGCCGTCCGAGATATGCAGCGAGCTCTATGAACGGGGTTTCGCTAAGTTAACTCGGAGGACATCAACTTGTCAAAGTCATGTCACCTGAACACGCCCGACTCGGTTCACTTCGTGGACGGTTATCATCAATGCTGCGCGTTGGAATGGATGCTTCTGATCTCTGACTAGACAGATGGACCTGATAGTCTGCGGAGTTCAAGTTATCTTGGGTACTCTTGGGCAGCATCAATATCAGCGGCGGCATCCATTGACCGATGAGACTGGGGGGTCACTAACGCGAATAGGTATCGTGCACGCACTAGGAACGGGTCCTTGGAAGCCATTGGAGCTTGATTCAATTCCTGCATCGTGCATCAGCCACAAGACACGCTCAAGATGCTTGGGGAGGAGTTGCCAAGGCACCTCGAACAATTTCATCTCACCTTTTAGAACATCGAAGCAAGCGCTCGAGGTATCACCTGAGCTGTGCTGGCAGTCACTAGCTCGAGCACCTGTGATGATACAGATAGCAGGATCTGCATCCGCAGTGCCACAGGCACCGGCAACTAGAGTAGAGTCGAATCCAGGTCCACGGCTGTCCACAGGTACTGGCAACCAGCCAAGCGAACGGGCGAGCTGTGTGCATGATGCATCCGTCGGAAGAAAAAGTACTGCGCGTCAAATTTTGACGCTCGGCTGTCAGCCTTATTGCAGCTAAAACGCCCACCGCCACAAGCCGCCACACTCTGTGAGCTGGTTCAGGCACAGCCCAGATGGGCTTGTCAAGCCGCGATGCCCGACTGAGCAAGCCGACGGCGCGTCGCGCGCGCAGACAAGTACTGGCGCATCAAAATCTATCAATCAGTCTCAGCTGGATTAGCGGGCATTGGAACAAAAGCTGTCTTGGTCAGACAGAAAAAAGACAAGAAGAGAGAGAAAAAGAATTTGTCACCAACCAGACGGTGTCAGTGCCTGTGCACGGATGCATGTCCAGTCGGGCATCGTTTGCGGAGTACATGCACAGAGCTACAATCACTTACTAGCGCGCACTGGCAAAGGCGATGTACAAAAACCCTTGGAGAGACGTCAAGGTACACAGCAGTACTTAGTGTCTTGGGTTTCTGACAGAACGTCTGGTCTCGCGTTTCTATAGCACGTGCCGAAGGAAGGAGCAGTCCAATCGAAACTATATCCCTGTGAAGAAAGTACAAAATCACTCCGATAGAACAAGAATTCATTGTCCAATACACAGGAGTGCGGCTTTAGATGCTCAGTGTGCAAGAAACTCCCATGAAGGAAGATTGATCAACGAGAGAAATCTTATCGCTGATGCACGAGCTGTGCATATAGTGAGGGCCCCTATATAGTACAATCGCATCAGAAAAGAAAACGAAAAGGGTGAAACAACTTTTCATCGTACAATTGTTTCGCCAAGAGGAGCTTCCGTGCTCACCGAGCCGACTCTCCGAGCCTGTCGCGTCTAAATCATAAATAATGCATCTTTGGACGTCGCTTGGGCAGCGTTCCCCGCAAAACATGGCATTCTGGGAATAAGCGAGACGAGGCGGTGGACCGACAGATCTTTTCTTGGTCAGCAGGCGAACTGCAGGCGATCCTTCAGGGTTGGTGACTTGCTGACCTCTATCGACGCGTCTTGATGGCAGGGCACGCCACGCCACCTGCCGTGGTATGACAATCTGTAAATGACATGTTTGATCACGCCAGATGGCAGGCCAAGACTCAAGAGCAGCACCCACAAGAGCCAACACAACCCACGATTAAATCATGGTCTTATTTTTTCAGGCACCAGCACGTTAATTTCTTCCCCGGCAATCACGGCCTAATTAAGCTGACACAACACGGAAGAAAGCCCCGCAGGGCCGATCAAACCACGCACGTTTTTCACTTTTGTCTTGCAGTTGGCTTTTCTTCGGCGAGAGCTCGGCGTCGTCGCCGAGCAGCGCGCCGACATGGCGGCGGAGGCGCTTGTGGCGTGTGCGCGTCTATCATGCCGGCCGATACAATGATACCCCTGTCCTGATGTTGCCCGACGGGCTTCGCGACCGTCGCCAGCCGTCGCCGAGCTCGGGCCCGAGCTTCCGAGTCGGAGTCAGAGTGACACGATTCACAAGAATCTGTGGGGAAGATGAATCAATCGCAACGAACGTTCTGCATCAGCCTGGGGGCTTGGTTTGTTTGGGGGGAGCAGTAGCTTGGGCGCTTCCTCCGACTCGGGAGCGTATATCACACACGTAACCGAGTCGGACAATGGAACCCCGTCGCGAACAATGAACGATGGACAATGGTCTGATGAGCGCCGCCTCCACTCGATTGTGAATTTGTTGAGGTAGCATCTGTGGCGGGTTTTCCGGAACAAAGGTGGTGATTGGCAGGACAAATGAGTATGGAGGCTGCTTTGATGCTAATATTCACGGGTGTATCTGTCAACATCCATTTACAAGGAGCATCATCGAATACAAACGAGTTCATTGGGATACGAGTTCAAATATTAGGAGGCGGCGTGTCTGTCGTGCCCGAAAAGGACGGCAGCCCAAGCAGACCCTACAAGTTACCAGTGGCAGATGCAGCAGACGTTCCAAACGTAGCGCCCCCGCCGAGGTGCGCATGCGCAGCTGGCCGATCAGCGAATATGGCTGAGCACTGCGGCGCCGCAGTGACCGATGCGCAGCGCGAGGTGGTGTGGCAAGTGGCCGAAAAAAGGGTTCTGGACAGCAACCTGCAAAGTGCTGACTCTATGGTCGCCACCATGCATAATAAGCATGTTTACTATACCGTACTGAGTATACTTACTTGGGTAGATAAGCATCAATTTGGATAGTCCGCATCCGCCGCAGCTTCAACGCATCCTTCTGGATCAAAGTGTTTTTAGTAGCATGGTAGGTGCGATAGATAGCAAGAGCGACCCAGTTCGGACACGGTCCGTCGCCCGATCGCGACTTACGATCCCAAGCTTAAGCTCAAGCAGCTCCATGCTTCACGAAGTAAAGTCATGCAATTAAATCACGATGCATATCCGGAACGTTAGCCAAATGGAGGAGAACTGCACGTCTGGAAGTAGCTGAGGGCAGTACTACCGATGCGCGCACCCTGCGGATGCGGTGGGGCCGAAATCGAGCTCCGCGTCGGCATTGTGCGAGGGTTGGCATCTCGGTACACGCTGATACCACCCTAATGACCTCGCGGGGCGCGCGGTCGTCGCGATCGGCGAGGTCGCCGTATAGAGGGGAGGGGTGCATCGCGAAGGGAGCCGACGGGGGGTGGACTGGGGCGTGTCAAACGTGTCAGACAGTGTCGTCATACATGAGTGCATCAACTTGAACCAACGGGCACGTAGATACCACTGGAACATCCCCGGGTGTTGCCCGGGTACACCATGGCATCGGCCCTTTGACCAAAGTCATATCTGAAATTAGCTGCGGGACGTGTTGACGTTCCAGGTACCCACCATTGGCCCGCTGTGCAAAGATAGACGTCGCAATGAGCGCTTGATGAGAGCATCGCACCACTCACCGGTCCAAACCCAGTCGCATGATCTCCCCAAGCTGAAGTCATGAATTCACACTCAAGGCACGCGCTGACTAACGAAACAGGAATCACACGCAATCAGACAGGACAAAAGCTTTAGTTAGATGCGTTAACTGTTATTGCAGGGTGGAGCTGGGATTGACTGGTTGTGCTAGTGCTATACAGCGGGATGATGATGAGGAAAGTTACGAGGTAATGTATGTATATTGTAACGATATCGAACAAAATTATGGCTGGCAGCTTTAACCATGTATGATAAGTAACTGCGGGACAAGATATGGTTCGAGAGACTGCCTGGCCATTGGCCCTCGGCGGCGGAGAGCGTGTGCTTGTGGGATCGGGGTAAAAATATAGCGATTGTCCACAATATAAAGTTAGAAGCAGAGATAAAAACGGAGGCAGGGATGCCGGGTGGAGGACATCGTCGGAGCTAAGTCTCGACGGCAAAGGGTAGCATGGAAAGCGAAGAGAGATAAGGAAATAAAATAAAGGGAAAGAGTTCATCATGCGGCAACACACTGTGCCGTCATGGGTCGGTTGTTAAACGAGAAATGCGAATAATGAGGTTGGTGTGCCTTGGATGACGATGACGAGGGTACAGGGGGCAGGTTGGAGCGTGGCACGGGAAGGGGGAAGGACCGGAGGAGATCCGAGAAATGAGAAGTGGTTTTCGTTGGTGGTGCGGCCTTAGAGGGAGGCGCAGTCAGTTCCAACTCGTCCTGGAGCGTTTTTGGTAGAGCATATGCTGGCGAATGCTCGTTTTCGGGTGTCCGAGGAAGTGATGAGCTCGAGGAAGAAGAAGACTTGGGGCTCGAAGGGTCGAGTGCCGGGCAGATGGGGTGGGAGGAGGTCGAGTAGCCGGCGTGAGAGTGGGGCACGGTAGAGGGGCGACGGTGGGTGTGGGATGGGAGGGCAATAGCGGAGAGGGAGTCGTGGTGGCTGAGGATGTCAGCCTCGGACACGCCCAGCTCGAAGTCGAGGACGTCGAGGAACTCGCGCTCGATGCGGCCCACATCGCGCTTGCCGAAGACACCCGTGCAGAGAGCCCAGTGGATGTTCTTGAGAGTTGAATCGTTAAGATACTACATAGGAGATACGATCAGTACGGGAATGGAACACAGGAGGTGGCACAGGAACATACCTTGCTAGCAACCATGATAGCGCCAAGGAATACGCGCTCGCATGCCCACTCCTCGAGGGCGATCTGGAGATGAGGCTTTGCCCTGTCGATGTATACGAGGGAAACGAGGATGACTGGGATGGTGACTTCTGCCCGGGTGAGGACGTTGTTCACGAAGGTGTGGAAGGCAGAGTGCTCCGAGTGGCGCGAGAGGGTGCGGCCACGACGCGAAGAAGAGGGACGGCCCATGGCATAGTCGACCGTGTCGACTACTGTGTCAACGAGGTACTCTGGAGAGAACAGGTTAGATGGAGTTACTCGAGGACGTCATAAGAGAGGAGGAACTTACCGATGACGGGACGGGAGACCTTGATGTCGAGGAGCTCAAGGAGAGCTGGGGAGTGGAGGGCGGCGTCCACGAGGGAGGCCTTGTGTATGGGTGATGAGGAGGTATGGACCATTGTTGTATGTGCGGGAGGGAGCACTGCTGGTGAGGTACGGGGAGAGCATGGCCAAAAGAGAGTGGGATATATAAGGATCCGGATGGGACGAGGAACCGAATCGGTATGAGTCGAAAACGGCAGGGGAGAACATAGCACAGCGAGAAGAGCTCCGAGTCAGCGCTTCACAAACGCACATTACCAAATCGCAGTCCATTCCCCAAAAAGGAAAGCCTGTCCCGTCTCGGCACAGGACGCGTCCCTAGCATCAGCACAGCAACCCTCCTGTCGGATTCTGTCCTCCGTTCAGCCACGTACCTATTACGCAGCCGGTTCACCCGATATCCTGCGATGACCACGGCAACGCTGACTACATCGAGTCATCTCACATCCTCCTCCCCCCTTCCCTGCCCCGATACACCCTTCCCCGCACCAGAACATGCCAGAATCCGAGTCCGTCCTCATTCCTTCCTTTTTTGGGCCACAATCCGTGTCCTGTTCCTCGTCCGAACAGAACACCCCTCCGTGGTCTCACATCTGATTCACTTATGGCACCCGCCGTGCACCTCGCCTCCTTACCAGGCTAAACTGATCCTCCTCCTCCCGTCTGCACAGAAGCCGCCATCTACTTTGCTCCCCGTCCTTTCTACAGCATACATACACTCAATGAGAAGTTTGATCACGACGAATCCACCGAACATCACGTTCGCGTCTTTTCTTTCCAATTGATCGGTCAGCAAATCGCATCGACGAGCCCGTCGGCATTGCTAAGTCAGACAACCCGAGCACCGAGTCAGGGATGCCCGCGCCGAGCGCGCACGCCCAGCTGCGAGACAGCTGGGATCAGCTCTCGGCTGATTCAGCCCCCTGCTATATCGGGACACGACTTACTCAGTCCCCACTCGACACTCGCCCGATCCGGATCGCCCAGATCTGATACCCTCGAGGTGCGAGATGCGGACACAACAATGTGCCCATTATTTGGCATATTAACCCAGGTCCCACTATATTCAAATATATTCACGAGTCGCGTCATGTCATTGCATCATGCCGCTGTTCTTCACGTACCATCGAGATATCGTATCATGTCATTAACATACCTACCCCACCCTCGCCGCCATCTTCGCAGCGGCGCCGCGTCCATTGTTATGGCATCATAATACAGTAAATTCCTGTCGTATTCGCGCTTTCGTTCCAGCGGCAGCGGCACATAGCCAGGGATAACGTTACGACGATCATCAACCCTATCTGGGACATCGGCGAGGGCCACGTCCGATCCCTCCACTGACGCTGACAATGCTCGGAAACAGCAACAACAGCTGCTAGCTACACGATCCTCAGGGCGTCTCACAATGCACGCAACGCCAAAAGACTTTACCAGCTAGTACCGACACGCGCCAGTACAAGGAATTGCTATCCGGACTCCTTATGTTCCCTGCAGTACGTTGCAACCTTGTCCCGTCGTCGAGGCAGCCCCGTCCAATCCGTGCCCCTCGGCAACCCACCAACCAATACGATGCACGGCTGTCTCCAAGTCGACCGACACACCCGGAGGCCATGTTCCACCTCGGTTACAGACATGCATCCGTATTAATGCGCGCTCGCTGTACATTACTTAGTCCAAAACGGTCAAAGTGTCAGAAACCTCAACGGATCGGCATGCTATAGCTACTACAAGGTCGCCACTAGTGAAATCCCGTCCCGTTAATCGCCCGAAACAGCTTCCACAGATCACCCACGCTTGCCCATCCCTCGCGTCTCATCTCGGTCGCGCCCGGCACCCACCGCTCGCTCGTGGCTCGTCGTAATGTCCACAGCCAATAAGTTAACATGCATACTATTTCCATAGCCTATAGCCTACAGCCTATCCCACCGTCATCGAGAACCCGCGATCGCGATCGCGGTCGAGGCCTCCCTCTCTCCCTCCCCCGATGCAACCGCCGGAACTTTGAAAACCTGCACGGTCGAAGCCACAGTACAGTACACAGACGTCTGATGCATTGATGGATGGATGGAAGGATGCGCGCGAAGAAAAGAAGAGCACGCGCTTTTGGAATCGCGACGATGATGATGAAGGTGATGTCGGTGATGTTGAGAAAGAAGCCTTGAAATCGAGAGGCGAGAAGCGTCGCCCGCCCAGCGCCTGAGCCGACGCTCTCAACCGAGGCGTTTTCGCGTCTCGAGAGCGCGCGCGCGCGGATCCCCACGGACCGCCCGTGCTCATGCCCCCGTCCCCGCGGCAGAAGCTGCTAGCCCACTGGCACTCGCGACGCTTGCGCCCGCCTTGCCTCCACGATTCTTGCTTCCCTTGGGACGACCGCGGGGACGCTTGCCCGGCACCTGTGGGTGGGACGCCGACGATGCAGATACCTCGAGAGGTACAACGTCCTCCGCGGGCCTCTTCTCACCATTGACGCGCCGCTCCTGGAGATACCTAGAAAAGCCAAGAGAGCCGCGATGTGAGCGTGAGCGTGTTTTTGAACGAGATGCAGCGGTCAATTCAAGCTGAAGTTCTGATGACAGCCTGGGCATGTCAACAAGGCCTTGCCAGCCAAAAAGGCTAAAAATACGCCAAGGGGCTAGCTTCCCGAAAAGGCAAGCGGAGGAAAATTAAGATCCCGCGGCGCGACAGAGGAACAAGACAACGCCAAGATGGACAGGGGACTTTTCTTGTGCCCATGGCCGCCACATCGTCCGTCGCACGCAGATAGATACTACTGCATACTTCTGTTCCGTGGGCTCCCCATCCATCTCATCACGCCCTCGGGACCAGAGATCCTCGATACGGGCATCAAGATATCAAGAAATCAGAAGAAAAATCGACTCGACGCGACTCACTGGGAAGACCGTTCGTCCAAGAGCGTCTGCAGTGGTGGGAGCGGCGGCTGGCCCAGCTCCTGGCGCAGCCGATCCACGTCCGCCTTGGCGGTCTTGTACTCGCCCTCTTCGAGCGTCGTGATCTTCTGGCGCAGCTCGGTGCATCTGCGGAGCGTTTGCGGGATAAAGCTTCCTCGTCAGAAAATCCGTGGAACGAATAACCCCTGACACGGCCGCAGACACGTGCCCGAGGGGCGAACGCGCGTGTTCCACGATGGACATGGGCCGCAGGGAATAGAGAAGACACGCACTCGCGCTGGATCGAAACTTCCAGCATGTCCACCTGGGAGCGGGGCGAGAGAGAGGCCGGGTCAGCTTCTTTCGTGGCCACAGTGCATCCGACGGTAGGGCATGCACGCGTGTTCCAACACACCTTGTCGCGGTCGGCGTTAATCTGATGGATGGATGGATGGATGGATGGATGGATTGGATGAGATGCGTTTCAACGGGAACAGAGAAGTGATAATCAGACAGGGGGCATGCGAAGGGACGAAACCAGTCAGCGACGGGTGCGTACCTCAGCCAAACAGTTCAGAAGTCTTGTCCGCTCGCTGTCCAGCCTGCGAACATGCCATCGTACGGATCCGACACGCCAGCGCCAAAGCAGGGGGGTCGAGCACCGTCCAGGGGGTGGACACGAGGTCGCGGTCACGCGGATGTGGACACGGGCGCGAACGAGAACGAGAAGATGCGAGGTGAAACACGGCCGTGTGTACAGTGTTCCGCGACGCGAATAGCATTAATAGCCAAGGGGGGCATGATGCATCGACCGGGCCAGCGGGTAAATGAAAGTGGAACGAAACCGGAAGGGAGCGAACACCGGTGAATCTCTGATCAGCTGCCGGACATCATCACAGAAGGGACGGGATGGGGTGTGCAGCAAGGCGCCACACACGCACGCACGCAGATGCAGACACTTACTTGTTTTTCTGTTCTTTAATGTCCTGGATCGCCTTGTCCTTCTGATCGAGTGCGTCGTGCGTGGACATGATGTGCGCCGTCTGGAGCTGGAGTGTGAGGGCGTGTTTCCTACGACAGCACGGTGAGCGAACATCGCTCTCGCGATAGGCAGGCGAGACGACCATCTAGAAACACCAAAGAAGCTGCGCGCGAATATAGAATGTTCCCGGCGCCTGTGCGCTGCGTATGATCGCCTGCCTGCGTGTGCGTGCGCATACAAGCAGCTGCACAGCGCTCCGCATCAGCAGCGCAGCCCCCTAGCCCACAGCAGCTGCGCGTCCGCAGATGGCCGATGGCATGCGGGGGACGTGACAGGAGATCGCAGCTTGCAACAGCTGTCTCAGCCCAGCGGCTATAATAATAGCGGCTGCGGCATGCAGGCACAAGGCGCGCGGCAGGATAGGGACATGGGTGGGATGCAGCGAATGGAAGGAGCGGAATGGAAGGAGCGGGAAGGCTGACGTACTTGAGCTCGGCCGTCTTCGCAAGCTGCACGAGGTCCTTGGTCCAATCCCCCGTCGCGACCAGCGGCGGGCCATGGCTTACACCCATGGCGTGGGTAGTGGTCGCCTGCGGTGCGACAGTCCCGTTCCCGTGGTTGGCGTTGTGGTTACCGTCGGTGCTCATGACGCCCGTCGTCGCCCCGTTCGCTTGTGGGTGGGGCTGGGCGGGCGGGGGATGGTGCACGATGAAGCCATTGGAGGTGGACGCGTACGGCTGGTGATTAGGCGCGTACATTGGATCTGCACAGTGAATAGGAGTCGGTCCCGATTGTACAGGAATCCAGGAAAATCTGGAAAGTGAAAGTCGGAAAAATGATGTGGGACGGCAGAACGGTCTGGGGTCTCTGGCGTGCGCTGTCGGAGAGCTCAGCGGAGGGGCATTCAGACGCGCGTCGGGACTCCGAGCACTGCGAATTTTGCTGTGTTTGGTCCTGTTAGGATGCAAAGGTGCGTGTGGCTGCTAAATTTGGCGCCCGCCTGGAAAATTGGAACTCTGGAAAATCTCCTTTTACTTTTTCTTCCGGCCGTATGATCGACCAGCCTATCGGTTTGTCCACATCTCCTGAACGGACTCTCATTTATCAGGAACGCTCTCGATACCTGGATGTCGGACCGGCACCGCCGAGTCACATCAGACAAGTACTTGCGATATAAACGCAAATCAAAGGTTAACGCAAGAAAATGGGGAAGGCTATTGACGAGTTAATGATTTTCATCAACATCCCTCGAACGCCGTGCGTGCCCGTCGTGTGGATGTGCGGGGCTTCTCGGACAGCCGTTGGTCATCCCCGCTCATTAATCGAAACTCGAGTTCATCTAGAAAACTGCGCTAAACTCTGTACAGGATTCGGCCGACCCTAAAAGAGCTTTGCGCTCCTATTGGCTTGTGCTGAGCGACCAGCGGCCCCGCTGAATGTTCATGTTATGACCGTCGGCCACAGTCGCAAACTCGTGCTCATATGCCTCCGAGTCACGTCTTCTGTAGGATCTGACCAAGACCGCCGGTCGATCGGTTTTATAGACTGTTGTCATAAGCGCTGACGAGCCAGTCGGCACTCGCTGATCGAGCCATGAGCCATGCGCAAAGACGTGACCT
The DNA here is from genome assembly GCF_000271625.1 of Coniophora puteana RWD-64-598 SS2. Taxonomy (NCBI): domain Eukaryota; kingdom Fungi; phylum Basidiomycota; class Agaricomycetes; order Boletales; family Coniophoraceae; genus Coniophora; species Coniophora puteana. The sequence continues at coordinate 550,497 of NW_006913054.1, forward strand.
GACAGGCTAGGATTCGATGAACTTGCGTACGTCGACGGCTTGGGGCGGCTCGGGTTGTCTTATCTGATAAGACACGCGGATGGTTAGCAGCGGTGGCCGTGTAATCGGCTTGACGTAACGTCGCGATCTTCAGCTACGCTTACGACAAATGGATAGTTTATGTCAATGTTATGGGCGCCAAAACTATGCCGTGATAATTCAGCAAGACATAACCGTTGATCGATGAAATGCAAATCGTGGGGGCGGGTGCGCGTCGGAAGCGAAGAACGTGATGATATTCTCTTGGAGCCGGGGACGGAGGCGAAAGTGGTCTGGACAGGGGCTAATTTGCTCCAACGGGCAGTCCATCTCCTCGCGTTGCTGGCGAAAATGAGGCTGGCTTTGCTCCCCACACGAAGTATCCCGCATCACTCGTTAGAAGCCGTCCAGCGTACGTTAGCCCGAGATGAGCGTCATTCGGCCTATGCAAGCGACCGACATGCTTAAATTCAACAACATGTAAGCCCGAACGTTTCTCTGATGATGCGATTGATCACGATTCCTGCCACAGTAACTTGGACGTCTGGACTGAGACAGTGAGTCATCATCCCCCGGCGCCCGGGGCATCGCTCGTTATTCATCTCGCCGCAGTATGGAATCAACTTCTATCTTGCCTATCTCTCCCGGTGGCCCGACCTCTGCTGCGTCCAGGAGTCCCCCAGTGGCCGCATGATGGGCTACGGTACGTCACCCCCCAATCCCCAACGCTCTCTCCTCGCCCCTTCTGCTCGCCCCAATTGAGACACAACACTATCTATAGTCATGGGCAAGGCCGAGGGCCTCTCCACTGAGTGGCACGGACACGTCACTGCGCTTTCTGTGGCGCCCGAATACCGCCGCATGGGCCTCTCTCGCGCCCTCATGTCGCGCCTTGAGCACGTGTCCGACGAGATGTACAAGGGCTTCTTCGTCGACCTCTACGTTCGCTGCACGAACTCGGTCGCGATCGAGATGTACGAAGGCTTCGGGTATAGCGTATACAGGCGCGTCCGCGAGTACTACGGAAACTTGGGCATAGGCAAAGGCGGCAGGGACGAGGAGGATGCGTTTGGTGCGTTCCTTTTCGCGTTTCATCGGATTTGTTGTTCCGGCTGGTAGGAGGTGATGTTCTGACTCATTGGTTTGATTCGCTGACAGATATGCGAAAACCGTTATCACGGGATCCTATGCGCCGGTCCGTCAGGTTGAATGGTCGAGATGTGCTAGTCAGCGCACAGGAAGTATCTTAGCATGACTGATGATCTTCGAGGCTCTCCATGTACATCACTCATCAACATCATACCTAGACATAGTTCAATCAAACCCATGTTCAACAGTTCCTTGCGCCCACCACTGGCGTCTACACCATCTCACATGAGCACCTTGATCGGCGTATTGCAAGATGGCTTTCCCGTCATCTCTTCAAACATCAACCAGAACACATTGAAAATTGATATTACACGCACAATCTAGCGAATCTCGGTATGGTAAGGTACATCTATCTATCTATATGCTCAACGGCGGGGGGTCAGCCCGCTCGAATCTTTCAACATCAGACCCCAACGTGTCCAATACCTCATCATAGAACTTTATCAACGCCTCCTTATCGCAACAGAACTTGTACAGCTTCTGCCGCATCTCCTCGGCCGCCACACCCGGCCTCACGCCGCCCTTGTGCGCGTTGCCCAGCCTGCCGGGGGCCATGAGCCGGTTCGTGAGGAACAAGAAACCCTGCGAGCCGCTGAGCACCTGCACGAACGCGACGCCGGAGCGGTGCACGAACTGCGAGTGGCGGAACGGCGCGCGGCGGTACTGGTACACGACGTCGACGTCCCGCGGGTACATGTGTGCGGCCTCGACGTCGATGATGAAGCCCCACCGGCGCAGGAGCGCGTACTCGAAGTAGTGCGCCGTCTGCGTCCCCTCGGGCACGCGCTTCTCGAGGTCGGGCACGATCGGCGGCGGGACGGCGAGCTTGAACGGGAAGCAGGACTGGAACGGGTTGCGCGCCTGGATGTCGCCGATCTCGGCCACGTACGCCTCGACGAGCTTGAGCCCATACCGCTCGATCACGCGCGACCACTGCCGGAGCGCGTCGTCGATGCACCGCGCCGTCGTGCCGATCCACTGCAGCTCGAAGTGGAACACTGTCTCGGGGTTCTGGATGATGTCATGGTGCAGCACAACTGACTCCGCTTGGTCGCTTTTCTGTGCGTGGGTGCATACGAAGAAAGGTTTTTTAGTTCACAAGGTGGAGAATGAATGTGGCGGCCCAGCGAATAAATGCAGTTAGCGTGTGGTGGCTAATAGCGAGATGGCGTACCTTGCCAGGATCGATATCAATGATGTCGCTCGCCGTCAGAATCAGGCTCTTCTTGGGCTTCCGGGGGCTCATGGCACTTGGACGCCCTACCGTCCCAGGGTAATAACCCCGACCGACGGGCGCCTCGTCATTGCTGACGTGTCGCGAAGCCTTGTTGAACCATCCCATGCGAGGGGTGCTCATGTTCACATAATCGCCCTCGAGCTGGTAGAAGTAGTATCTGAGACAGCTCAGTTTAGAAGCTCCAAACTCAAAGGAACGAACGGACAACTCACCCATCCAAAAGCCCATGCGCACCCCTCGCATGCCTGAACAACCCCTTCTTGAGCAGCTCTCCACCGACCTCGACCGCCTGCTCGCGCGACGACACGTCCCGGAACTCGCGCACGAGCCACGACACGAACTCGAAGCCAGTAAACGAGTTGTCGTACTTGACCCCGTGCCAGTGGTGCATCTTCATCGGCACGCCGTCCTCCTCGCGCAGCATCGCCTTCGCGACCGCCTGCAGCGGCATCTCCCCGATCTCGCGCTCGCTCTTCATCTTCTTCTTGAGCGGGCCCGCCGCGTGGATCTCGTCCAGCTGCGCCATCAGCACCTCGTCGCTCAGCGCGACCACGGGCCCGAGCGTCGTGGGCAGGAAGCGCACGGGCGGGAGGAGCTGCTGCGCGGCCTTGTCCTTGTCCTTGTCTTCGGGGAACTGCCAGCGGTGCTTGGTGAAGAGCTCGGCGAGCTTCTCGATCCCCATGATGCGGATCTCCTCGTCGTCGAGGCCCTCGCCCACCGGCTCGTTCGTCAGCGGCGGAGCCTCCGTGGTAGGAATGACGACGAAGCGCGTCCGCCAGTACCGCAGCGAGTCGTTGAACTGGTGCTCGTACCCCGCAACGAGCATGTCCAGCCTGCAAGCCCGCTCCTCGTAAGCCCCAACCAAGCTCATTCCTCAGAAGTTTGAGGGCGAACACACCTATTCCACCCGTAGTTCTCCAGCCCATACGACCTGAACGTCGCCTTCATCTCCGTGTATCCCATGCCCAGCTTCGGCCACACCAGACACTCGTACTCGATCGGCCCCAGCGCCGGCATACGCCGCACGTACCGCCGCACCTGGATCGCCTCGCCCGTGTACGAGATCCGGTGGATCTCGTTGCTCATGCTCAGGTACACCGGCTCCGTGCTGCGCGAGAGCACCTGCGCCGCGCCCTCGGGCTTCGGCGTCGCGTCCTCCTCGCCCAGATACGTCTTGGCGCGGCGCGCCGTGGCAGCCGTCGCCGTCGCCGTCACTGTCGCTGTGCCCGGTGCAAGCCCCGCGTTCTGGTTGGGCGTCTTGTCGTCCGCGTCCGCCCCGGCCTCCGCGCCCCCCTTGCGCGCCTTCGGCGCACCCGGGCGGAGCACAAACTGGAACCCCTGCGCGAGCCTCACCGCGACCATCCCGCGCATCACCAACCTCGCCCACGCCCTGCGCACCTCGGCGGGCTTCGCGCCGGGGGGCAGCTCGCCCGGCGCGGGCGGCCGCACGAGGCACGAGCGCATCTCGCTCGGGTCGATGACGAAGTCGTACGAGAACACGTCGTACGCGCTCTCGAGCTCCGCCGTCGGCGGGAAGTAGTCGACCGTGAGCGGGAGACAGCCGGGCGTGACGAGCGACGTCCATTTGATCTCGTGCTTGAATGTGGGCGTGGGGAGCATGTGCTGCCACCGCCGCGCGAGCGAGGACTGGGCGTGCGAGACGGCGGCGAGCGGCTGCGAGGGGTTCGTGCGCCAGGCGGCGTGCGGCGAGGTCGATGAGGTGGCGCCGGCGCCGGCGGGGTAGGCGGAGGACAAAGTATGGGGGAGCGGGCGCCGGCGCGCGGCGGCGGATGTGAAGGGCGCGTCGTCGCGCGGGGATACATTCACGGGGGAGTAGCGCGGCAGCGAGCCGCGGTGCGGCGTCGGCGGCTCCTCGTCCTGCATGTGCACCCTGTTCTGCAGCACCGGGCGGCCGGTCGCGGAGGTGAGAATCGCGACGGGCTGCGGCGAGCGCGAGAGCGACTTGGTCGACATCGCGGGCGAGTGCGGGGGGAGGGGATGGTGCCCGATCCCGTGGCCGGGTATGCGGATGGACGACGTGCCGCTGACGCTGGGCGCCGGAGAGCTCGGGCTGCTCGTCGACGCCGTCGCGGACGTCACTTGCGGGTTGCTCGGCGTCGACCTGAACGGGTTGTACAGCCACGTCGGGGCGAACTTGGACAATCCACCCGCATTGGCATTGGCATTGGAGTTGTGATTTGAGCCCGTCCTGCGCGTTGGACTCTCGGTGCCTGCGGTCCTTATCGAGGCGGTGCTGCCCTGGGTAACAGACGAGCGTGCTGAGCGCGACGACCTCGTGGAGAGCACCGACGGATTCGATGGGGAGACGCTCAACCCCGAGACCGACGACGCATATACGGGGCCACCGCTCGCATCGCCGCCCTCGGGCGGAAGCTCTGTAATGATCCTCCGCGGGCTCTCCTCGATCGACGCAATACGCGGGCCAGCAAGCGACAGCGAGTTGCGGTGCGGCGGCCCGCCTCCCCGCCTGTCTCTATCTCTATCCCTATCCGCGAACGCCGCCGTCGAGCGATAGGACGACACGAGCGTCGACGTGCCCGAGCCCCCTCCGATGCCGCCTGGTACAGCCGCGAACGACCCGCGCGCACCGCTGCCGATGCCGGGCCTGACTACCGCCCTCGACGCAAACGTGTCCATGTCCGCCTGCTCCGCCTCCATCCTCGTCGGCGCACGCCCGTGCACCATCTCCTCCCCGTCCTGCCCATGCCCGTGCGCACCATCATACCCATCGGAACGCCCGTGCCCGTGTCCATTCCCGTACTCATGCCCGCCCCCATTTCCGTGTGCATAGTCGTGTCCATCGCCCCCCGGCCCAAGCACCACGCCCACAGGCGCAGTCCCATACGCCGGCAAAAACGGGACCTCGATGCTCGCGAGCACATCGTGGTCGAGAAGGCCCATCATCTCGACCTCGTGCATCTTTGCGCGCGCGACGAAGCGGTCCGCGCGGAACGGGAGGTCGCGCTGGCGGTCCCAGAAGGTGACGCCGATCCAGAAGGGCTCCCACCAGAAGGTTTTGAGCGCGGGTGTCGGGACGCTGCTGGCTTGCTCCTGTGGTTGTTGCGATAAGCCACTGGCGGAGGCAGAGGCAGAAGTAGGTGCGGAGGCCCTGCCGCCGATGCCGTCAACAGGCGAAGAGCGGTCCGACGACCCCGCGCCAGCGGATTTACCCCGCGGAATGGGCACATCCCCGCCCCACAGCGGATCCATCGCCCTCCCCGTCGCCTTCCCGTCCTCGCCCTGGCCCGGGCGCGGCTCGTACCCCCTAAAGCTAAACATAGGCGACTGGTGCAGCGGCTGCTTCGCGAGCGACACCAAGTCGAGCCCGAAGCCCTGGTCGAGCATGCGCGTCGTGGTGAGCCGTAGGAGCTGCTTGTTCACGCGGTAGTACCCCGTGCCGGGCGTGACGATGATGCTCGCGGCGCCGGTGAGCGTGAGCGAGCGGTCGACGTAGTGGTGCTCGTTCGGGTTCAGGTTCAGGTTGAGCGCTTCGAGGATGGGCCCGTCGTGCGCAAAGGACAGCGCGCCCACCAGGCGCGCGTGCCCCGGCTCCGTCCCGCCCCCGCCCCCGCCCCCGCCACTGCTTCCCCCGCCGGCGTCGAGGGCGGCGCGGTGGTAGTGGTGCGCGAGGAGAATGTCGCGCTGGAACGCCCAGAACGAGTCCTTGAGGTTCACGAGCGTGGGGCGCCAGTCCTGCACGGCCTCGAGGTCCGTAATAACTTTATAAAAGTCCTTGTACCACGCGCCGTAGTCGTCCTGCCTGAGCGGGCCGGCGGCGTACTCGAGCTCGGAGGCGTCGTAGAAGACGCGGGAGATGAGGACGATGGTGACGATGTGGTTCGTGCCGGCGTCGCGCCAGCGGTCGAAGAGCGCGGGGAGGAAGGAGTGCACGATCTTCTCGTTGTAGCGCTCGCCGTCGCCTGCGAACTCCCAGAGCTCGCGGCAGACTTGGATGAAGATGGTGACTTTGGCGGAGAGCGAGCGGAAGATGGATTTGGTGCGGGGCGTGACGTAGCCTGCGGGGACCTGGGGTGTTATCATTTCGTGTGTCGTGCGGGTGTGCGGAGAGGGAGAAGGGGGGAGGGGGACGTACTTTTTCGCCGTCGATGAAGATGGCGGAGATTTTGGCGGCGATGATGCCTATGAAGGAGATCTCCTGGTCGACGTAGACGCATTGGCCGACGAGGTGTTCGGTGAGACGCCACATTTCGTTGCGGCCGAGATATTGGTCTGCGAATGTAAGCTCGATGTAGTCGCAGTAGTGTTTCTCCGGGTCCACCTGTGCATATATGTTAGGTCCTCCAATATAGGAGATTCAAGGTAAACCAACCCTGGTGACTGTAACCTCGCCATTGTTCTTCACGTCGAACACGTCTGCAACATTTCGCGGTATAGAAATCTGCCGAGATTCGTATAGAAGCTGAGCGTCCGCGTAGACATAATGAGCAGCCAGCGCACCTGAAGAGCTGGCTTAGCACACCCCTCGTCCTTGGGAACAACAGTCAAGAAGCCCTCCTCGCCGTCGTCCGCATTCGCGTTGATAACATGCAACATGTCCCCCTCCGCGACGCCCGGCCAAAACGACTGGTTGAGGATGACATTAGGGGACTCTTTGATATCATGGACCCATGAGATGAGCGTCTTGGCGTCCCCGATCTTGAGCGCAGGCGGCGTGGGCGGTGTCTGCTGCTGCTGCTGCTGCTGCTGCTGGCTTTGAGAAGGCGTCGGGGGCTTGAATATGGACTGTGCCGTGTTCGAGCGTTTCCTGGCCGTCTGCTGTCCGTCTGCGCGTGCGGTCGTCATCTCATCCCAGTCGTGTCTTGGGTTGAGTCTCAGCGGGACAAAGAGCCGGGGCAGCCGAGGGGTGATGAGGTAATCAGGCACCAAGTTAAGCGGTTGCGTTGGCTCGGGTGTGATGTGTGTGATCGCAACGAGGGCGGGCCAATCAGATGGGACGGAGCCTCTGTCTCTTCCTCACACCGACGACGACGATAGCTGGCATCGCCCTCACCATTTCCTTGCTTTTGCTTTCTGACTTTCAAAGCGACTTTTGACTCTGGCAGTGATCCAGCGCACCGGCAGCAGCATATTGCAGTAGCACCAGTTGCTCTCCCACATTCCTTTGAACATTCCCATTCCTTTTCAACCCTTTGCAGTCCTTAACTGTCTCGCTCGTGCTTGACGACCCTCAACCCCATATACAACCGAAACGTGCTCATCGCCCACAAACACCCATGATGTCTGGCGTGGTCACGACCACCACGACCGCCACTCCGATCGCCCCAGCTCAGGTCCAGGAGGCCCCGGCCCAGGCGCACGACTCCTCCCCCTCCCTAGTATCATTTCCTACGACTATGACAGAAGACCCCTCCGAGACGGCGCCCTCCTCGCCCGAATCCACCAACACGCTCGTCCCCACACCGACCCCCGACCCCTCCCTGCTCACCCCGTGCGCAGAGTCCGCATCCACCACCTCCTCGCTCAAGTCAACGTCCACATCCTACCCGTTCCCCGACGACGAAAAGCTGCACCCCGGGGCACGCGTGCGCGTGACGAGCATCCGCTTCGCGCCGCTGCCCGCGACCGAGCCGTCCAAGAAGCGCGGTAACATTGTTCCGCTGGGCGTGAACGCGCGCTCGAGGCGGCGGCGCGAGAACCAGGACGATAGGGCGCCGAGTTTGTTTACACCCCCGCAGCAGCAGCAGCAGCAGAGGGTGTCGCTGTGGCAGATCGACTTCGAGGACGAGGAGGACGAGGATGAGGGTGAGGACGGCGAGCGTGGGGAGGATCCGATTGTGGTGTTTGGGAGGATGCTTAAGGAGACGAGTGTGGGGCTGTGGAAGCGTGTGTCGCCGCGGCGGAAGGGTGAGCGGGTGCAGCAGCAGCTCCAGCTCGAGCAGGAGAAGGACGGCGGGAAGGACCATGGGGCGGTGGTGGATATACGCCGTGCGGAGGACGAGGACGCGGCGCCGGAGAAGGAGGAGGGAGAGAAGGATTTCGGTGTGGTCACGATCACGGAGAGGGAGAGCATGCCGGTGCTGCCTCTGCTCGATGTCGGCAGCGAGAAGTCGCTATCCGAGTCGGCGTCAGCAGCGGAGTCGGACGAACAAAGCTTGCAGGAAGAGGCGGCGAAGGACACCGACGAGCAACGACAACTCGAAGAAGACAAGGCGCGCCTCGAGCTCAAGCGCCGCCAGTCGTGTCCGGACGGTGGTTCACGTTCAAGCTCGCCTGAGCTTGGCTCCAAGCGTCGCAAATCCTGGTCAGCCTCTTCTGGAGACGCACCTCCCATCCCGATCATGCCTCTCCCGCCACTTCCGCCGCTCCCTGTGTTGACTTTTCCAGATTTTTAGATTTTCGTACCTACCTTTGCGTCCTCGAGCGCCATACGTACGCGGTTTCGATTACCTTTACCTCTTTAGTTCTTTGTCACTGCTACGCATAACTTCAAGTAGCGGTGTGTACTTAGCTTGCCGGTCTAGCCTTGATATTTCCGTATGATCGCACCGTAAAGTGCGGTTACTTTTCTTTGGCGCATCGCCCTTGTGCTTTTCTTAGCTGCACTTTTGTTTATAGGGGTTTTTCTTGCCACTTTATGCGGCCGTTGCCCGCCGCACCGCTGCTGTTGTCTGAGTCCGTTGCTATACATTGCCTTCAATTCAAGTTGGCTCAAATTATCGGCTTGCATGCATGTGCATACCATGGTCATCCTCCTGGTGTAATGCGCCGATGGCTGAAGTGCGTTCGTCTGCGCCCATCGACGTGGCTGGCCTGAGGCTGCTGGCAGAAGGACAGCATCAAACGCAATCAGAGGCGAGTAGATGCGATTGGACGGGGTCTCGACCTGGACCGATCGATGTGTTTTTACGTAATTTGAGTTGCTTCCGTGGAGTATTCGCGGAGGTGGAAACGGGAGTTTATGTCCCGAAATAGAGGGTCGGCGTGGTTGGATGGTATATTTATTATTTCTGGGCTGCCTCGTTTCCTGTCGCCTCGCCCTCGATTTGTTGCGGCTTGCCTTCTGCCTTCACTTTCCTTCAATCTCTTTGTCTTTTCTCTTTTGACCACCGCCTTCTTATCTCATCCTCCTACTTTCAACTCTTCACTTTATTGTGTTTGGGCTCTTTTGCAGATAGCACTACTCGGACACATCGATCGTGCAACATAACATAGCCAGCGCAGGAGCACACGGAAACAGGCCATCACATTAAACCATGTCGTGCACGCCCACTCCAACAGGCACGTCGATCTCGACGTTCACCACCTCCTCGCTCTCCACCTCGTACTCGGCCAGCGTCGCTTCTGCAGCCGGGGGCGTCACCACCATCCTCCAGCCAACGTGTGTCTTCCCTGGACTGGGCAATGCGTGTCTGGGTAGCTCGACGATTACCCAGGTCAGCACTATCGGAGGTGAGCTGCGCCCGGTTCTTCTTTGAGCTTCGTTTCTGGCCCCGCGGGGATGCGTGCGTGCAATGTGTTGTGTTGTGCGTTCCCCCGGTTTGCCCCAATGTACATGGGTCTTCTCTGCACGGCGTACCATGCCCGTCTCTGTGCGTGGGCCGTGATGCACATCACCTTACGCGGCGTGATAGTGTGCCCCGCGTTGATATTGTGGCACGGCCTCGATCCTCAGATCGTCTCCTCTCGCCCGGCGTTGACATGACTGTAACACACCGGTACTCACTCTCCGCGCAGGCGGCTCCAGCACGGTCTCCGTCCCCGTCGTCGTGACCGTGCCCATGACGTCCACATCCACAATCACGCTCTTCGCCACGGGATGCACGCCCACGAGCACACCGTCCTCGCCCACCCCGACGCCCTCGCCAAGCGGGAGCACACCAAGCCCGACCCAGCCGAGTTCGACTCCACCGACGAGCAGCAAGGCTCCGGTGACGACAAGCGTGCCTGTGACGAGCACGCCGCCCCCGACGACGCTTGTGCAGCCGACGACGTCGACTGCGCCTGACGGGTCTGTTGTGGCGACTGTTATTACGATCACGTCGACGCCCCCGGCGAGCGTGGTGTATGTCCAGTCGACGGTGCCTGGCTCGCAGCAGACGCTGCAGAGCAATACCGGCGCCGGCGGTGGGAATTCGCATACGGGTGCGATCGTCGGAGGCGTGGTGGGCGGTGTGGTGGGGTTGATTGCGATTGCTGCTGCGTTCTGGTTCTTCTTGTGCGTCCTTTTTCCCTCTTCCTTTCTTCTTTATCTTCGCAATGTAATAACTGACATGGAAACGCGCTGCGATGTAGCCGGCGACGCCCGAACTGGGACGACATCTTTGAAAAGGAAGCGCTCCGGGACATGCACGAAGGCGGCGGCAGCGGCGGTATCGGCGGGGCGCAGCAGCTCCCCTCGCGCGCGCCGTCCTCGCTCGCGGGGTACTACTCAGGCTCGGAACCCGCGACACAGCCGAACCCGTACCAATACGGTCTCGTCGGGCAGATGGCGCCCCCGCCCCCCGGCGCGACGGGCCCGTCGCCGCCTGCGACGCCGCGCCCGGGGATGTTCAATCTCCCTGTGACGACGCCGTCTTCTTACGGCGGCGGGGGAGAGCACTCGCGTGCGGGGTCGGTGCTGTCGACGTCGACGGCGCCGTTGTTGCAGTATGGTGCTAGTCCTGGGATGGCGCCGTCGGCGTATTCGGGGTCGACGATGACGCCGGTGGTGTCTATGGTTACGGGTGGGTCGACGGGGTCTGCTGGGGGCAACGGGATGGGGATGGGGGTGGGTGTGGGGGCGGGTGTGGGGGCGGTGAACCGGAATGTGAGCGCGAACAGTGCGAGTGCGTATAGCGCCTCGTCGGCGCCGCATGCGAATGGGCCGCCGGGGAATGTGTTTGTGGAGCAGTATCAGCAGCAGTATCAGCAACACCAACAACAGCAGCAGCAACAGTATCAGCAGCGGCAGCGCACACCGAGCCCCGGGCCTGCCATGGGCATGGGCATGAACCAGTCAATGTCGCTCGCGAACTGGACGCCGTCGACGGGCGGCGGGCTCGATACGACGTTTGACGGGTATGCAGCGTCGACTTCGGGGCACGGGCATGAACACGAGTCCGCTGCGCAGCTTGAGGGACGCTCGGGGAGCCCGGAGCCTGAGCCGCTGGAGCAGCGGCGGAGGCTGCAGGTTATGAATGCGGAGGCGGAGGATAGTGGGTTGCTGTAAACCTGCCCTTCCTTGCCTTGCCCTCGCTCTTGCTCGCCTCGCGTCTGAGATGCCTCGCCGACGATTTAAAGACGTTGTATGGACTTTGTTCTTGTTTCTGATCCTGTTTCTGTTCGGGTTCGGGTTCCTGGTTTCATTTCCTTTTAGTTTCGGGTCGATGCTGAGATGGACTACTGGACTTGGACTGGGCGCGTACGTATCCACGACCATTACCCATGGCTTCAGCAGCACGGACTTTTAGAACGCAAGAACGCATACTGCACTGTCATTATCACTGTACCTATTCTGCAAAACTACCTCCCTACGTACCTAGCCATCTTCCCGAGTATACGTTGCCGTTACGTCGTTTTCATGCCTTCCCCACCCCTTCTTCCTTCGCGCTTATTCCTTCCTTCCCTTTTCCCTTTTTTTCCGGTCAATTTGGCCGTTTTTACCGTTTCTTCTTCGTACAGTACGTAGGAGAAGAGCGGGACATTCATCGTATCATATCATACTATATCAACGTTGAACCTAGTCTTTCGTTATACGCGTGGTTTCTCTTTTTGCGTGCGTGCGTACATGCAAGTTTAGGATGTCTATATGCTTGGGTAGTAATTATAAGTGTGGCGTTTAGATTTTGGGTTGTTGCAACATACTCCGTTTATTTAACCCAATGTTTGTTACTCTGGTTGTTTTAGGCCAGCACCGCCACAGCTGCCAGAAGGTGCTCGCCGCCGCGCCGCGTTTCCCAATTTCCGACTTTTCTGCTTGCAAGACCCTTGCCCTTCAATGACCCCACCTCCACCTACCGCTAGATTGGACCTCTTCGGCTTACTTTCTCTTGTCTCGCTCCTTGACTAGCAGCGTTTATTAGTGGGTACTCTCCCCAGTGGCGCGTTTAATTCGAAACAACGCGCTCCGGTGTCTTAACCGTCTTAGTCAGTCACTGAAGGGATGACTAAGTCAGGTGCTGCGACATCCTTCAAGTCCCTGATCTTGGTGAGGGCTGAGGCCGTCATTCACTACGTTCTCCTGTGCTGTTTCGCCAAGCATCTAGCCATGGCAGAGTATTCCACCATCAAGCCCCTCGTGCTGTACGACATCCCAAGCAACGAGAGCTCACCAAGATGCTGGGGTCCCAACACCGCCAAAACACGGTACGTACTTCCCTCTTCCTCACCCTCGACGCGTCTATAATCCCCAGCCATTCACATTATACCTTGTAGTTTTAACCTCAGCTATAAACGGATTCCATTCACCACTCAGTGGGTTGAATATCCCTCTATCGCACCAACAATGGAGTCTCTAGGCGCCGATCCACTCCTCCCTGTCGCTCAGAGCCCAAGCGACGAACCATCCTACACTCTCCCCGTCATCTACGACCCAAATCACGACAAATACGTCACCGATTCCTTCGCGATCGCGCAGTACCTCGACAGCGTCTACCCCACGCCCGGACGCGAGCTCTTCCCAGAGGGCACCGCGGCGCTGCAGCGCGCGTGGGAGGCCGCGTTCACGGGTGCGCTGCAGAAGGGGCTGCGCGCCGTGTACGCGGGCGTGCCCGCGAAGCTGAATCCGCCGAGCGGCGAGTACTTTGCGCGCACGCGCGCGAAGCGGTTCGGCGTGAACACCTGGGAGGAGATATCGTCGAATGCCCTCGATGCATCGGATCCGAGTAGCCGGGCGGCGCATTTGAGGGAGCTGCAGGCGGGTCTCGCAGGGGTAGAAGGGTGGCTTAAGGTGAGTAGCGGTGGAGGGAAGTGGGTGATGGGTGATCATCTCTCTTGGGCGGATGTCTTCTTGGGAGCATGGTTACTTTGGTTCTCGCGAGTTGCGGAAGACTGGGAGGAGATCAAGGGATGGCATGGCGGCCGATGGGGCCGGTTCTTCGATGACATTTTGGCAGAGTCTGACGTGAAGTTGGATTGACCAGCTGTGCGATATGATAGCATTACTATGAATGTACACGTACCATTGTGAAGTCAAAGATAGCCCTTCTGCCCTATGATATTTCTCTCTCGAGCTCATTCATCTCTGACGCTAACTATATGCCCGGGCGCTGTCTATATGACAGTAACTCAGTTTACGGCTGTCATATCGGAGATACGTACTCAATATACGTCACCCGGTCTGAAGAGCACATCTCATGAGTTGATCATTGAATTCCAGCGTCCTGTGGTTGCATCCGTAAATCGTTGGAGACTGCGTCCTTAAAGTAGGCGTCCCGCCGCGTCCGAGTCTAATACATTGATAGTAGGAAGCCGTGGCATTGTCTCTCGGAGAAGAGCGATGATGGTCTTTACATCGAGTGTGGTCTCCGGTGCAGTCTTGAAGTGTATTATTGATATGTGATTGTTCATGCTTTGAGCTCTGTAGATGCCAAGATAGCAGCGATGTCTTCTGAGAAAACAGAGACGGTAGGTCCCAAATCACGAAAATGCGAGCACTGCCGAGACACGGTCATTAGATCTACAGAAGACAGAGGTGGGTGGCCTCAAGTGCAAAGCCGATCGTGTTAGATAAGTGATTTGAGCTTATTTTGCTGTTGTTGAAGTGGTTTCGGATCTTTTGCTGTGGCTGGTGACTGCGATGGTATTCTTGCGTGCTTTTGGTGTGATGCGCGGGATGGTGGCTTGGTTCGATGTGCGCGGGCAAAGGTCCACGTCGACCCGAAGGTTGAGAAGTGAGAAGCTGCTTCTTGTATTTGTTTGCTGGCCACCACGCTACGACCGCTCGGATGTTTGCTATTGTTTCGTAAACGCTCGCAAGTTTGAGTCGCGCGGTGTTCGCCGCCCTTTGCCCGCCCAGTCGCGACGCGGACAATGTGTCGCGGAGTGTGAAATGCCTGAAATGGGACGCGGTTATTGTTTTCGAGCGAGGACAATAAGCTTGAAGTGCACCGAACACAAACAACACAGTCCCTTGTACTCTTGTGCTTTTGTATAAAGACACGCGGCCGGGCAGCGATGGGGCTGGCGACGTACATCCTCCCCCGTCTACTTTCTGTCTTTCTCATCCTCCGCTTCACGACCAGGGAGCTCTCTCCGGTGCTGGGACACCTGACCGTTCTTTCCATCCACACGCTGCGCACGCGCTTGCCGCTCCCTTCTTTTGCACGACAGATTCTTTACGCTGCTTGACGCATCATTCCAAGAAAGTAAAATCAAGACATTCCCAGTAGCACGAAACGCATCGACATCGACATGGTCAACTTCCGCCCTTGTGAGTAGTAGTCGGTCTCTGCCCTAGTCCAATCGAGAGCGCTGACGCTGTGGTAGATATCTTCTTTGGTCTCAACGTCGTCCGCTTCCTGAGCATCGTCTCCATGATCCTCGTCTTTGCGAGCAGCATCTTTGTCATCGTCAAGGACGTCGAGGCCGTCAACAACTTTAGCGCCGCCAAGCTCAACGGTTCCGTCACCGATGAAGACCTCGTCAACTGTGACTACATCGAGTGCGTCCCTCCTCACACTAGCTCACCCGACGCATGCTAACCTCGTGCGTGCTCTGCGGTGTAGAGACAGCACCGTCCCGAACCAGATCGGCGGCGTCTTCTGGGCCGTCGTCAACCGCCTGCTCATCATCTTCCAGGTGCTCACCCTTATCCTCTCCGAGGTCGGCTGGCCGTCCGCCTTCTTCGACCGCTTCTTCCCCGTCCTCGGGCCCAGCTTCGGCCTCGGCGCGCTCGGCATCTTCCAGGGCCTCATCGGCGCTTCCGTGCTTTCGCAGCACGTCGACGACTTCACGCTCGTCGCCGCGTTCTTCCTCTTCGTCCTCGGGTGCCTCAACATGCTGCTCGGGCTCGTGTTCCGCGAGAGCGCGAAGGAGAGGAGGTCGATTACGGCGTGGAGGGGCGAGAAGCGGGATGTGCTTCCCACGACCGCGCCAGGGAGCGGAAGCCCGCGAGGGGCGATGCGCCCGCTGGAGCTGAGCAGGTCCGGGTCGACGGCGACGTGGGTCAACGACGAGAAGCCGAAGGACCTGAGCGAGTTCGGTGTGGGACACCAGCGTACGGGCAGCACTATGCGCTCTGGGTACGGATTCGGGCGGCAGGGCGAGAAGGCTGCTGGACTCAAGGGTGCGCATATATGTTTGTCTCTCACAACAGTGCAGGCGCTGACCGTTGTTTTGTAGGCTACCTGATCACCAGACCGACCGAGTCCCTCCCGCGCTATGCCTCGCGCCCGCGCAGTGGCGCCTCGCAGCCCGCGTCGTCGCGCAGTGCCTCTCCCGAGCCCACGGACGAACGCCGTCCGCACTTTGCTTCGAGCACGACGTCGCTGTGAGGTTCTGGTGCCCTCAGCAAGTACCCATCATGACGAAAAGCGACCATCGATTGGTCGACGCACGACGATATGCGCATCTCCAATCCATCGAAGACTGGTATTCACAACTACAGACGGACTATACGTTACGTTAGTACTCCCGGGCACGCCGTGTGACGCGTAGAACGTGTCGCATTGTGCTCGGCGGTGTTCTGCTTCCCCCATTGCTCGGATGCATTGCATGCACACGAAACGGACAACAGACTCTGCAGACCATAGATGCGCACGCATATAAGGACTCTCATTCCCCCTCCATACCATTCCACCTTATGTTTTCCTCCTTTCACACCCTTCTGAAGCTGAGCTCCCCCGTGATATCCCCCGGTTCCATTCCCCCAATATTCCCCGTTGTTCATTGTCCATTGTGAAGCTCACTGTCACCATACCGTCGCCTGTTGACATACATACACACACATACACACATACCAACCCCGCATACCCCGCTTCATTCATACCGAACGCCCGCTTTTTACCCCTAATGCTGTACGTACGCTGTATTCTGCATACCGCTTGCTGTTTTCTTGTTCCTGTTTTCTTTTTTCTGCGTACGAACGAACCCTCTTTGTAGCCGTAGTATGTACCTGGCGTTCTTTGTCCGAGTCGAATGGCTGGGGCGTTGGCGTTGGCGTTAATGAATGGTTTGGTTTGGTTGACTATTTGTAAGGTTTAAGTGGCTAGATGGATCGCAGTGAGTGTGTGGCATGTGGGTCCGCTGGTGTTGCTTGAGTCGCTGCGCGTTCATCTTCACCGCCGAATCTTCGGCCCGGGCACTTGTTTTTTTTTTTTTTTTTTTTCCTCGCGTCTGGGGCTGGTCACGGTGGTGGAGCTTAGGAAGAGCCATTATCTTCCTCCTAGATTACTGCGATGCATCCGGAACTTGGTACTTTACCCTTGACCATCAACAACCATGTTGGTTGAATTCTCACAAGTGCCAGTGTTTTTGACATCTAGAAATCCCCTTTAAAAGTCGCCTCCCCCTCTCGCCCAAAGTTGTAAAGATGATTCTCGAGGGAAAAGCAGTTGTCCGCGGACGAACGGTCCATAAGCCGCGGTTATCCAACAGCGGCCGGTACCGTTACCCGGCGGGCCGGGTCCAAAACTTGGTCATGCCGCTGATGAGTACTCCGAGATGAGCGTCTCGGTGCAGGCTTTTCGTATGGGTCCAACGTTCTAGGGTTTATTGCTGATCAGGGCATACCCGACGGCCCCGTGTTGACTACATTCTTCCGATTTCATTGATCATCATTGCCAGTATCAAACCCTGAATTTGGGCTCGCGGGAAACGTTAACGTTGCCATCAGTTCAATTGCAAAATCCGTTCATCGGGCTGAGCCGACGGATCTCCAGCTTTGGATCTTGTCAATAATAACATTCAAGTTACGGAGGAGCAAGCAGCTTGAAGTAGGTACACGCAGTAAAAGTGGGAAGAGGGAGGATATCGCATACCAGCAACAGACATGTCATCATGAATATCGTACTCAAAGATATACATCGCCGTTCCTGGTGCCGTAGATACTTGTCCAGTCATGATAAGGGCTGGTGAAATCACATTGAGTGCAGCTCACAAAGTTGGGGTTCACGTAGTTTTGGCAAGCGCTATAAATATTAGGAGGTCTAGGTGGGTACCGGTGTTCATAGGAGGACGATTCGTAGACTTGCGAATAGCCAGTGGTGAAATCTTGAAGACGAGTAAATGATGTGTCACTGGCCAGTGTGTGGCCACTACTATGGAAGGTAAAGTCACTGTCATCATGATGGCCGGCTGTCGAGTACAAGGATTGGGGAGGAATAAAAGAATAAGCATCGGTAGGACCTGATGAGACCGAGAGGTTGCACGAAGTCTCTGGAGGTGGGTTATACGCGGGAAGCAAATCTTGCTGATGAACAACGAGGGAATGCTGTTGAATATCCTGGCAAGGCGTCTTTACAGATGACGATGTTGAAGCCGATGAGATGTTCATGACGTATCCCAAATCCTGCTGCAGAAACACTTCCTGCGGTATATGAGGCGGGAATATCATATCTCTCGATGGGCGTCGAGGTTTTCGGGGGGTTCTGGTCTTGTAACTGTGAATGGCCTTGCGGTGACGAATGAGAGATGAAGGGTCGCCGAAAGCACGTCCGCAGCCCAAGCTCGGGCAAACGTGGGGTTTCTCTCCAGTACTACAATAATATGCTGACATAAGTTACACCATTGATATGACCAATCATCTCGAGTACGCACTGAGTGGCCTTATGAGCGTCCAGGTTTCTTTTTTGCTTTGCTGTAAAATGACACAGAGAGCATTTGTGAACACGTGGGGATCTGATGTTTCAAGTCATCTATCCGAAGTCTATGGTCGATACATTTTGAATCGTTGCTTACCGGAGCATCCTTGTGTAATAACTCTGGAGCTATAAGATTTATGACAAGGGTGTTGATATCTTTAGTAAGCGCTACCGCAGATGCCCTGAAAACGAGTAAAAGGAACAAGGGCGGCGACGTGTAGCATGGGCATTGAGAAACAGCTTTATATTAAGTGCAAGTCTGTGACCGAATTGACATCGGAAGGCGAGCGACTTCCAGAAACCGCCATATCCGCACTGGTTCTCAGCTGTTCAACGTAGGCGATCCGGCGTCTTATTGGTGTGGCTATCTCGGCTTGACGTAAGGTGGTAAATTGAACATCAATTTATCCCATGATAGTAGAGAATCAGCTGGGTACAGACCATCCAAAACGTATACTCAAGCGACGGCAAATATAAAAATCTACAAGCGCTGTGACTTGCAGCTTCGGTGGTCAATTAAACAGCGGCGGATACCAGTCGAAGGGAATATTCGATGTACTCACAGGTACAAGGTGCGGCCTTGAGGCTTCTAGGTTATTTTAATGCGAAATTTTATTATATGATACCGTGATCATGGGATGTCAGTGCGCAGTCAAGAGGGGAGATGGATTGAAGTGGAGCGAAGTCATGAATTACACCGTCTTCATCGGGTTTTAAGGAACTTACGAAAGTCCAAGGCCATCATGAGACACACATTCTGAAGTTCCGGGATGGGGAAGCCGTCGTGAAATCTCCACGTTCTCGGCTGAACGATTTTTGGGCAGGATCAGGCCGCGGTTCCGATAATTCCGATAGGAATGGTACACTGTCAATACCAGAACTTGAGTTATTTTAAACAAGGGTGAAGCATGGAGGTCGTGACGAAGGACTATAATCTCTTAGCATCAATGACTGCCAACACAACAATTATTACGCCATATGCCTTTAGCATGATTTATATATCTCCGTGTTCGTGTGGAGCCTATCAGCATGGCTCGCGGTACGGCGGCACCCAATATCAGTACCATGCGTTGGTCTTCCGTGCCATTTGAAATATCGTTGAATTTAAATTTCTTTCGCTTTACAACCCGGTCGCTCTCTCCCCGAATAACACGATCCAATAAGGCTAAATCCGCGGCCGATTTGACCCAACAGCGTGAAGGTCAAAAGGGAGTGTCTGAAATCAGTTATCCCAAGTTTGACCACGGGATAATACCATAGGGTTTTTATTGCTATGCCAGAGACAACATCATAGATATTGGGCACAGTGTGCCCTACCAAGTACTCGCTGGACAACTGCAAAGCTCTGGCATAAGCAATATTTATCATGTGGATTCCAATATTCAATATTCGAGGATTTCCCATCCCACTGACATTGTCTTCATCAATGATCACGTCTACGCCACCCAGGGACCTGAGAGCTATAGTCTACAATAGTGCAAGGACTTTATGTTCATGCTAAAGGCCCGAGACTTTCTATGGATGATCGATTTGTTTGTTCACTCTAGGATTCAAAAACGCTCAAAAATACGTTTCAGCTAATAGTATTGACACCAACGTAGTTTCTGCTACTCCCTCGCTCTGTTCCCTTTGAGCACGTCACGTTAGATCCCTATTATGCATTTAAAGGGGATGATTAATTAGGTTATATCCATACGTACTGGTCTCAAGGAGACCCAGTATCACGGCGGGATGTTGTTGATGCTATCATTAAAACATGGAAAAGGGACTGAGCGCATGCAGCGGTGAACCAGCACGATTGAAACAATCAAACACGTAAAGTGTCCAAGTATCCCATCACCCCAGGAGGCGAGGAGGCGGTGAGCTAACCACATCTCTAAGGTAACTGAACCCATCATTTGAGCATGATTATGGTACGTGACGTGAGGACTCCTCCCGTACCATGAAAGACACTTATCAAAAGACTACATCGTTATTTTACGCAGAAAAACGTTGTCTTGCTTCGCTTCCGATGCTCTAGCTCGCCTATATGGAAGCCTTTCTTCTTCGTTGAGCAACGCGCACGAAGGAAACACGAAAGGTTGAAGAATGAATCTCTCCTATTGACTGTAAGGTATTCATTACTGGCGTTGAAGTGCGGCATACGCATTATTCACACGTCTCTTGTTCTTCTCCACGATCTCCAAGGATAGACCCTCTTCCTCTGGTATATTCTCCGCTGCACTGACCGCACTTGATGCTAGGTGAAACGCCCGTTGGTGCCGCCCCATATTGAACGCCATCTCAGAGGCATTCCCCAGGGCAATCACGAGTTGTTTCCGTGCCCCGAGTACCTCAGTCGCATACGCTCCATGTGTATGATTGTCTAAGGCAACCAACGCAGCCGCGAGTTCCGCTGCGCTCATGAACGTTGCACACGCGTCGTTGACGTCGTAATCGTTATTTGTCCTTGTGCGGTGGCGCTCGCGGCCCTCGTCCATCCGCGTGCGGAGACGCAATTGCGAGATTTTGATGGCCCGGAGGATGATATCAGGATGCGTAATCTGCCGGATATGCTTGAGTGACGTCGTCGAGGACAGACCGCTAGGAGGCTTTTTCAGCGCTGGAATTCCATCCAGAGCCTTACGCTGAGCCAGGACAGAGTACATGCGCATGAGCGCGGTTGGGCCAATAACCCACTCTGGCGCAACAGAGACTGGGCTCTCGACGGATGTGTTCATGAATGTGGCCAGCGGAGGCGGGCGAAAGATCTCCTGAGTATTCTCGACCGCTAGATATCAGATTGGCATGGCCGTGTTCCTGCAGTGAAAGAACGCACATCTTGTTCGAGAGGCTTTCTACGTCCGCGGGCGTGTCGTCTGCGAACATTAATGTAGAACATTCCAATGCAAGCCCGTCAGAAGTGTTCAACGTCAACTCCAGCGCGACGAGAGGACGCGCACCGGTGCCGATCCCGACGAGGACCATCAGCCCTTTAGAGATTTTGGAGATGGTCTCCCCATCGACTGCGGCTCAACGTTAACCAGACCATCACCCGAAAGGACGCGTGCATCCACGGCGCGGTTGGGCACCATGAAGAGCATTGCAGCGCTTGTTGAACAGAACATAGGAAACACTAACGTACCTGCCACCGAAGCTGACGCGACGCGTTGGACGACTGCACGCATCTGTTAGCAGTGTTCGGCATTTCCCGGAAGCACGTCGAGCTTCAAAACAGAAATATTCTCAGGATCAATTTATCCTTGTTGCAATGAATGTAGCACACACAAAAAGAAACCCTCACTGCTCCGACAAAGGCTCTCTGACAGCCTGTGATACCACGAGTCCAAAGACAAATTCAAGTCTCTCTGCCGGTGAACGGGAAGTCGGTAACCCTAATATCTCCGAATGCCGATCCGATCCAATACGTCGTGCGCGTCGGCCTTCAAGCTTTCAAGCTTCAAGCTTCAGCGCTTCAGCTTCAAGCTTCGCTTCACCTTGCTTTAATATCCTGCATTCTCTCGTGATTGATACTCAATAATCTCTGTTCCAACTTCAGTGAAAACGTGTCACATTTTCCAAGCCCCCAAGCCAATCTCCAATCTCCAACAGGTTCCATCTACAGGGATATCCTAGCTATGGCCGTCGCACAGACGCTCGCACGAAGGCGAACACGTCAAACCCTGACACCACGACTCGGACTACTGAGTAAGCTGCTGAGCATAGCGTGCGTTCTTCATGATCTCCAGAATCTCCAGAATCCTGATATGCCCTGAATACATGCACTGTATGCTCAACGTACGATCCAGGCCGCCACACTTGCTCAAAGAGAAACAGGAGAAGAAGGATCCACCAAAGTCTTCAAAGAGCTGGCCAGTGCTGTACGTCTTGATATAACTATCTCCTTATACCACTTTCTTAGCAAGATAACCGGTTCTCCGCTGTGGCGACGGCATTCAGCTATCAATCGTCGCCGCCCAGGTCGACGTGAGTACTCGGACGAAATCATGTCCGTGTATCTGACTTTTATACTCTAGGATGCCGTGAAGCTGAACGCCCTCGCATCATCCGAGAGAACCGGCTGCGGCGGTGCCTCGCCGGAGGAAACTGCTGACGTTCTCCGTTTTGCGTCGGATGTGTCCCTCATGAGTCATGATTTCGACCATGCAATAACAGCGCTCACGGGTTTCAAGACAAAACTCGAGGATACCGTGAACGCCCGAAAGAGATTTGTCTCTGCCATTGGACGCCTTCCCGTCGAGATTCTGTCTGAGATTTTAATCCTGGCCAGGCCGCGCTACCACAATCATCGCGATCCTTTTGAAACGCTCTACAAAGGTTACAATGTCTCTTTCAACGCGGCACAGGTCTGCAGGCGCTGGAGAAGTATTGCGCTTGGTCTTCCCCACTTATGGACCCCTATCCATCTGACTGGATCCAAAGCGACCATGGAATTCAACTTACAAGCCCAGCTCACGATGTTGTCAAGGACCGCATCCCTACCTCCATACCTTATTGTGTGCATCCCCTCAGTTCATTTAAGGTTCATACAGAAATGCGAGAAAGGGTTTCTCTCAGCGTTCGAACAGCGTTGCAAGGGGTTAGATATATATGCTGTGCAAGACAAGAAGAGGGCATCCGTTTCCTTCCCACACACCACAGTACAAGGACTTCTCGCGCGCTTCAGCAGAGTCGAGAGGCTTACACTCATGGGCTTCGACTTGAATGTTGACGCCACAGTCCTGTCCGCCAACTGGTCCAATCTCACACACCTTTATTTGCGAGTATACGACTATGACAGTGGAGCATTATTCTCCATTGCCATGCCCCATCTGAACGTTCTCGTTCTCGAGGTAGAGCTTGGCGTGGATTACCTGAGCCCAGCTTCATTCCTACACAAGTATCTGTTGGAATTATCTGTTCGATATCGCTCGCATCATGACGTGTCGATTTATAGTATAGATTCCGAGTCTTATTTAGGTATATAATCTTGTCGTAGCTACTCGTATTATTCACGCGAATGCCCCTTCGGGCACCCTCCCCTTGCCCGGGACAAACGCGCTGTGCGTCGTCGCGAGCCCCAGCGACCTCGAATTTCTCAGTATCCCAGCCTCACCGATTTGTTCCTCAATGGCCGGGTCACTGGCAACAACAGCCTGAGCACGAGCCCATTTTACCATGAACGCATCGAGCGGCTTGCTTTCGATGGTGGCATTGATGGCAATCTACATGACATGTTATACACAGCCACTCTTCCCGCCCTCACGGAGCTCCTCGTCCCACTGGGTTCCGACACGGAGGAGCTTGTGTCTGAGCTGATGCTCTGTTCAGGGTGCCATCTACGTCGGTTAGGACTTATTCACTCTGAGTTCAACGGATGTAGTGGTCACGAGATGGCACACGGTGCTCAAATTGGTGCAATGCTTGCGATCCCGACCGTTGAATATGACATGAGCTGGGGCACATCAAAGATGATGAGCGAGTTGAAGGCGCGGTGGTATGAACGGGAATATGTCGTGGTGTGATCGAATATCCTACAGTTGTTTGTTTTCCGCGTTGCATCTGTCAGTACTGGCTCTAGTCAGACCTCAAGATGAAGCTGATTGAATAAAAAAGCATGCTCGCATATTGAATACATATGCGAGGCCCATGTCTTTTGCTAACTTGCGACCTGTAATCTCCAAGTTTACGGTTCGTGGCATACATAACATCTATCCGAGGGAACAACAGTGGTTGATGGTAGTACATGATTTCCTAACATTGATAGCCAGCTCTCACTCTGCATCATCGTTGTCATCCTCATCTATTTCACCATGCGCCTCGTCTCCATCCACTCCAAAGTCCCATGCGTATAGCATTGTTTGGTTATCGCGGTTGGAGGCGGCGACACACCATCGCCCACTGAACGCGACCTGCCAGACACCCATCTGACCCGTCGGTAAATCCTGCACGGCCGTTCCATCACGAACGCTCCACATCCTAAGTACGCCGTCTGATCCGCTGAGGACTTGGGGGTCGTTGTGCTGGAAACAGCACCGAGGAGCCCTGTGAGCTTGTGTCCGAGCTCACCCGTGTCTGGGTCCTAGATGTAGATGTTGGCGCCTGCGGACGTAGAGATGAAGTAAATGAGAGATAAGCCCGGGAGGCCAATGAGAGATGTGTGGCCGGTGAAGGTGTGCTTGCATTGGCCATTTTGGAGATGGTCTCCCCATCGACTACGACTCAAAGTTTGGCTGGCTGAC
Source organism: Coniophora puteana RWD-64-598 SS2 (assembly GCF_000271625.1). NCBI lineage: Eukaryota > Fungi > Basidiomycota > Agaricomycetes > Boletales > Coniophoraceae > Coniophora > Coniophora puteana. The sequence goes on from NW_006913054.1 coordinate 574,883, forward strand.
ATTCAAACACGCTCCCGAGGGCTTCCATGAGGCAGTCATGTACAGTGGTATCTTGGCTCATAGAGAGGAATATGGTGAGCGGGAAACGTACCTGCCAGTGAGACTGATGCGACACGTTGGACGACTACGCGCTAGTGTTCGGAGTCTCCCGGGACACGTGTCGGACTTCAAAAGTTTGTTGGGTGTGACTGCGACAGCACCGCGCGTTGCACTGCAGACAAACTGTCATTTTTCTCTTACAAAAAGTGATTGAAGAAGGAGGACAGATGAAAGCCTTTTTCACCCATCTTTTGCTGTGCGAAAAGTTACTGAAAAGTTAAACTTTTGCCTCGGAGTTTGCATTTATGTGCGGAGATTAGATAGAAACACGTCCAAATCGGGAAGGTGAAGTCCAAATTCGGTAACCCGTCCATTTTACCACCGCAAAATTAACGCAAATATCGGCTAAAAGAGTACCTTTTCCTGTGTAAAAGGGGGTTCCAAAACTCGGAGGAAAAGGCTTTCATCTCGCCGCCTCTTTCTCTCGGTTTCATCCCGGGTAAAATCGCCGTTTGTCTGCAGTGTTGGTGGCTGGACGCGTCAACGTTTCAACGTTCATGTTACGTTCAACCCCGAGTCCAATTTTCCGCTTACTTCCTCCCACACTCTGACTTATCCGCCATTTGATACATTGACCATGTTTCAAACGTGTTGATCGGGGATTTAGAAGCGCCAGCGCCGTTGCAGAAGAATAATAGCACCTCGCATTCCGCTCTGGCTCGTCTTGGCCTTTTCTGGAGGAGAAATATGTTGGAATATTAATGCTGCGACGTCTGTTTCCGCAGATAAAGAGACCATATTTTGGACATGAGGCCATGATGCATGATAGCTACTACCTCGGACCGAGTCTAAAAATGCTGCACCGCTGTTAACGGAATTAAGTGTCTGTGCTACCTTTCATGTGGACCAGGCTGATCGTCATGATCTCTATAAGACCTGGAAAAAACGTTGTGATACAAGTTGAAGGATTGTATGAGGCAGTGGCTAAGGATCCTGTCTTGTCGATACTCTATGAATAGAAAAAAAGAAGCTTCGTGATCGGCCATGTTCATCAAGACACAGACAATTTAAGTTGGACAAAAACCTCACAGTATGCAACATTGTTATAGAACCGTCCGAACATTATATATAACATGTCATAACGTTGATAACTGCAGCGTTTCTCTCATCTAGTCCAATGATTTTCCAACGCTCAGTGAGGTTTTATGTCAATGGCGGCATGCTCTCCATTTCAAATGTCTCTGTCGCAACGTGGCCATCATCCTTGTATCAAACTCTGAGTTGAGATTCACAATAACGTTGCCATCAATCTCAGGAGCCGCTTTCAAGTTTCAGGCCGGGCCTGCTTTCCCGCAACAGGGGGGCATCAACTCTTCATTACTGTCAACGACATCTCAATGTAACTTGCTGGAACATGCGGATTCGACCCGCTCGACCCGCTTTTCAACTGTCGGAGCATTCTTCACGCGTCATACTTGAGACCAAAGTATCGCTTACAACAACAGGGCCGTTAGACATGTGGTGTATGACCTCGATAGACGTTATTGGATTCAAAAAATAAATAGGGCATAACTTCAAATATTCCGGATAATGGCTATGAAGAAAATGTCCGTTGATGGTTTATAAATTATTGCTCAAGGAGGGATACCTCAAGGCGAGTTGAGAGTATATACAATCATACCCAGAACTGCTCATCCCCGGAGAATGTGCCGTACCTATACGCCCACTGAATATTGCCCAAACCATATTGAGTGGAGAATACGAGATTGGTGCTTGGGTGGACTTCAATCTCTTGACTTGGTGTATCGTTGAAGTAATGCTCCGCGCCTATGTAGTTCTGGTAATCAGTTGTAAGAGGAGGCGGGTATGCACAAGGAGACTCGAATGCTGGTGAATAATCAACGAAGGTTTGAGGCTGAGTGGGTGTTACTCTGCCATGATTATGTGCATGGGGCTGAGTGCTACCGTCATCATCAGCCGCAAAGGAGAGAAACTGAGGCGCATTAAGTGAATGGTCGACGGTAGGTGTTGAGGAGACTGGAAAGCTACACGATGGGCCCCGACCGTCTTGGAATAGTTGGTGCGCAAAACCCAACTCTGGCTGACCGAAAACGGCATGGTGCCGAAATTCCTGAGCGGATGAAGTGTTCAAAGGTGACGCAAACCAAGAGTCCGCACTGCTCGGAAAATGTTGCTCTGGATGTACGATGTATCTGCCCAGCTGCAGGGTCTTTTCGTGCTTTGCATGAGGCAGAAGGAAACTCCCCGACGGATGCTGAGCTCTCCGAAGAGTCCTGGTCTTGTAGCTATGAATGGCTTTACGGTGACGGATGAGCGAAGAAGGATCGCCGAAAGCACGCCCACAACTGAGGTGCGGGCAAATGTGTGGTTTTTCTCCGGTGCTATAACATCTGCTGTTAGCTGAGTTTAGTAGTACACAATCTCAAACACGTACTGAGTGGCTACATGAGCGTCCAAGTTCCGTTTTTGCTTTGCAGTAAAGTGGCACACGGGACAGTGGTAAACACGTTGTTTCCTATTAATGTATCGGTCATGTCTTATCCCGATGCGGGACAAATGCGAGCTAAGGCTTACCGGTCCATAATTATTTATGAACACTGCAAGAGTACGTCAAGGGTGCTTGTAAATCGCGGGCGGGTTTTTGAGACTTGAGCCCTTATCGGTGAGCGCAAGGGTGGGCTATCGAGTGACTGAGTCATAAAAAACGACTTCGTACAATATCTAGTGTGAATGGCCCGCGGAGGAGCGTGAGATGGAGTTGACGTCGAATAATGGGGTGTTCAACGTCGACTTGAACTGTCATCGCTTTTCTTCCTGTTTCTCAGTCTTCTCAGATGCAGATGATCCGACATCTCAGTCGCGTTGGTGATCTTCGCCAAACCAGGGTGGCGAGCTGAGGTATCAGAAAAGTTCTCTCGGTGAAGCCTTCCAAAGATGCATGCTATAGCGACGACAATGTACAAACGCCAGAGACCGCAGCCAATCTCTCGGTGGAGCATCAAAAAGGTCACTGAGCTATTCTAACTTGATCTCTAAGATCCTGCTCATGGGAAGTCATGCGCGTGGAAGAGAGGAAAATGCGTGATTGAATTGACATAAACAGGTTAAGCCGCCGTATTGACCAGTATGACAGGGACTTACGAAAGCCCAGGGCTACTACCGCACGCGGACTTGAATTCGTATCTCCGGGGAACTCGCCGTCAACTTGGACATTCTCGGGATTCTCGGCTAGAGGGAATTGGAGTAGTAAATCTGCGATAGCAAAGTGGCGCTAGTGCGTTGAGGCGACGCTCAGAATAGGACCCTTGTTTGTTCCCATCAAGTTTTGTCAAGGTCAAACAACAGCACTGTGGTGTATCACAATGATTTCTGACGGAGATCATGTTCACCGCCTGCTGCATGCCTTTAGTTAGCCTCTATGTTTCTTGGATTAGAAATACGCGTGGAAGTGCGTTAATCGTGATGACTCGCCATGCCGCGGCGTTCAGCATGCGTCGCCTTTAGTGCAGTTTGAAACGTAGATGAATTTAAATTCAAACCAGAATACTCGACCGGGACGTTGTCATCCTGTACGAAGAGATCCAGTCAGATTTGATCCGTCGATATTTTTGCTGGACCACTTAAATGTCATAAAATGCCACGCATGAGGATAGTCTTACGGATTCATGAGTAAGGGTGCACAATCGATTTACAAATACGGAACATACCGACTCTTACCGATATTCAACGACGCAACATGGGATATCACCACCTTCCTGCTCAAGCTCTACGAATCACGTTACGCATGGTGTTGAGTACTGGAGCCAATTTGGAGCACAGCTGAGAGAAAGACAAAGTATTCAGACACTCGGCGACGATGAACGCAGTGTAACGTTCTCGGCTGCTAACCTTGTAAACCACAATGTTTCTGATCGAGATTCAATTGCCGGGGGGCTCTGTTTGAGCGACCATTCAATCTCCACTGATTTTTTACCGAGACCCTAAGGAGTACAAAGACATAGGCTGCGGAGAAACACTGGACCGGACGGTACTTACCATGAATCCATGCTGTACGGTGGTACAACGAATCAACTGAAGTGAAAGTTGATGTATTATTAGAAACCTACGGTCAGGCTAACTCGGTGTACAACAATGCGATCTTCCGACTTGGAGATTTCTACCCGCGTTAAAACACCGACACGTTCCCAGGTATTTCCGAGTCCGCAGGATCAAAGACGGCACTGAGCGCTTTGGGAGAAGGGGAGAGTGACAAAGAAAATGATACATGCAATGAGTTTCTAAATCCAGACTCTTCCTCAGCCGTGGCAGGCACCACCTCTAGAAGAAGCTAGTTCCAGACATGAGATGAACTTGCGGCCTCTTCGCCGTGAAGCCTGTGGAGGAGCACCTAGACGTGAGCCACAATAACATTCCGACAGCTTCGAGACAGAACTGCGGACCGGAGCACCGATAGACGCCCAGTGATAAGGAACGTTTCTTCTAGTTCGTAGCTTCATTTGAACTTCAGCCACTTGATGGAGCTGATCAGATCGACGATGTGAGTCGTTTGCACGTTTGAAACAGATGCGAGTATCATTCCTCATGCTAACTTGGGACCTATAGTTTACAAGCTTATAGCCTATGGTATGCAAGAATTTCCAGGAAATCGAGCGAAACTGAATAGCATAAATAAACATGAGTACCTAGTTTCTCGACGTCGGCGGCCAGCTGCCCCTTGTCACTTCGCATCGTCGTTGCCATCCTCCGTCTCTTCACCGTGCATCTCGTCTCCATCCACCCCAAAGTCCCATATATGCAGCATTGTTTGGTCATTGCGGCTAGAGGCGGCGACACACCATCGCCCATTAAACGCAACTTGCCAGACACCCATCTGACCCGTCAGTAAGTCCCGCACGGCCGTTCCGTCACGGACACTCCACATCCTGAGCACGCCGTCTGATCCGCTGAGAACCTTGGAGTCATCGTGCTGGAAACAGGTGACTGCGCTCAGGAGCCCTGTGAGCTTGTGTCTGAGCTCGCCCGTATCTGGGTCCCAGATACAGATGTTGGCGTCTGCAGATGCCGAGACGAGGTGACTGGACGACAAGCCCAGGAGGCCGACGAGAGACGTGTGGCCGGTGAGGGTGTGCTTGCATTGGCCGTTTTGAATGTCCCAGATGCGGACGGTGTCATCCATTGAGCCTGAGTAAGCCTGACGTCGCGCGAGGTCAAGTGCGACGCTGTACACTAAGGTTGCATGGTCAACATAAATGTCGGAGGTCGATTATAGTCATGACGAACCCTTTTTCTTGTGGCCGGTGAGCATCCATTTGCACTCTCCCGTCACGATGTCCCATACTCGAACCGTGTTGTCATAGCTTCCCGAAACCACAACACGTCCTTGTGCGGCGAGCGCCCGAACAGCGTTCTCGTGTCCCGTCAGATGCAACAGGTGGTAAGGGTTCCCTGTAACGTCCTTTCTGCAGCTTAGTTTCAACCTTGTGCGTGTACGGAGACCTGCTACTCACATCTTCCTCATCTTCATACTCAGGCACAATGGACTTGTACTCCTCGTCATTCGGCTGCGGGAGCGCCCAAACATGCATCGAGTGGTCTCTGCTCCCCGACACGATCACCGAGCGCTTGGGCCATTTCTCCTTTGTCACCGCCCCGTTCTCATCCTCCACATCCACCCACTCGGGCGTGACGATCGCGACGCACCTCACTGTGCTCGTGTGCCCACCGAAGACGTGCGTACACTTGCCCGTCGCGAGATCCCACACTCGGACAGTCCGGTCTGAAGACCCGCTCACAAGGGTATCGCCTTTTGCAGCATTGGCCCAGACGCCGCTCTCGTGTCCTTCGAGTGAATGGAGCAGCTCTCCGGAGAGCAGCGAGTACACGTGAATGGAATGGTCGTCCGATGCAGAGATGATGCGTCCGCGTGATAACAGGAGGCTTGTCACCACGGACGAGCCATGCGCGGGAAAGGAGCGATGCGCAGGATCTGTGTTAGATAACCAGCTCATCTTCAGTCCAACAAAGCGAGTGCTCTGATACGGTCTGCGTCAGGGAACGGTAGAGGCAAAAGATCTGGGGTGTTTTTGGGATGTTATACTATCCTGTGCGAACCCCATGTGCAGCGTGGAGTCAAACCCCATATCAACTCGGCCAACTCGGGACGAAAACGGCCGTCATTAAGCACACCATTGAGTTGGGAGGTGCTAGCCAGTGATAAACAGGCTCCCCAGTATTCCTACACGAGCGACGTCAACAAAACATCACTATAGGAGGGGTTTGAATGTGTTACTTGCCTACGCGACTGAAAGCCCAGAGGTTTGAGATGGGCAAGAGATGGGAGCAAGAACGGAAACGCTCCAGTTTCTGTGTTGTCACTGATTAACCGTGGGAAGGTACTCATCGCGCTGCAGACGCGACTCAGACACGACGCGTCGTTTCATGAAGAGATCGTTGATCACATTCCACCAGGCTCAGTCCATCCCTCTTTCCCTCTATACGCAGCTCAGACCCATTCGTCATTATAATGGCTCGAGGAATCACCAAGAAGTCGAAACCCGATAGAGGTGTGAATACTCGAGCGGGCAACATCACTGTACGTGCTTTTCTGATTTCTAAGCGCATCGTACCAAAACCCTGCAGACAACCGCGCCTCTGAATGCCCAGAACGAAGAAGAGGGTTGTGACGAATTCGAGGAACTTGACGATGCTGTACGTCTATCGTTTATGATCGGACTGCATGTTGGTATCTGTTGCTCATCGAGACGATCTTCGGTGCGTCTTCTGAGGATTACGATGTTAGCTGGGATGAATCTCAGATGATGCGGGAGGCGAAAGCTCGGTGGTACGACCGAGCGTACGTGCTTGGTCATCCTGTGGACCAGGAAATGCACTGTTATAGTCTTAATACTGGTGCAAGAATTAGTTAGAAGGCAAAACTCCGTACCTTACTACTCTATCAAGATGGCCCTCTCCGTGTATACCGAACACGTATTTTTTGCCCTACCTTGTACATTCCATACTCCATGCTTGATCGGTTGCTTCTTGCTTTTCCCGCATACGATTCTATTTCTAGCTGTAGCACCTAGCGTCTTTGTAAAATGAATGTGGCATTGACATTTAAGCACGGTTTTCTTGACTACAACGGGTACTGAGATCGCAATGAATGTGTGGTATATGCCCCCGCTGGTATGCAGCTATCACCTTGCTCCCCGCTGATCCGTGCCTCTTCGGCCTGAGCGTTTTCTTTCGGTTGATTCTCCATGGCCTTCCTGACCTTGGCCGCGAGCTCTGGCGGCATGACGAACGTGTCATAGTCCGTCAGTGTCCCCTTTCCGCCACTCACGCTGATGTTCTGGAAGTTGACGTCGCCGTGCACTCGGCCCATCTTATGGATGACGCCAAGGCCTTGATACGTGGTGTCAAGAAAGTCAAGGGACTACATTTAGCTGTATATTCTAGCGCTATGGGCGACGTTCACGTACCTTGCATGGCTTCGCCAATGCGGCGGAACAGGCCTTGACTGCTGTCTACGTCCCACAGCGGCCTGAAGATCGGGGAGATGCACACCCGCGTGTGCCCCATTCTTACCTGCTTCGAAGCTGATGGGTTTCCAGTAACCAGGCCCTTGGGATCGATAATCTCGATCAGCCTTTCCTGCGGAACCACATTCAACCTGAGGTGCAAATCGTACACCGTCCCAGGCGCAACACGCTCCCTCTCGTCCGCATCCGCAGGCGATACAGGGAATCTCGCAGCCATGTCGGCGTACGTACCAAGGCGCGATGGCGGCGCTCGTGCGGACGCAAGGCTGAGGAAGTTGTTCATGAACAGCGCCTCCATGCCACCATACAAGCTATCCCCAAGCTGGGAAGCGTGCTCGTTCCACGCCCATGTTGCGCCGATATGCATGAGGTCTTTCCATTTGTGTGGGGGACAGCAGCTCGAGCAGGAATCGGCGGCAGAGGCTGAGTTGCACGCACGGAACGTGTCGGTGATTCGGATACGGGTGTACCGGGGGCACCTTGAAGTGCGATGTGGGCGATCGTGTGGGTTCTGTTCTTGATTTTCTGTTACCTCCTCGGGCTCAAGATCTTGCTGACCGAAGTACGTGAGTGAAGGGATGACGCATTCGTGGATGGCATCGGTGAAGCTTGGGACACCAAGAGGTGCACCGCGTGGTTTGGGCGGAAGTGTGCGGGTTACTGGTCGATATTCAACACTTTGGGAGTCATTCCGTGACTCAGAGCGAGTGATATCCCAGCCTAGCTGCTCGTAGCTTGTATGTACAAAGGACAAGATTGTGCGTGTCGTGGTCTCGACGTCCTATGCAGCATCCCAATCTGAGTTAACGGTAGCTTATATGCCATAGGATTATGGTAGACGGTGACTGAGCGTACCTGAACAACATCAAACATCTTCGAAATCTGCGCACCCTGAGAGTGCACTCGTAGCACACAAGCAGCGGTTCCCTCGATCATGATCCCAAAAGCAACACGTCGTCTGAGATCCCCCAGCAACACGCCCGCGAGACTTTGTATCATCTCGTGCTCGTTTTGACTCTATGGGCGTCGAGCGTAAGAGTTAAGGAAGAAGCAACGCAGGTTAGACCACACGTTCGACAGTGGCATTGCAGGTCCAACAATGTTCAAGAGACGTACCAGCTGTCTCCCGGAGCCCGCGTCGGTGGCCTCATGAAGTCGCACAAACACTGTGATATCTTCGCACCTGGGAGCATCACCTTGTTGGACCAACGTCTCAACGTTGATGCGTACAATGCATGCATCCGCGCCAACCTGAGGACACGCGGCGAGCAAAAAGGCCTCGCATGCCCTGGGTTCTGGAGTCTCCCCCAACCTCGCATGGGCTGCATCGAACAAACAACACAGAATGCGCAGGGGCCCTTTCGCCACGATACTCTCATTGAATGCCATTTTTGAGGTATCAGACCCATCTTGATCTGAATCGGAATCGCCGAGGACAAAGGCGTCGACGCTGGTAGTGTAGACGCTGTAGGCACTGTGAAGCAGAAGGTCGTCCTTGGTTGCCTTGATGAGATCAGGAGACAGCGTGGTCGGAAGTACATCCTCCAAACGGACATGTTTATAGTTCCTGTAGGCCATAAAGGTGGACAAATGAAACGGTGCTGAAAGCGATGGGTGCACAGGAGAACGCGTGAAAGGTACATTGCAAACTGTCAGCGAGAAAATACATCTTATTGTGTTAATGTTGATTTTCATCCATTCACTACATCCCGCTTGTCATCATATGAACCTCAGCTTGATACCCAAGGCCATATAACACCAGAATCATCATCTTGCATTATGAAAGTACAGCTCCACATTTTCTTCCTTTGCCGGATACCTATCTCTGGGTCACCTTTTTCTCTCCTCACGTACCATGTATAACACGACCACGTTTCCCTACTGCACCACAGCGTATGCCAATCTACTCCCAAGCTACTACAGTTGTATGCGCATGCACAATCGAGATTCCTGTTGCTGACCATGCCGTCTCACAGCCCCGGGTACATGAAAGTATCTTCACACATCCACTGACGGGACCCTGTCGTGCTGATACGACGCCGACATTCCATTGCTATCTGACATTGATACCTTTGTACAAATGTCACAGATACCATCCGTCCCAGCCGGTTGTGGAATTACAGTACGCCGACATGCATCCTACGGCATGTTGATGGGGATCGGTTTAGTTGATGAGCTATCTTGGTAGCAGCATTATTGGCTGCAGAGTGCATTTCGTCGGTGGACACGGCCTTCTCAGACATAATGTCAACGAAGTGACGCCGACTTTTATCTTCTCACACCACGCAGCTGGTACCACATGTATGGCGAAGTTATTTGCAGGTGAGTTGCACCCATTAGGTCCGCTGACATGATCGTGATCAGCTAGCTCGACGCCGACCATCAGTGTCAGCGGTGGACGACGACGGTATGCTCGATATACGATCCCACACGTTGTCCACGTCCACGGACCCGACCACCTTGTTCACACCCCCATGTCATCACGCCGCAAGCTTGCAGGACCATCATAGAGGAACAGTGATATATTAACGTGAGCGATGGTTTCCCCAAGTCTGTCCGCCGACCCGGACATCTGCGCAGTGCAGCACGCCGACACTGCGACTTATATGCAGCAACAATGCGATGATCCAGTCCGCCGACGCGACACCGCCAATCTCTACGCCGACTGTCAATGCGGGCATTAGAATCGCATTGGCTTTGTCAACGGACCCGACCTTTTTGTTCATGCCGCTCGTGTTATGACGCCGCATTGCACCAGGACCATCCACAGATGCAAGAATTATATGCAAATGCGAGCAGTGGTATTGATCATAGATGTACGGAATGACGCCGACAGTTTGTGGACGGCTGCGGTCAACACCTCTTTACTAATAATATTATAGTCAATTCTACTTATCAATGACTGACCCGAACATTTCCATATTCCAGCATGCAGCCATTGATATTTGTATGGAGCTGCAATTGACTGAGCTGGTCCGCTGACTCGACCCCTTCCATCACGCCGCCACCCATGGGACGCCGCTCATTGCCCTCCTGCACTGCGCAACCGACTAATATAACAATAGCTGGGATAGTAGTGTCAACCCCACCGCCTCAGACGCCGACACACCATCCGGGATTGGACTGCTAATAAACCTTCACTAATATTGTTGTAGTAAACTTTACTTACACACATGTCATCCGCGGACGCGACCTTCCCCATCCTCAGCGGATGTCCGTCAGCCCGACCTCGTCGGCGCCAACGGCCGTCCGTGCTACCGACCTCCTCGGTCGGCGTCCCCTGCATACACTGCAAGACTGGCACCAGGCAGCTCGTAGCCAATTGACGTTTGAGGCGGAGAAAAGGACCGTGAGAGCATCATCGCGTGGCAAGGAAGACAAGCGAATATACAGGTAATCTAAGGGATATGCGCGCCGACCCACCCCTATGTCAGTGATGCCATGAAACTGACATAGGCCAGTGCAATCTGAGTGGCAATGTCAGCCTCTGCCATCAGCCTCCTAGCGCCGACGTCGTCCCGAGCGTTGGACACGGCGTCAACGGTGTTATTGCCGCCGTGAACGTCGGCGTTGCCTTGATATTCTTCGTTGGCGTCGGAGTCGGCGTCGCTGGCCCTCACCCACACCTTCCCATCCTCTTCATCGTCAGTCGCTTTACAACTGTCAGATGTCACGAATGGATACCTTAGGTGGGGGACTTACAAACAGGGACATATGGGCGGGGCTTTGCCTTGGTCACTGTGCGCTTGCCCTGGACTTTGGTGCCGCCTGACGAGGTCCGCGCCGCCGATGACGCTGTGGACTTCTTCTTGTACTGATGTTCAGGAAGTCCTTGCGTCTTCTTTCTTGTTGCTTGCTTCTCCTGGTCGAGGCTGCACGGCTTCTTGCTGTTGGCGCACCGCTTGCAGGCCTTACCGTCGGCGCGAAGGCACACAAAGCCCCTGGTGCCGCACCTCGTACAAGGGGAAGACATGCGGGTCGCCAGGTGGTCGGGGATCGTTTGCGCGATCGTCGGTCGGCGTGGGGCCTGATCTCGTTCGGTACTGTGGTAGGGATGAGAGGGAGAGGGACTTACGCGTGCCTTAGGTGGACCCTTCGTCTTTTTCGCCGTGCTGGCTTTACCCTTCCCCTTCCCCTTCCCCTTCCCCGTCCCCGTCCCCGTTCCCGTTCCCTTGCCCTTCCCTGTCGCGGCTCCTGTGCGCGATCTCTTCGGCACGGGCTCGTCAGTCGGCGCGCTGGTGGCATGTCGCTTGGCCGACATCACGGTCGATTTCTAGCCAAAGAACACAAACGATTAGTAAAAACATCCGCGTAGGCTCTTTGACTCACCGTTTTGGGGTCAGTGATCACCACTGCGTCGAACTTGAGGAGGGTTTTCGCGTTTGGCACGGTGGACGGGTAGAAACCTGCGGCCTGGGGAGCGAACACGCGGACGGCGGAACACGCGAGGAATGGGGGCGGTGTCGGTGCTCGCGCAGGGGGGGGCGACGCGTCTCTGGCGGTGATGGCGGCGGCGACGCGGGAGGAGCGGCGGAATCGAGGGGGGGCGGACGCCGAAACCTCTGCGATTGCAGGAGGAGATGAGGGAGGTGGGGGGACAAGGCAGTTGTGCCACCACTCGTCGCCACCCATGTCCGCAACCGGCGCCTCCGGTTGCCATTCGAGGCACGTGGTCTTCAGGGCCGGATCGGCGCGGAGCCGATCCAGAGCGGCGCCGATGCCCCGGGAGTCGGCGATGAGGGCGAGGAAGGGGGGTAGAGCGACGATGTGGCGGAGTGCCGCCCACAACGGCACAAGTACGCCTCTAATGTCATCCTGTACGTAGGTCAATAGGAATGAGGTGAAGGTGAAAAAAAAGAGATACAACGTACAAATTCGGCGCGCATCCCATCTTCAAAGTACTGAGTCGGCAACTCGTCTTCGTGGCGGACCGCTGTTTGCAGGCGCAGCTCGGAGATGCCGAGGAACATCTTCGCGAAATCGACCGTGAACGCGACTGGCCACGCGATCTCGAGTTCCTGCGCCCATGGCGGCATTGTAACGATAGGGACGGCGGGGAGTTGGTGTGCCATGGCGTTGAGGCTGGGCGTGGCGTATCGAGTCTTGACGCGATTGAGAATTAGGAAGTCGCGTCAGACGCGGCGCGTCACGCGTCCGCGGACCTATTTGGTAATTATTTACATTTGTTTGTTCGTGCTTGCATTGCGCATGAATCATAACTTCGGCACCATGAACACGCTGTTACTGCATGGCACTCTTTTTCCGTGAAGTCGCTGACTTCATGCGGGCAGCAATGGCTGCCAAACGCTCCTCCAATGCCCTCCCTCCTATCCCATCTCATATTAGTCCGACCTTAGGTAGAAATGCGCTAAAGGCTGTTGATGTGATAGCTGACGCCGATGCATGTCCTGGTGAGCTTCTTTAATCCAAGTTGAATGCTCTAATTGTTTGTAGTGATCATGGATGGTAATATAGAATACCATGCTCAGCATATCGGAGGCCAGCGAGGAACAAACATAATGCGAGAGATTTTTCTAGAGTCTCACAAGCCCACCCTCAGCTGCCCGCTTGGAAACCCGCCGTGGGACAGCACCACAGCCGACCCCTTCACATGCCGAATCAAAGCACGCCGCCCATTCAAGCTTCTTGACGACGGAGGGAGAATCCCGCTCTGGTACCTACCCAACGTGCTAGATGAGGATATGCAGGACAAGGTGTTTCAAGATCTGGAGCAAGTTCACCACTTGCTTACAAAGGATATCGAAGGCGCCGCCTCACCCGAGATGCCTGATACTGCAAAGGGGTGGAGAAGTGCGGCGTACCTTTACAAGGATATCTCTGATTGTATCCGGGCGCCGCCAGGAGGAATCAATGTCTCGCCCGGATGGTATGCAATTGGCCAGAATGTATGTACCCGGTTCTCCTTTGTTTATGTGTTCTGACATGGGGGATACTGACCGGCCTACCACCAATTGTAGAACCCATCTAAGGCACCGACGCCGTCCCATCGGCGCATCGCCAGGGTGTGGGCGTGGGTGTCGGCGTCGAGGGAGACATTCACATTGATGTCTGGAATACTTTCTCTGGTCCATCCTGAGCAGTATGCACAGGGTGTGAAATGCATGCAGAGGATCATAGATAATTCTGATTTACAGGAGTACGCTGAACAGTGGGCTTGCGTCTTCAATGCAGTTACGGCCTTGACAAATAGGGAGACACCATTTCATCGGGATGGTTCAGGCACATTCCCCTGGTATGACATTCTTCTCACTGTCGGAAGGTACACAAGGGGTCAACTATCTTTACCGGCACTGGGTTTAGACCTTGACTATTGCCCTGGGACAGTTGTACCTTTCTGTGGGAATGTCTTGCGGCACGGTGTTCCCCATTGTGAAGGTGAAAGGATTTGCCTTGCATTTTATATGCGAGAATTTGTACATTTGTGGGCAAAGACTGGGAAGGCGGCATGGTCTATGGGTGTGGATGTAAAGTAGTCCAGATACGATTAGGATTGTAGGTAAATGTCATCTTTGTATGTATGCAAGTTAAGCCGTTGTGGTGGCGGATATTCTGATAGTAGGAGGCGGAAGTCTGATATTGCACCATCCCGTAAGGCAACAGCGTCATCTTGGCGTCGGCGTGCAAAAGCCTTGTGACCCGGAGATTTGGCGTCAGAGTTGTCGACACGCCGCTGCCACAAGCGAGATTCGGCGTCCCAAGAGTTGGGAATCCACACCATTTCGTGGCGAAGAAGTGTCAGCTCTTCGCGGCATCGATCAAGTCGGCATCGAGCTCTGAGCCAATGCAACCGTGCAACTGTACATAAAGATACATCAGTGAGCAGTGCGTTAGGCAAGTATTATTAACTCACATTGTTGGAGGATCTGGCTGTCCTCGTCATCACCAAGTGCCTTGTCAATGTCCAATGACCATAACCAAGGGAGGCCTCTGTGCCGATTCCCTCGTTCTGACGGGTTCAAAAGCGATGTACTTGCGGTGAGATCTTGCAGCGTTAGAAGTTTATACTCTTTGACCTTGCTAGGCTTCTTCGCCAAGGACAACATTGCTTCCCTGGCACGGTTGTAATATAACCTGTATATGTTTATCTTCGCTGTCTGCGCATCGACGCGTTGTCGGGCGGCGTCACTTTTATGTTGACTATGCTTGGCATGCCTGACATCAGTCCGATACAAGACTGACTTCTTCCCGATATACTCTCGAAGCTTCTGGATGGCGTCGTGGGCCTGGCCTTTGCGAAGCTCCATCTCGATGGTGATGAGGGGTCCCAGGCCCTGCATCTTGCATTCGTTGCGACCAAAGGCAGACGGTAGCCCGATTGTACGCCGCTCTGGTTGTATTTGAGCGGCGTCACTCTGCTCCTCCTGGTACTCTTTTGCCATGTCAGAGTCGGCGTGGAGCTCACTGTCCCATATTACGTCGGTGTTATTGCCACCAGCTATATCCAGAGTGATGGAAGTGGAGTTGTCATGGCCAATCACAAGATCACCCATATAGGTAGATGCATCCTCTAAAAATGTGTCGATCATTGTGAGGAGGTTACGCCGATCTGACTCCAGCTTAGCTGGGTCACCACGCTGAACACGCCGCCCCATTTCACGGATAAACGTTTGGATCCTCAGCCTATCATTGGATATTCAATATGTGAATCCACGTTGGCAATTGAATATACGCACTGATACTCTTCAATATCAATTCCCAGGTTCATCCAGCGGATAATGTCAGCCATGGGGTCTTTGGCGGCGTGAGTCTGCAATGGCGGGGCACTCGTGTTCGCAGCTCCTTCAGGTTGCATCGAGACGCCGTTCTTCCGCTGCGAATGTGTCTTGGAGATCTTTTCTGAGCATGCCGCACGACTCGGAAGCTTGCCGATCTTG
>NW_006913054.1:592878-615639 GCF_000271625.1 Coniophora puteana RWD-64-598 SS2
AGCCCATCCCTTTGCCTCCGACGTCGGCTGGTTGCCACGAAGCTTAAATCAAGGCCGGTGATCTATCCCCGTTTAAGCAAATCTCCATTCAATCGGCTTCAAACCATGATTTTATCCATCGAGATCGGATCTCCCTGAACTGACTGATTGGCGACAGTGAATCAGTACCGACCTTGCACAGCCTTGCACACATTCAAGGTTACTATGCCGGAACCCGCAATGAAAACCGTCACCCGCAATGAAATTTGTACCTAGCGTCTGTAGTTTTCATTTCTCTACCAAGCCGCGCAATACGGTCATAGAGTAGTTTCATTAGATGGCCCATGTTCAATGTTGTAGGTATATACCAAGGGACAGGGGAGGGACAGTCGAATTTCATTGCGGGTGACGGTTTTCATTGCGGGTTCCGGCATAGTAACTGTGAAAACTCCACGCGCCATCACTTGACCAACATATCTCGGAGTGACAAGGCCATGGCCTAGTAAGTGTTTTTATTCGTATTCGGGAGTTGAACTAGGACTTGACGCGGGCGCTGACCTGATTGAGGAGTATTCTTCATTAGCAATGTACCCTATATACTTTCATCCATGTGACAAGGACTCCTAGTCATTATTCATATCCGCTTGAAGGCTCCAGTAAGTGTTCCTCTGGATGGTACAGATCTGGAACTGGAGATCAACACTTAGGCGATGCCGACCTCGGGATAAAATATCCCAGGTGCATGAGGTGTTCTATTTAACACCATCAAGTGTATGGTCTTTGAGCCGTGTGACAAGGAACTCCTTGTCATCGTTCACGTCCACATGAAGGCCCCAGAGGGTGCTCCTAAGGATACTTATGCAACACGGACTTTGGGGGAGTTTGCCCCAGGTGCATGAGGTGTTCTATTTAGCAACATCAAGCATTTGTTCTTTCAGCCGTGTGACAAGGAGCTCCTTGTCATCGTTCACGTCCACATGAAGACTCATGTGGGTGTTCCTAAGGATACTTACGCGACGCCGACTTTGGGGGAGTTTGCCCCAGGTGCATGAGGTGTTCTATTTAGCAACATCAAGCATTTGTTCTTTCAGCCGTGTGACAAGGAACTCCTTGTCATCGTTCACGTCCACATGAAGACTCATATGGGTGTTCCTAAGGATACCTATGCGACGCCGATGTTGTCCCTGGTTGTCCCAGGTGCCGTTTAGCAACATCAAACATCTGTTCTTTTAGTCGTATGATAGGGAACCTCTTGTCCACAGTCACATCCAAATCAGGATGCAAGTGCACGTTGAAAGGAATCACGGTCACGTGCCCTGTGGGATGAATCAACAGAGTCACCGCAGTGCCTGAATCACAAAAGGGAAACCATTGCACGGCCGTTCGGTAACTCCAACCTCGCCCATCACTTGAGAAGCACATCACTCCCCACGTCCCGCCATAATGTCCGACAACGAAGACGACTTCTTCAGTAATCTTGCAAAAAAGAATGCGAATAACGACTCTTCCACTCCGGATGCAGCCGAAGCCGACGGCTTCACGAAGGAGGAACAGGAAATTTTACAGACTGCGCTGGCCGAATGGAAGGTGAAAGCTGGCAGCGATGGCGCGTCCGCTTTGGCAGGACTCTCTGCCCGAGCTGCAAAGGATATTGCAAGCCTTAGACAGGTGGACTCTTCAGCCGAACTGGAGCAGGTGCGTAGTTTTTACACCCGCCTATATTTTTCTTACTTGGTAAATACTCATGGCTGGCAAGGCTGTTAGCTTGTGGCTCACAAATGAGACAACGGTTGCCAAGATTTCGTGGAAACCCAACTGGCAGCCAGGGAGGAAGTGGAACACTTTCGACATTGCAGAGCTTCGCCAACAGCCCAACTACCTCGCCAAGATGGACACCTTGTGGGAGGAACAGCTGGCGGCAATCAAGGAGGCAATGCCGACTGTGAACCCTGAAGACTATCCTCAGTTCCCTTCCAGGGGTAGTTCGCACTGGTTGTCCCTGTACAGCCGTGCTCGGAGCTTGGTATACCTTGCCTTAGACCAGGCCACAGTAGATGAATACCAGAAGATTGCCGATAGTGCCAACACAACTGGTGCACCACCGGATATTCAAGACTTGTGAGTACGCAGCTCTTGAACGAAGCAGCGGCTGACGCCGACATGGCACAGGACTTTTGATCGCCGGTTCCAGCCAGCTCTGAAGAATATTGCCGACTACCTGTGGAAAGGTTGGCACGTCATTCTCAAGATCGAGTATGCGAAGTACAAGGCTGATGGCGGCGTGCGATTTGGATGGTATGCTCCCGTGTCATTGGTAGATATGTACTGAACATGGATAACAGCTGGGATGGGACCCGAATTCATCGTATGCCTGGGACGAAGGCGTTTACCTCTGTGGAAGGGATGCAACCAGGCACCTGCGCCTGCTTCAAGGGATGGGTTGATTATGGACACGCTGGTATAGGTGGGAGTGCATCGTGACGCCGCCATTGAGAAAACTAACACCATACTCTGACGCCGCCACCAGGTCAAGGCACAAAGGAAGCCATAGCCAAAGCATCGGCACCAAAGCGGACACAAGTCCATTCGGACGCCGACGGCTACCCCAAGGTTCCAGCAACCTACCGGAACACAAAGGACCTCCAGCACATATGCCGACAATACGTTACCATGGCTCTTGCTCATGCTTCCCACCGCACAAAGGTACAGGTACCTTGGACCACAATTGCTGAGAAGCCTTCCAAGTACATTGAAGGCGACGCATTCCCGCTATTCTGCTATGATGCCGATGAGGGTAACGTTCCCCTCCACCTTGTCAATCCTGACGACATGCACATCGGCCCTCTTAAGACCCTTATTGATCATTGGCGCACTCAAGAAAAGAAAGGCATGCGGCCTGTTCGCTTCACGAAGGCTTTCCTGGATGAACTCCCAGCTGGAAGGTATAGGGCTAGGCGACGATATGGTAAATCATACGCCGACGCCGACATAGCACGCACACACATTCCCCAGAAGAAACCAACATTGTCGGCGTCATCAGGGGGACGACACAACGCCCCAAAACCAAAGCAAGCCCATTTGCCTCGTCATTTAAAGCGTGGCCGACCCACTGCCACACGCACTGACGATGTTGACGAGGATGGCTCCTCTAGCTCCTCCGAAGACGAGAACATGGATATTTCTCTTGTTTCTCGGCGCCCTAAGAAGAAGGTGAGGCCAGTAATCCACTCAGACGAGTCGGGCAATGAAGGGACTGCTGGTGTGTCTGGTAAGAAAGCCATTTTGCTCCTGAGCCAAGGACTGACGGCGGCAACATTGAATGATAAGTAGGCGATCCCAGCAACGTCGCACAGGAGGATGAAGGAGAGGGTGAGGATGAGGATGAGGATGAGGATGAGGATGAGGATGAGGATGAGGATGAGGATGAGGATGAGGATGAGGATGAGGATGAGGATGAGGATGAGGATGAGGATGAGGATGAGGATGAGGATGAGGATGAGGATGAGGAAGAGGAGGAAGACGACGACAACGACGACAAGCAGGACGAGGAAGAGGAAGTCGCTGACCAGGATGACAAGGATCAACTTGACGCCGACCAGGATGACTCAGAGATGGATGAGGTGGAAGGCCAGGTGGTTGTCGGCATGGACGAAGCTGAGACGGAGGAGCAGGAGGAAGAGCAGGAAGAGCAGCAGGAGCAGGAGCAAGGACAAGGTGACGCCGCCGACGCACAGCAACTTTCAGCAGGCAAGTCGCTCTTATACTCCTCTCTTTCACAGGTTTGTCCTCAACTCATTGCTCCTACATTGAAGACGCCGCTGCGATCGGCACCACCGTGTCAAAGCCCACGGGCGGCATGTGGTCCAGCAATGCTCCTGCCTTTGCTGCCGTGCTGAGCTCGATGTCGGCAGGCGTCCATGGAGCTGCAACCACAGGTGCACCAAAGGGAACTCAAGTGTCCATGGACCATCAAACAGTGTCTGCAAAGACAACAATCAAGGATGACCAAGGTCCCAGGATGGCTAAGAGTGCTGTAGCCTTGGCATCAGAGCCTAGAGGCCTCCGCAGCAGCAGGAAGGTGCCAATACGTGGTCAGACGTTGAAGGCGGCAACAGACCCCATAGTGCCATCCAACGTCGGCGTCAAGACCAGGGCCCAACTCAAGGACATGTCCAATACGATGGTCACAAGAAGCCGCGGCGTCAATAAGGTACCACTCCCCTTGATTACTTATCTCACTCACTGACAAGGCCATGTGACAGAGGAAATCGGACAAGGTGAAGGAGGCTGTGCCCTCGAAGAGGAGAAAGACACGCCGATAGTTAATAACACCTCCCATTCCCATGACAGGCTAATAGAACCCAGACCTCGTTATTTCTGTTGTATATACTTCTTTCCTCCTGCTCCTTTGCTCCTCTCTTTGCGTCTACCCTCTACCTGATCGTATTATGGGCTCTACACAAGCAGGATCATGTTCATTCTTTTGTATATCCAAGTCAATCGAGTACTACACAAGCAGGATCATAGTTAATTAGACCGAGAAATGACATGAAGTGACAAGAGCTGTGCTATCTGGGAGAGAACCATGGTGTCTCGCCTGTCGGCTTCCAACTCAGCAGCAACCGTCGGGAACACTCGGTCCAGGTGACCCCTTGCCATCTCCAAATTCGTGCGGATGAGGTGGGCTGTCTCCTGAACCCTGTTCATCGGCGCCGCGATGTCGCGGGGGAATGACTTGCGTATGATGAGTTCAAACAAATCGGTCATGAGAGCGTCTGCCACTGAGCCAGGCGGAGACTGAAGGAGCTCGCCCATGACGCCGTTCCGGAACGAACGGCGGAACTCATCTCTCACCTGTTCCTCGGTATACTGGTCGTCGGGCGGGTTACTCGGGTCGGCGTCCATGTTTGAGTCCGGGGCATCTGTGGAGGACGACCCGTCATCTACAATTGTATTAGTCATCATGGCGCATAGAAAAGTATGGCGCGCACCATCGTCGTGACTTTCGTCTGCGCCGCCCGCCGATTGCCTGTACGCGTCGGCGTGCTGTGATAAACCTTTGAGCGCAAAGGTTGAAGAAGGCCTCATGAGTAAGTGGGTGCGGTGATACTCGGCGGCGTACCGTGCTGGGTTTGACCGGCGGGCGGCCCACCCGGACTACTCGATCTTGCTCCGGAAGGGCCGGGGCCCTGGAGGGCGGCGAAGGGTGAGGGACCAGTCGGTGCGAACGGGTTGGCGTCTTGCAATGCTGCCCAGGGCGACGGTGATGTGGATTGAGGAGCGGCGGCGCCAGGACCTTGGAGGGCAGCGAACGAGGACACAAAGGTCCCAAATGGAGCGGCGTGAGTCGACGGCTGCCCAGCAGCAGCAGTCCCGGAAGGTGTGGCTTGCAGGGAGGAGAACATGCCGCCCCCGAAGGGAGACGGGCGAGTAGAGCTGCTGCCTGTGG
Source organism: Coniophora puteana RWD-64-598 SS2 (assembly GCF_000271625.1). NCBI lineage: Eukaryota > Fungi > Basidiomycota > Agaricomycetes > Boletales > Coniophoraceae > Coniophora > Coniophora puteana. Next base: position 598,307 of record NW_006913054.1, read on the forward strand.
ACGCGTCGGGATAGGTATAGATCTAGCTAAGATAATAGACTCACCTTGCATCAAGGCGCTATCGGCACGGCTGGCGGCGTACTTCTGTGCTTCACTATCAAGATCTAAGGACTGTTAACCGTTGAAATGGGGGCTGAAGACAGCGACTCACCAAACGTGTCGCTGTCTCCCGTGCGTGGGATGCCAATTTGACCCTTTCGGGCAGCTGTAATATTACAGTACACGGTATCCCCGGGATGAGGTGACCAAGGATCTAGTCAGCGTGGGCAGCGGCACAGATTCATGACGGTCGTACTCACTCTGGTTGTCTTTGGCGGACATTGTGGGCAGAAAATAGGAAGCTCGCGAGAAAAGACAGGGCCATAGGGTTCTTTTCGGGTATACAAACATGTGCAAACTAAGGACAATGACACCGTAATGAGCGGCGCCCAAACAAATACAAACAAAAAACTTCATGTGCCTTTGTATTCTAACCGCCGAACCCCCTTTCCCCACCGGCCACATTTCTCGAACCCACCATGCCCGTGTTCCCTTCCCCCAGCTGTCTCCCTGGCATCGTTATTGACACCGACCAGCCCCACACCATTCAGACCTTTGTCGACATCCTGGACCACCGATGGCAGCAGATGTTGATGTTTTCGAGGATGGGCGGCATCAACAAGGTCGTGTTCGATCAGGAGTGGCTCAAGGAGCAGGTGCGTGCCACTCAGGTGTTTGGCTGCCATCATGCTCATGCCGCTCAGAATGAACTTGGGCCTATTATTCAGGCAATCTCTCATCCCAACCCCTACCCCAATATCCATTGGAGACCCTTTGTGGCTAGTATCTTGCTACAGCGCGGCGACATCTTTGCCTCCCACTTCGTCGCGGATCCCACGCAGATAAACTTCGGTCACCTCACGAAGGCACCACCGGTCCAAAATATCGGCGTGGACTGGTGGAAGAACGTCCCATTCTCAGCCGCAGTAGGTTCTCTTTCCCAAATCCACACCAGGTCGACGACTGAGTCCTTATACAGCAAGACGTCGCGATGGGCAGCGCCGAAACAGTAAGTGCTTCTCCCATTCATAGCCAGGCCATGCTAATACCTGGTTGGTGACAGGATGCTCCCTCGGCTCAGCCCGTCAAGCCCACTGCCCCACCCACATCGGCGTCAACGAGCGGACAGTCCAAGGCCGCCAAGAAGCCTGCCGACATTGTTATCGATGACGACGTCCCTGCCAAGCCATCAAGGCAGAAGAAGGCTACACCCAGGGATTCCGACGCCGACGCCGACGTTGACGCCGACGGTCCCAGCGCAAAGAAGAAGGCCAAGCAATCTGGGACGCCAAAGGCGGCGGCGGAGAAGTCAAAGGAGACGACAAAGGGGAAGGAAACTGCGAAGAGCAAGGCAGCGGGGAAGACAGCAGCGGGGAAGAAGGGGAAGGCGTCCCAGGCCGCCGCCGAGGCAGAGGAGGAGGCAGAAGCTGAGGAAGAGGAGGAAGAGGAGGATGACGCCGCCGCCGCGCCCAAGGCCAAGAAGGCCGCCAAAACGAAGGCACCAAAGAAGGGCACCAAGGTAAGATCAGTTTGGCTAGGATACCAGAGGCATGTTGACCTACTCCAGGGCACCAACCAGCCTGTCAACGCGGGTAGCACGGCCAAGCCAGCTGCTCTCCCTGTTACGGGCCAGAGCACTTGGAAGGCGCCGTCTGCTGATGCGGGTGGCGCATCTGGGGGCGAAGGCACCAGTGTGAGTGGTTTTCAGTCATGCCGCGGGGCATGATACTGACGCCGCTTTCGTCAGGTTCCTCCCGAGGTTAACCTTGGTGCGTACGCCAAGCCATTTCCCCGGGGCACGCCGGTTCTGCCCCACATGCTTGTTGCTAGTCGCTCACTCTCCCCCACAGACTTGCTGTTCGCCGACGTCGACGTGCCCGCTAACGTCAGCGACATGCGCCCTTATCTTGAGCGGCAGAAGCAGTTTGCTAAGGAGATCGTCAAGCATTCCTTCTCGTCGCATACTCGCTACGAGGGCCGCTTGGAGGCCCAGGACCATCGGCTAGAGGCCCATATCAAGGCGGTCAATGGCCGCATTGATGACTTCATGCAGCGAATGGAGGTGCAAGTCAATACCCTCGTGAAGGTGGAGAAGAGCAACCAGGCGCTCCTGAAGAAGATCTTGAAGCAAGAGGGCAAGTCGGCGTCCGGCTTGCCTTCGGCGTCTACTGCGCCTAAAGGCCTTCTCGCTGAGAACAAGGACGAGAACCAGTATCGTCTGGATACTGTTAGGTTGGAGGAGGGCGGCGGGAAGGTGTGGTCGTTGACGCCGCCAAAGACGGCAGGCTCGGCGGGTGAGCTGCCTGCAGAAAGCCCCCCGCGCCAGTCCCCTTCATTCTTTCAAATGGATGAAGGCGCCGACAAAGATGAGGACGCCGCCACCGAGCGCATCGCTCCCAGCTCGCCTGCCAACAATGAGGACGAGGAGGAAGAATAGGGGGCATGTTCTTTTTACGACATCTATATTTGCCTTTGTATATATAACGAAGTCCATTATCATGCCCTTGTATATATCTGCATATCATCCATGTGAACTTGTGTGTTTATTCCATGTCCCTAGCCTTGTTCCCTTTTATATGAACCAGATGTACACATTTTGACGCCGACGTTGCGCCAATACTAAATCTGTACTGTACAACTGGTACTGGTGTTTCAATACCGCTATATTTCCTCAAGTGGGCGAGAATTCGTCCTTCAGACATAATGACCTGTCGACATGAATGCATCACCACGTCAGTGATACTAGCACCTCAGCAATTCCAAGGTTTGGTTTATACATCTGCCATCCTCCCTGGAGACGATGATTCTCAGCGTCGACGCCGACGCCGACATAGATCACGCCGCATCTACAGGATGGGCCAGCCCTACATAGTCTGTAGACGGACAAAAGAGTAAAGATAGCAGACAAAGCTGAGATCCATATCTTATCCGCAAGACTCACATGTTGCAGGGGACGCCAACCGAGGAGGTCGGTAGCACGGACGGCCGTTGGCGCCGACGAGGTCGGGCTGACGGACATCCGCTGAGGATGGGGAAGGTCGCGTCCGCGGATGACATGTGTGTAAGTAAAGTTTACTACAACAATATTAGTGAAGGTTTATTAGCAGTCCAATCCCGGATGGTGTGTCGGCGTCTGAGGCGGTGGGGTTGACACTACTATCCCAGCTATTGTTATATTAGTCGGTTGCGCAGTGCAGGAGGGCAATGAGCGGCGTCCCATGGGTGGCGGCGTGATGGAAGGGGTCGAGTCAGCGGACCAGCTCAGTCAATTGCAGCTCCATACAAATATCAATGGCTGCATGCTGGAATATGGAAATGTTCGGGTCAGTCATTGATAAGTAGAATTGACTATAATATTATTAGTAAAGAGGTGTTGACCGCAGCCGTCCACAAACTGTCGGCGTCATTCCGTACATCTATGATCAATACCACTGCTCGCATTTGCATATAATTCTTGCATCTGTGGATGGTCCTGGTGCAATGCGGCGTCATAACACGAGCGGCATGAACAAAAAGGTCGGGTCCGTTGACAAAGCCAATGCGATTCTAATGCCCGCATTGACAGTCGGCGTAGAGATTGGCGGTGTCGCGTCGGCGGACTGGATCATCGCATTGTTGCTGCATATAAGTCGCAGTGTCGGCGTGCTGCACTGCGCAGATGTCCGGGTCGGCGGACAGACTTGGGGAAACCATCGCTCACGTTAATATATCACTGTTCCTCTATGATGGTCCTGCAAGCTTGCGGCGTGATGACATGGGGGTGTGAACAAGGTGGTCGGGTCCGTGGACGTGGACAACGTGTGGGATCGTATATCGAGCATACCGTCGTCGTCCACCGCTGACACTGATGGTCGGCGTCGAGCTAGCTGATCACGATCATGTCAGCGGACCTAATGGGTGCAACTCACCTGCAAATAACTTCGCCATACATGTGGTACCAGCTGCGTGGTGTGAGAAGATAAAAGTCGGCGTCACTTCGTTGACATTATGTCTGAGAAGGCCGTGTCCACCGACGAAATGCACTCTGCAGCCAATAATGCTGCTACCAAGATAGCTCATCAACTAAACCGATCCCCATCAACATGCCGTAGGATGCATGTCGGCGTACTGTAATTCCACAACCGGCTGGGACGGATGGTATCTGTGACATTTGTACAAAGGTATCAATGTCAGATAGCAATGGAATGTCGGCGTCGTATCAGCACGACAGGGTCCCGTCAGTGGATGTGTGAAGATACTTTCATGTACCCGGGGCTGTGAGACGGCATGGTCAGCAACAGGAATCTCGATTGTGCATGCGCATACAACTGTAGTAGCTTGGGAGTAGATTGGCATACGCTGTGGTGCAGTAGGGAAACGTGGTCGTGTTATACATGGTACGTGAGGAGAGAAAAAGGTGACCCAGAGATAGGTATCCGGCAAAGGAAGAAAATGTGGAGCTGTACTTTCATAATGCAAGATGATGATTCTGGTGTTATATGGCCTTGGGTATCCGCATTCCTAGGTGTATATACTAGCTAGAGTTCACACATGAATGACAGATGTATGCTCGCATTCAGAGAAAGCAAATCAATGCAAGTGGACCCCATCTCCATCTGAATATTATGGCGCAGATGCTGACCAAGCATTTTTTACCAAAGGTCCACCTCGGGTCCACCGCCCCCGAATAAAAGCCAACTCACACGTACACGTGCACGCCAGTCGAAGTTGTAGATACTATAACTGTGAGAATCACATAGTAGCCCGAAGCCTCCATGCATAACCCACGTCCCATCTACGGGCAATCATCGTAGCCGAGGTACTGGCCGGAAGAATATGGAATGTGTGATCTATCTCGTTTGTATTGATAATAGCTGTGTCTATCTCGGGGATCAGGTTATTTCCCAGCCCGATGGTCGTGAGTTCCCCAGTATCCAAATATCAGCCGGTCGCTCTATCAACCCCCTTCGTTGCTGCGACGTCGCACGTAGTGCTCCGCTGGGCTCATCTCGCCTGCGTCTATCGACGTGTAGCTCGAAAAACACGGTAGTGGAATAATTCATCTTGGCATGAGACGAGTCAACGCAGTGGCTTACTGTAGACAACTTATGTCTCAACCATCATCGGGGTAGACTGCCTTCCATGATTTATTGCAATGTCATTGGAAAACCGTGTCTGATAATCACTGTTTTAAGCTACTTCATAGCCGCTATATAAGCCTTGAAAACAACCCCATAGTCCACCCTGCAAGGTCTTATATCTCGTCATGACAGAGATCTCTTTGAAAGAACTGGAGCACGCTTTACGAAGCATTCAAGTATCCAATGTAGGTTTCATGCCATGTATCGCCTGCAGGGTCATAATTGAACGCCCTTTATATTCAGTACGTACTAGGTAGGCGTATTAGTTACCGCTCCATACTGCGAGCACTGCATTGTGCATTCTCCAAGGACAGTTTCAGGCGCATGTTTCTGGGTATGTATGCCGATATCAATCCTACTCCATTTCTTGATGTGATTATAGCTTTATTATTATTCCCTCAATCTTCATGAAGAGGTGAGAACCGCGCAAGAATGTGGTTGTGCTAATATACATCTGTGATGGATGACATCGTCTTTGTTTAGGTCCTGTTCCTTAGTCAAGCACCAAGGAGCAAGCTGAAACTCTTATACATTACCACCTTTGGTTCAACGCTGCTCTGGATTGTTGTTGGTTTTAGTAAGTCATATATCATGATGTAAACATTATAGGGTTTATGAAAATTGTGCAGTGTATCTAAGAAATCGCTTGGTTCAGGTGATGACCACCGTGACCCAAAGTCATGAGACTTCTCTGAATTTGAGCCATTATCTAGAGCTGTGATGCGCTTGGAACACTTTTCACAGGTAATTTCTCGACCTAAAATGTGATCTGTTTTCCCATCCTTAAAAGTCACCGATTTCCTCTTACCCCAGCCAGTTGCGTACTGCTGGCTATCTGCACGGAAAGTGAGTAACCTTACAGACTTCATGTTTCCCTGTTTCATGGAATGAGGACCGTAGCTTTCTTCATCATCCGAACCTACGCCTTGTGTGAGAGGAGTAAGAAAGTGTTGATCTCCTTGCTGGCAACCTTGATTGTAAGTTGCTGCAGCTCTGCCTAATTTTTGACGTGCGTACAACCTCTAGCCTCCCTGCAGAGCATCGTGATTGCATTAATTTTGTTATTCTGTATATCATCTCCGTCGTTCACTCCTCAAAATGCTTTGGGATGTTATACAGAAAAGGAGAGTTATCTTGTTGCCGTTGCTTATTCGTTGTTGCTTGCTCTAGAAATAGGTATAACTTCTCTATGCATCTGTTGGCTGTTCTACTCAAGCCATTGGACTCCTGGAAGAACTTGTAGTTTTCACAGCCACCAGTGCCATATGGAAGCATCGACAGACGAAAGGCCTCCTGGCACTCACTCTAATCCAGCATAACTTCTTCTATTTTGGGTGCGTTTTGGGTGGGTGTCCTTCCCTTATCTTAGGGGCTCACAAATAACCTCCATTCTGTTAGTTTCATCGATCACTAACCTGGTAACGATAGTTTTTCTCAAGGTATGTTCGGTCCTTTCATTCCCCGGATAAACAATCTTATGAACGCATCTTAGTATGGATACAGTGGAATATTTGTCTGGTGAGCGATCCCTAATGTCACTCATGAGGGGTCTTTAACCATCGACTTAGCTGGCAATTTGTCCTTCACTCTGTACTTGCGACTAGGATGCATAGGGAGTTGTGGATGGCCAACTCGAGGGAAACAGGCAAGACGGTGACAACAACTGGTCAAATATCCGACCTGCGCTTTCAAGCCCCGTACGTAGATTTCCTAAAGGATGAAGAACGCTCAGCGAATATATAGCCCAGCAATCATTCGCAAACTTCTACGTGACATTCACGGCATGTTGAAACTATGTTGAAAGCTGTTCTTGGTAGTGGTGAGGAGCCCCTAAGAGGATCGGCACTAGGAAGAGGCGAGGTCGAGACAGTATTCAGAGTGTTATCGTTCATTTCAACTGTGTTGCTGACTACGGATAGGATTATAACAAACGCCTTGTATGTATGAATACTATTCTATATTAAGGGTACGAGAGGCTCCGCGTCCCGGATGCGTCCGCAGCCAAGGCACCATGTTCCGTCATACAAGACGGCGATCTGCCCTGGCGCTTGGGCCTTCTGCGGCTCGTCAAAGATGATTCTCAGCCCACCTGGGCAATCTCTGCAGAAAACTGTAAGGGGCCGGGGAATTGAGGACCAAAAAGTGCAACTTACTCGTCAAGATAAGCGGTGCACCCCACATCCTGCATGACATGCCGTGTCTTGACGCGAACCTTCATACCGTGTTTCAGTGCCTCTGGTGGCTGGCCTGCCCATATCCAGGAGAAATCGTCTGTCCAGACGGACTTAGCATACAGAGCCGGATTTTCACTGCGTGAACGTGAGCAGAGCTGGACATAGGGAACGACCTGTCGGTGCTTACGTTCCATAGACAACGTTAACCGTGTTTGTAGAGACATCTTTTGACGCAACGAAGACCCTGTCCTTCAGACCAGCGATCTTCGCGCCCTGACCAATTGTGTAGTTCCACAAACCTTGGTGGGTACCGAGCACGCGTTTCGAAGGATGCTCGACGATAGATCCTGGCTGCGGCTGTAGGTATTGCGCTGAAATTAACACGTTAGTTGGCATAGTCCGAGAATGATAGGAAAATTGGGTTACCCAGAAAGTCGTTGAACCTCCGTTTCTCTCCTACGAAACAAAGCCCCATGCTCTCCTCCCGTTTAGCAGTTGGCAGTCCCCACTTCTCCGCAAGCTCACGGATCTCAACTTTTGTGAAGTCGGCGAGAGGAAAGAGTGCACGTTGGATGCTGTCGGCGGAGATGGACGAAAGGTAGTAGGTTTGATCTTTTGAGAGATCTCGTGGGCGGCGAAGTGTAGGTAGGAGAGACCCGTCAGAAGCTATGTGCCGACCTTTCGCTGCCCAATGTCCTAAATATTGCGCCTTAATCGGTGCCTCCAAATATTAAGTTGGGTGGATGTACCTGTTGCAAGCCAAGGCAGGTTGTCAGGGTCCGCGGTCTGGTGAACGCGTCGAAGCAGTGCTCCAAACTTGATCTCTCTAGTGAAGATAAGTAACGACGAAAGCATTCGTCAACATGCGCGCTTACTTGTTACACCATACGTCAGGGTTTGGAGTGAACCCACTCTTCCAGTCTGCTAGCGACGGCTCAAAGACGGAGTTCCAGTATTGACGAGACAAATCTGTCTGGATAATCATGAATGGCGAGCACTCGGCTTCCCGGGAGAGAGACTGACCATAGCGCACGGGATGTCCAGCATCTTGCAGACAAGCTGAACGTCCTCCCAGTCCTTCTCCCACTCGCAGCCTTTGTCGGTGCCAGATTCATCCCGAGTATCCCAGTTGCGCATGAAGATGGCGGAAAGATCGTAGTCCTGGCTAACGCTGTTCAGACAGGCTCGGACAGAGAGAAAGTCGGTGTACCTTCTCTGCTAGCAGCTTGGCCGTGACAGAGGAATCTACGCCTCCAGACATGGCTACTATGACTAAGACTGGCTGTCAAGAAATTTGCTCCGACAGACTTGAGACAGGACACACCTTTGTCACCCTTCTTGGGCTCTAGTCCAGCGACTTGACTGGCATAGCATCTTGAAGGAAAGCGTTCATTCGAGGCTTGATGTCGACAAGTCCGTGACGATGATGTCAAGAGCGGTCGGCAGACGCGGAAAGGGAGCATGGCCAGACGCGAGAGCGTGACGGCAATGGCGTTACATACGCGTTACTTCCAACGCGTGACCTGCCCTGTTGTCAGACGCGTCCGCAACGGTGATCGTTTATTTCTCACGCTCTCCATCCCTCATTCCATTCCGCTCGTGACCAGAATACTTCCGCTACCTTTCCCATCGCCGCCGCCGCCAACGTCGAGCAAGAATGCCCAGAGTCGAGTCCGTCGGTGGGCGCAAATCCAGTATCGGAGCTCGCAGGGGTCCCCCGAAGAAGCACGTTCCCTATCGCCACGATGACCTCATGCACGGAAAGCGCACTGGCATGGCCGTTGAAGTCGTCGAACACGATTCGGACGATTTCGAATCTTTCACAGAGGTCTTGAAGCAGGCGGAAGGGCGGTATAGGCAGATCACGAAGCCAGCAAAGCGACGCCAGTCTACTGCGCGCACACCTGTCCGCGAGGATTATGGTGAGGACGGAGAGATGTCAATGGACTTGGCAAGTGAGTGGCGTTCTTTCCTCGTCAAATGCGCATATATGCGCGTATATGCGCTATATGCTGACTGTGTGCGTGCTATAGGTGCTCCTGGCAGTCCTCAGGCATACTTCTCTAGCGTCCAGGCCAGTCGCAAGTCCTACGTCCCAAATAGCGTAACAAGAGTAGGGTCCTCCAAAGTCACCCACACCTCCGACGTCGACTTCGACCAAGTTCCCTCCCCTCACGCTCGTCCTTCGAACTTCTCTCAGCGAATGTCGCTCGCAAACGGTCCAAACGGGTCAACGATGGAATACGGCCGAGCCGGCCCCTCATCGCTTTCCAGACCATACTCCCTGGGCCGGTCGCCTCCTGCTAACGGCGATATGGATGACGACGATGACGACAACGAGCCCGCCGGATTCGACGATTACGCACCGCCGGACGACATGGCGGACGTCGACATGCACCGGTCTAGCTTCATGCAGATAGACGAAGGCGACACCATGGAGGAGGCCGAGGTGGATAGGCAGACGCGTTCTCCGAGCTTCGACAAGGGCAAGCGGAAATCTTACGTCCCCGACGATGACATGCCAATGGACAATGGGGTGGAGGATGACATAGCTGCTGGTATGGCGGAGCTGGATGCTGGACAAGATGAGGAGGACGAGCGGACGCCACCACCACCGAAGAAAGCAAAGGCAACGGAGAAGAAGCCACGGAAAAAGAGGGAGATGAAGACTTTCGAACGTAAATCATCCCTTGAGCTCGTCTCCAGTTCGTTAAGTGATGTTCGGTTTCAACAGGCTCTCCAACACCCCCAGGTGCCCGCCGCAGTCGACGAACACGATACGCGCCCCTCGAGTACTGGCGCCAGGAACGCGTAGTCTTAGGACGTGCTGACCATGGAGTCACGCTCGTGCCAGAAGTCAAGGAGATTGTTCGCGTTCCCAAAGAACCCGTGATCCCGCTAGGCAAGAATGGTCAGAAGCAACGACGTGCTGCATCGCGCGCAAAGAGCAGACCACCAGCGTCGGCGGTATACAACCTGGAAGAAGGCTGGGATGATGAGACGCCTATCAGTCACATTGTCCTTGACTATTTGACACAGGAAGAGGTGAAAAGACGTGCGTATACGTGTTCTCCAGTCGTCAAGGCGGTTGTGCTGAACGTATATAATATAGGTATTGCCTTCACGAACAAGATGCTGGATCCGCGACCAGCAGGCAACAACGACTGGTTCTTCGAGAAAGTGTTTGGAGATGCGGATTTCATGGCGGTCGGCATGGTAGTCATTCCTCCCGGCGGCAGAAAGCCGAACAAGGCCACCAAAGATAATACATACGTTCGTCCAATACTACTTAAGATCACTCTCGGCTCACCCATCTAACCTCGTTCCGTTTTCGCAGGCCTTCTGTGTTCTTCAAGGCGCCATAAAAGTTGTCATTCATGAATCGTCCATGATCCTCGCTACGGGTGGCATGTTCCTTGTCCCTCGAGGTACGCTCCCCGCTTCGTTGTGTATGCTTTGAATCGTAAACGCCTTTTCCTTAGGTAACCACTACCTTATCGAGAACATCTGTGAGCGAGAGGTGAGACTCTTCTTCACCCAGGCGCGCCGGGTTCCCCTCGAGGATTTCGACGAAGGGGAAGGAGAAGGCGCCGTCGATTCACGTCGACAGTCTCACGACTCGCGCGGGTCCACGGTGCCAAAGAAGGAGAAGGAGAAGCGATGAGTTGTACAATGCATCGTTTGTATGCCCTCAACATTTCTACGTTCGCATTACTATAGTCTAGCATCAGGATTCTACCATGCGTAAGTTACATTGTTCCTTTCTCCTTCACTACAGCATTCTATGTTCATAACAATTTACCCCTTTCATGTGTGCTTCACTCGTATGCATGTAACTTTAAGTTGAGAGACATGAAAATGTCAGGAAATGACGAAGTCGAGGATCGCGGATTCCGCGAATGGTCGAGCAACCTTTCCCAAATGCAGTTTTCCGGTCCCGTATTTTGACGTACTCGAGGTTTGGTACCTTGTTCTCGATTCAAACATGTTGATCAAATTCTGAGAAGCACTTTCGTTCGACGCTATTGCTGTAGGTCACGAGTCTATGTTCTTCAGAGTGCCCTCACGTTCGTTACTCACGAATAATCCGCAATCTTTGCTACGGGCGGCCGTAAATTTTCCTTACCCCAAGCCGAGGTATTTTCTTTCCTAAACAGCATCTCCCAAAATACCACCAAATCATCGAGGATATCTGAGAGCGATAGGTGAAGCTCTCCTTCACCAGGGCCCTCCCTCCGCTATGATTTTGACAAAGCAAGGGGAAGAAGTGGTGATGCCGACTCAAGGGCTGTATGGTTCCTGATACTTGCATTTGCGTCACTTGAGTTCAGTTTTAGGATCATGACACGCATGATTTTCATTATTCTTTCCACACACTTTACCTCTCCATATCCCTCTTGCGACTAACATACATGTAACAGCTGGACTTTTCCGATATCATGAAAACGTCTAGAAATGATTATGATTGCTTGAGTGGGTGGCATTGGCATGACGAACAGCTGAGAAACGTACGTTGCCTCGATAAACTTATCCACAACACGGCATCACAAATACCACCTGGCCTTCAGACCCTGCATCATCTCTGAATTATTCATCCACTCAAAGTAATCCACAGTCGTAACACCAAGGCTACTAGCGATGTCGTCTCCGAGCATCTTCAGTTGCTCTCCCCAATGAGCATCACTATCCTGGAGAGATTCGCTACTGGGAAATTCACAACTGGAAAACCCCAGGCGAGTGAGGCGACATTTTGAGCGAAGGACAAACTCGGCCAATTGTTCCGTCATTTTATTATTGATGGTTGTTGAAAGTTCTTCAAGAGAAGGGAGGGTAGCCAAATCCAGAAAGCGTTCGCGATCATTCCAATGCGACACAGTGCGATATATACCAACGCGCTTGAGACTGTTGCTGAAGAGAGGCCTGGATTCGTTTGAAATCAATCCATTGAAGGCAAAATCCGTGAGTAGAGGGTAGGCTGACAGCGCAGTTAGCTCCAGTAACAAGGTTATCGTGAGGTCAAGAACGAGAACGGTGAGATTAGGAGCGACAGGCAGGGTGCCCATTTTCTGTGTCTGCTGATCGTATTCTGTTCTCAACCGCAAGTGAAGGTGGGTCAAATTGTGCCAAATCCCGGATGATGTCGCGGAGTCAACGTCAAATCTGCAGTCCAAGGGCGATAGCCTTTCAAGCTGAATGAACCGTGCGAGTAGCCCCTGAACCTTGCTGTAGTCAAAGAAGATGTAGTTCGAGCGCTTGAAATCTTCGAACGCATACACATCAAGGCCTCTGCACTTTTTCTCAAATGCCAACAAATGCCCTTTTCTACACCTTTGAACAAATCTAACATGGACAGATGGAAGGCCGACGACAAAGAACGAAGGAACAGATGCCGCTCTTGTGAGCATCTCGCGCGATGTATGCAGAGCTTTCTGGTCTAAGCTCATTTCCCCGTAAATGTGCATAGTATTCCACAACCGTGGGGTGCTCAGAGCAATATGTCGCCAGCGCCTACAGATTTGGGTCGCATTGAAGGAAATCAGAAGCCCTTCGTGTAGTTTGACGTTGGGGAATGGGGTCTGTGCATCGCCAAGGTAGTGAGGACGTGCCAACATAAAAATTTCGGCTAATATCTCTGCTGGTAGACGGCCAATAGCGGAGTTTAACGTCTTCCAGGTGTTTGACAAATCCTCAATCTTTCCCTTGTGACCTTGAAGCGCCAGAATTGCGGCGTCAAAGTCATGTGTCAAGACATGTGCATCGGACAAGAAGTTCTCGATATTGGCAGATTCTTGGACTAAAGCCGAGCGGTTGTCGGTACCTAAAGATGGGACAAGCGTATGGGACTGGATAGCATGTTAGAGTCCTTCATTAGTGTCCTATCGACGGCAGCTATGATTTTCTCACATCGACACGCCGCCTAGTCGACGCAATCTGGGAGCAATTCGCATCAAACTTGGTCAGAGTAGAACGTATGCTATCGTAAGCTATGTACTAACCACTTGATTGAGGCTAATACGCACACCCATTATATCACCACCTTCCCCTGTCGATGGATCCGGAGATGTCGATGAGGGATTCTACACGTAATCGGTAAATGCTGTCAGCGGCAACATGATCGCTAGGGCGTACGTTGTTTGCGTCCAAATCAGCATTGGTTCTACACGCACGCTTTTCCATGGTATACAACACGTGAGATATTTCAGTGTATCACAACAGGATTTTTGGGGGGAAAGAGACAACGAATGGTGGAGGATGACGAAGCTGCTGTATGCAAGGGTTGCGCGACTAAGTAGTACTAACACCCAAACTTCAAAGTCCGACGCGCACTCCGCTACACGCCAGGCTATTTTGTGGCTTCCGTTGGAATTGCAAAAGTTGCTTCCCTCGTCTAAGTCCTCCACCCTTGGGACGTCGTGGCCTCAGACGATGAACTTGTCGTCAGCAAGGATACGCTGGGTACAATCCGTACATTTCAGATGTTCCAATGAAGCTGCTACTAAAAAACCAGCGAATAAACTGGCATCTCTTGGGACATCGCGGCAGCGAGCTAGAATGGATGGCAGGGTGATAGCATTTACATGAATGCTGGTTCGATACGAACCCCGAAAAAATGTTGGTTAACAAACGCGCACGCATCACTTCGTTCGTTACTACAGGATATTGACAAGATCGACAAGCCAGCATGCAGACGGGCGCGCGCCATCTAGTACGTGCCGTACTTTTCTTCAATGTGTGTCATGTAGTTCAGAGTTAGTGCTAGCACACAGCCTAGGCGTTGCTTGATCACAACCAGTCCCGAGGTTGCAGGATTATCGGCGAGAGACGTCCCCGCCGTTCTGAGCAAGTTCTGAGACTTTGCAAAATGTATGCTCATGCGTATGAGGTAGTAAAGGATAGAATACATTCATGAAGTCTATAATACTAGCACGCGGGCTTCACTGTGTAGCTATATGCCTCATCGCTGAAAACTCCACCATCAAGCGTTACGAATACCACCTAGCCTTCAACTCCTGCATCATGTTTGTATCGCTATGCCACCCAGCATACTCTACGTTCGAAACACACAAGCTACTCGCAATCTTTCCTCCAAGAGTTGTGAGCTGCTGTCTTCGAGCATCTCCGTTCCATCTATAAAAGCTGTAGTTGATAAAAGAAAGACGAGTAAGACGACATTAAGAGCGGAGGACAAGCTCGCCCAGCTGAAGCTCGCTGTACTCTTGAATGGAAGTCGAAAGCTCCTCAAGAGAAGGGAGAGTAGCCATATCTAGAAAGCGCTCCTCTCCGGTGTCTTGCACGCCGACGCGCTTGAGACCATTGTGGCAGAAGGGAAGGGGGTTCCGCGATATCAAACCAATGAAGGATAGGTCGGTGAGCTGTGGGTAGGCTGACGATGAGGCAAGGTCCAGCGTGATGTGGGAATTGAGCATGAGAGCAAGAACCGTGTGGTGGGGGCAGACGGGTAGCTTGACCGGTCCGTGTGCTTGGCTAGTCTCGGCCACCCTCAAGTGAAGGTGGGCTAGTTTGTGCCAGTGGGAAGCTGATGCCGAAAAATCGTCAAGCCTAAGCTTCAGGAGCGCCAGTCGTTCTACTCTTTTGAATCGCCCGAGAAGCTCCCGAACCTTGCTGTAATCATAGAAAAGATACCTCGTGTGCTTGCGGTCAAAGGCTGCATACACTTCGAGGCCTCTGCACTTTTGCTCGAACACCGACAGCGATCCTTTTCTGCACATTTGAATGAATACGTCGTGCGCTGACAGAAGCCCAACAGAAAGGTACGAGGGAACAGACTTCGTCATTGAGAGCATTTCAAGCGGCATGTGCAGGGCGTCCTGATCCAAGTCCGTAACTCCGTAAACGTGCATTGTGTTCCACAGCCACGGAGTACCGAGAGCGACCTGTCTCCAACGTCTGCAGACTTGAGCCGCATTGAAGGACGTCAGAAGTCCCGCGTGAGGTCTAGTGCTGGTAGATGAGAGACCTTCCACTTCGCTGACATAGCGAGGTCGTGCCAAGATGAAGTTTTCGGCCAGAATCTCGGTAGGCAAACGTCCAACAGAGGACGTAAACACCTTGCAGGCAGTTGAAAAGCTGATGACCTGTCTCTTCAGACTTCGAAGTGTCAGAATCGCGTTGTCAAAGTCGCGTGTCAAGATATGGGTGTCGGATAAGAGATCCGCGATGGCGGCGGATTCCTCGGGAGAAACGGCGTAATGATTGGTTTTAAACAGAATGAAGAGCGAGCTTGAACACGTTTAGTGTGTTATCAGAGGCAGCCAAGGACTCCTTACATCGACGTGCCGCTTAGTCGACAAAATCTGGAATTGATCGGTGGCGGACTTGATCAAGGACCACGTATGACGCTGTAAGTCCCATACTCACAGCATCGTTGAGCTTCTCCTGCGCTCCCAGTAGAGTGTCCCCCACGCTTCGGTCGCGAAATCTGTGAACGTAGTCAGCAACGCGGTGCAAGGGACGACAGTATTGCTGGGGCGTACGATGCCTACATCCGGCTTGTCATCCGAGGTTATCTTTGCAATATGTTCCAGGGAACACGATTCTTGATCCATTGCAAGAGGTATAGGGTGGAGATGTTGGGAGAAGAGAGCAGCGTTTAGTCGAGGATAAACACGCGACACAACGCGACATGTCGTGATGCGTCTCTATTTTTGACATACTCATGAAGATCCCACGCTCAGGACACTGCGGCGCACTAGTCCTCCGGGATATCGATACCATGTCACTTCAGTCACCCCCTTTCTAGACCCCTCATAGGGTTGTTTTCCCCACCCAAATTTTGACCCTGTAAGGGGTCTACCAAGCTGTAATATCCATACTTATTTGATTATTCAAGCTTTTTGGGGTGCATGTGCTTCTATATGAGTAGCATAACTGGTACTTTCTCAAAGAGTTGTGAGGGGTATCCCGCAATCGGGATTGGATATCCATACGCCCCCATACGGTTATCCAGCGGTCTGATTATCCATGGGGTGTCCGGGGTCCGTTTTGAAAATAAAATCACATTTCGGATTCCGGTTATACCGTAATAGTGCTGTTTCCTCCCCTTCCCCACTCGACATAACTGGGTCTAGTATTCTGCACTTCCCGTATTCAATAGCAGCTTTCCCCACCCCACCCTGTACAATAGTCGGCTACCTTCAAACATTGAATAGTAAATGTTATGCTGGTTTGTTTCATACAGACGACTACAGTAGGATGCAGTAAATACTTTGTTGTCATATGTACTAAGCGGATAGTTCCTATGGCGGAATACAGCAGCCAATTTGCATTCCATTAAAACACTCGTATGAAATCCAACATACAGCATACAGTACCTTCATATATCCTCACCAATATTCTGGCATACCATTTACATGGATGTCCATAACCTTCCAGTAGGCCAAATTAGATGGATGTCCATGTCTAGCTCTGGACATCCAAGTGTATATTCAAAGTCACCCTGGTATCATTTATGGATGTCCAACTCTATGGCGGATATCCATATGGGTTTTTAAGCCTTCTCCACATGTCAACCTGGATATCCAAGGCCGCGCGTGAACATCCAAATGTACTCTCAAAGCCTTCCAAGCTTACCTGGCGGGATGTCCATACCAGCCTTTGGACATCCACGCATGCCCTCAGTGTCTACCAACTAGTTCATTCGTAACCTTGGACATCCAGATGCACCTTGAAGCGCAACTCCATAACCCCCATGGATGTCCAGTCCGTGACCTGGATATCCGTGTGCACATATGGAGTGATGGCCAGCTGGCTACTCGAACTCACGGATGCCGGCGTGGATATCCATGAATCACTAAGAGCGAAGCCAACTTATAGACGCGGACACCCAGGTGCACGAGTGGATATCCACGTGCACCCTTTGAAGGGGGTGAAGTCACACTGTTGGTCTTCCAAAGCATGGTTTCGATATCAGAATCGCATTGATTTTCTGCTTGGCAGAGCCGACAGTTCAAGGTATAGGATGCAACTGGCAGCAAATCAA